>NC_058403.1:17759065-18059065 GCF_002201575.2 Neomonachus schauinslandi
AGTATCTTCCCTTTGAAGCTCTCTCAGAAAGCTCTGGAACCCTCATCGGGATGTGTCACATGTGCTGGTGGAATGGATCATCTCGTTTTCCCAGAGACACCTCTATGTCCTGCTTTCTTTATCAAAACCACAATAGTGACACAGTCATAGATGTGAGTTAGTCATAGATGTTAGCACTATTGACATTTTGGACCAGATAATACCTTGTTTTGGAGGGGGGGGGGGCTGTTCTGAGCACGTTGGGATATAGCAACATCTCTGGCTTCCTCTCATCATATGGCAGTAATAACATCTCCCTATCCCTCCCTACCACACATAGCCCACTGAATTGTAATCACTAAAAATGTCTCTGGACAGAGCCAGATACCCTCTGGCTGGAAAAATTGCCAGTAGTTGAGAACTATGGGCCATAGAGAAAACACAGACCGGCTGCCAGGCAGCCATCAGAAAAGCTGGCAGCCTAGCAACATACTTCTAGATGTCTCCAAAGGCAGAGGAAACAAAAGCAAATATAAACTATTTGGACTACAGCAAATAAAAAGCTTTTGCACAGCAAAGAGAACCATCAATAACATAAAAAGGCAACCTACTGTGTGGGAGAAAATATTTGCATGTGATATATCCAAAGAGGGGTTAACAACTAAAATATATAAAGAACTTATACAACTCAACACTAAAAATGAACAATCTGATTAAAAAGCGGGCAGAGGACCTGAATAGACATTTTTCCAGAGAAGACATACAGATGTCCAACAGACACATGAAAAGATGCTCAACATCACTCATCATCAGGAAAATGCAGATCAAAACCACAGTGAGATATCACCTCATATCTGTCAGAATGGCTAAAATAAAAAATGAAGAAATAGCGAAAATTGGTGAGAATGTGGAGAAAAAGGAACCCTCATGCCCTGCTGGTGGGAATGTAAATTGGTATAGCCACTGTGGAAAACAGTGTGGAGGTTCCTCAAAAAATTAAAAATAAAAATACCCTATGATCCAATGATTCCACTACTGGGTATTTACCCAAAAGAAATGAAAATACTCATTCAAGAAGATATATGCACCCCTATGTTTATTGCGGCATTATTTATAATAGCCAGGTTATGGAAACAGCATAAGTGTCCATCAACAGAGAAATGGATAAGGAAGATGTGGTATACATATACGAATGGAATAATATATAATGGAATATTACACAGACACAAAAAGGAGGAGATCTTGTAATCTGCAACAACATGGGTGGATCTAGAGGGTAAAGTAAGTCAAACTGAGGAAGTCAAGTATCATATTATTTCACTCATGCGTGGAATCAAAAATGAAACAAAACAAATAAATAAACAACCTAAAAATCAAACTGTATCGGAAGCCTATAAATACAGAATCAAACCTATAAATACAGAAAACCTATAAATACAGAAAACAAACTGACGGTTACCAGAGGGAAGGAGGGTGAGGGGGGTGGGCAAAACGCGTGAAGAGAAGTGGGAGATGCAGGCTTCAGTCATGGAATGAGTAAGTCATGGGAATAAATGGCACAGCACGAGACATACCGTCGACGGGATTGTAATAATAGTGTTGGATGAAGCCAGAAGGTACCTCTACTGGTAGCGAGTGGAGCATAACAAATAGTTGAATCACTGTGTTGTACCCCTGGGACTAATGTGACATCGTGTGTCAGTTACACTCTTAAAAATTGAAGGAAGCGGGGCGCCTGGGTGGCTCAGTCAGTTAAGCGGCTGCCTTCGGCTCGGGTCATGATCCCAGGGTCCTGGGATCGAGCCCCGCATCGGGCTCCCTGCTCAGCTGGGGGTCTGCTTCTCCCTCTGACTCGCTTCCCTCTCGTGCTCTCTCTCTCTCAGTCTCTCTCTCAAATAAATAAATAAAGTCTTTAAAAAAAAAAATAAAATAGTGGAAACAAAATAAAAAAAAAGTAGGGGCGCCTGGATGGCTCAGTCGTTGGGCGTCTGCCTTCGGCTCAGGTCATGGTCCCAGGGTCCTGGGATCGAGCCCAGCATCGGGCTCTCTGCTCAGCAGGAGGCCTGCTTCTCCCTCTGCCACTCCCCCTGCTTGTGTTCCCTCTCTCGCTGTGTCTCTCTCTGTCAAATAAATAAAATCTTTAAAAAAAAAAAAATTGAAGGAAGGAAGGAAGGGAGGGAGGGAGGGAGGGAGGGGAAAAGAAAAAGAGAAGAGAAGGGAAGGGAAGGGAAGGGAAGGGGGAAGGGGAAAAGGAAAAGAAAAGCTTCCAGGCGGCCATCAAGCCTCAGTGCTGTCTGTGTTGATATCAAGGGCGTCAGTGTCCACACGGTGTGGCTGGTGGCCTCTCCAGTTTCCCTTCAGAGCCAGTTCCAGGTGGGTCTGGCCTGAGGATCCATCACCTCGTTTTGTCCCATAGAGTGCATGTGCCTACTGACCCTCCACAGGCAAGGACTCTTCTCCCTCCTCTATGGCTATCCTCTGCAATAAAAGCCACATTGCTATGCTTTCATGCAATCATTATCTTCCAGAGGTCTTAGACAAACTCTTTTATACCTATTCTATCTTTTATTGTAATCCCTCTTCATAGGGTCTGGAATAATACTTAATGGCCCATCCAAAGTGCAAGTGATAGACACATGCTACATTCAGGACCCCCACTACCTTCTCAAAGGGCTTTTTCAGGACTCAGGACATACCCAAATATATAGGAATTCAAAGATGAGCAAGGCCTAGACTCAGCCTGGCACCTTTACTATAACTGTGTATGATATAAGTAATGCTCATAGCAGGACAGAGCAATAAGTAATTCTAATGAGCTTCTGTTCATATTTCTATTCCCAGATCTAGCTAGAAAACATTAGCTAAGAACTACTAGCTAACATTTGTAACTATGATGTCCACTTACGGAGATACCAGGCAAGTAATTGTCATGAAATGAGTATCTCTCCACATTCCTTAAAGGAGCCCAGGCTTTTCCAATGGTCATATTCCAAATGAGAGTCCCTCAAAGACAGTTCCACATTTCAATACATTAAAATTGATGTTGTCTCCTGAGTCCCAGGCAGTAGAGAAGCAATAACTCATATGGATTTCTGCTTTCCTGCTGGTCTGTTTATAGAGGAGGCAGCCTGCTTACAAATTATTGAAACAGAAAAGCCAGATAATGATGTGTTTTGAGAACAGCTTCCGATATATTGCTCATCCTCACTCTCTCTTGCATTTCAGGGCTGTTTATATTATCTGGCTGTGAGAGTTCTAGCTTAATGGGAGTGATGTAGCTGTGGCCCAGCGCCCACATAGCTCTCTTTACAAAGCAGGGTTTCCTGTAGAGAGAGTATACGCACTCCCAGGAAACATGTGCTGGCCACTGTCTGTGATTTTAAAGCTCATGTGTGCAAATATTCTCATCTAGGATTTAAAAAGGAGAATAAGGAGAATTTGTCTTCCTTCTCGATATTACCCAATGCTCTGTAGATGAATTTAAGGGCATCTTTCCAGACTGATTGAATTACCCACCACTCCTTGCTTCATTTGCTATGTGGAATGTTTGAAAATTATTTTATGCTGTTTAGAAGTTCAGAGAACTCTTTACCTATGGTGGAATGATCCAACATTGGAAATCTTTTTTTTTTTTTTTTTTGGTAACTAGAATACCAAGAGTGAGATTTGAGGTTATATTCCACTACAACAAAATAGGTATATGTGTTATTCTTATTGCCTCTGTAAACAGGAAGTTTCTAGAATCTCCAATAGTCTAGGACATGAATATTCAGGTGATTTATGATAAAACAGAACTCATCATTCACATAGGTGTCAACGACTCTCACCTACCTGCCCTGTATAATAGGGGACCTATCAGTGAAGCATTCGGGATGCAGAGTATATGCAGCTGAGCAGAGCAAAGCCCCAAGCAAAAAGAGTACCCTGTACCTTCCCAAAGGAGACAAGGGAGACAAATAGGGACTCATAGGACACCAGCCAATAATAGTATTTAACAATTGCCTGTATCATAAACAGTATCAGGCTTATCAGCTTTGAGTGGCAAAAGAATGTTCTTCCATTTTAGGCAATTATTTCCATCAGCCATTTAAAATCTCAATCCAATGAGAAAAGTATTTCAAGCAATAGTGTTCTTGGATTCATTTTTTAAAAAATTAAAAGTAAAAGTTCATAAGAGACCATGACCTTAGCTTAATTTTGAAGGAAGGAAAAAATAATAAAATAATGAACTGCATTACCAACCTGCAGAGCGGATTCCAAGCCAGCTCAATTAAAGCTTTCATTTAGGGCAAAGCTTAACAGCTTCTCTGTCTTATTTATTAGACTTTCTATGTGCTTGATGTTAGATGTTAGCTTCTGTTCAAGACTCTAGGGCAAGAATTGCTGCAATTTTCCACCTAGCCTCTTTCCTGAGAACCCAAGCAGGTAAGCCTCATTAGGAATATAAGAGAGAAAATGTAATGCAGAAGTCATGGTATTTGAAATCACAAACCCATGCATGGGGTAGCATTTGGGGTAGATTTCTGAGCTCTTCTGCTTCTATTTATATTGTCAGCTAACTGTAGAAAAGTAAATGTGGCAGAACAAATGAAGCAAAAATGGCACAGAAAGAAAATTAAATAAGCATATTCTGAAATACGATCAGGAACAACAAGAGCTATGCCAAATAATAAACATAAACAAAATGTGAAACTAAATGTAGCTAAAACTGTCAAAACTTTCAATATTTACTTAAATGCCCAATTTTACCATTGCTGTGACCACTGTTGGAATGCCTTTGTCGTCACATTGGAAATACCTAGTCTGTGAACTGAAAACTGACATTCAGGAGAAGAAAATATGTTCAAATTCCAGTGTTCGGATGTGTCTATTCTAGTTAATCATATACCTTCTCAATAAGACATTATTATTTACACTGCAATTTGGCTATAGTACTGTGGTGCTCTGTTCAGATCCTTTTTTTGAGGGTGAATGCCCCCATCCCAGCTGCTGAAGGCTCACAGCTGCATCTCACACTGGGGATTGCCTCTGCCACAGAGAACTGTCTTCCCCCAGGTTACACTTCTGGGGAAGGTGGTCTCACAACTAGTGACTGGCTGCTATGGAGATATAAAGGCCACCCCCCTTCCTTCAATTTGGGAGAACCTGGATGACCATCCCAACTCTAGAACCTCCCTCAGGATCAGCTGAAGCCTTACTTGTAACTGTATTGGAGGTCAGCTTCTCGGTGTTCTCAATCTTACCACCCTGACTTCCTAACCAATGAATCTCCCAAATCCTCTCCCCCCAAAACCTTCTTCTTCTGCTTGCAACTCTTTATCTCAGAATCTCTTCGCAAGGAACCTAATCTAAGCGAACTGATGCTGGGAGTGGTTCCAGGAAGAAAACACTGAGTTGGGATTTAGGAACTGGATCACTTACCAGTTACCTGGCAATGAGGAAGCCACCACTAATGGAAGGTGGGGTATGGACAGTATCCAGCCTTCTAGAGCAGTGCACCTGTTCAAACTTTCACTAGTGGTACGATGAATGTCATAGCAGCGGAAAGGGACACTAGCTAATGCAATGTACCTTGTGTTTAAGAGCTAGGAGGCAAAAGACAAGCATAAGAATGGAATTTAGTGGTTGCTAAGGGTCAGTGATTCATGAAAAAAGACTGACCCATTCAAGGCAAAAGTGAAAGAACCTATGTTGCTGCAGGGTCTGGCTGACATATATTGCCGGGAACCTGGAAAGGCTGCCTATAAGTATGGATTCTAAAAGAATGTGAGATCCAGGGGGAAAAGAGAGGAATGTGAAGTTGGAAGAGGGAGAGTTTATTAACATGAGCACATTCTCAGAATACAAATTTAACACTCAGGCAAGGACCTTGGAGAATGATGCTTATACACTGCTAGGATGGCTCTTGGAAGCTTATAGAAAACAGTAGCCCAAACCAAGTGAAGTAGAAATGCCAGAACCAATATAATAGAGGATAGGATGAGGAATCAAAAAGCTCTGAATTGTAGGCATGGTTAAGTGGATATACTTCATAAAGTCTACTGTTTTCTGCAAAAAAGTACACAAACACTCCCTTTGCTGATGCAATTAAGAATGCACTGGTGAGGAGAGTTCCAGTCCCACTGAGAAGCTCAGCAGTGGCTGTCCTCTGAAGAGCAGGACCAGGATTGGCAGCATAATTTTCAAGGCCCAGTGCAAAATGAAAACGTGGAGTCCCTTGTTAAGAAGAATTTCAGGACTGCAACAGCAGAGCACTAAACAAAATATGGGGCCCTTCTAAGTGCAGGGCTCTGTGCAAATGCACAGGATGCATGTCCATGAAGCCAGTCATGAGTAGGGTTAATGGTAAAACTTGTTAAAGAACTGGGCTCCCTCATGATGATGAAGATGAGGGGATCTTGAAAAAGTGGACCAAGAGGTAGCACTTGCCCCCAGAAGCAAGTGAGCACAAGTATCACAATAAGAAGCAAGGTTTGGAATAGCAGCCAGGGAGGCCTGACTCTCACAGAGCTTTGGAAATGGTCAATAGAAGACAGTGTTTTGAGAGACAAAATAGATGGGCAGTATATTAGAGTAGTCCTTAATTTAAATAATCAAGATGATCAGGAAGCTGACAGCAGCCACCTCATTAAAAATTGAGTATCCCTTGCCCAATTTCTATATAAGCCTATCCTCAGACCCAGAACCCACTAACTAAAGAAGAGATCAGATCCTTTGAAGAAAGATTCTAAAACACCACAGTAGATATGTTCGGTAGTAAGTTCCCAAGTCCTTCCTCAAAGGGGCCTAATGCCATTTACTCAAGTAACCATGTGCTGAGGATAAGGGAATGCCCAGACCTTTCAAGAATTGAAAGAGTCTAAATTGGCACTGATACCTAGGCACCAAAAGCATCACCATGGTCCCCCATGTTGGGGCATATAGAAACCAGTAATAAATGGAGTCCTATGTCACAGTAATAAATTATGTCCATGTCACAGTTCATCCATTGGACTCACGAACCCACCCAATGGTCATTTCTTCCAGACTCCAAATACATCATTGGAATAGACATACTTGGTAGTTGAAAAAAAGTGCTAACATTGGTTCCTTAATATGGTAGTATAAGAGCTACCTAATGAAGAAAGCCAAGTTCCTCCTTGACCAAAATAGCAAACCAAAACAAAAATACATGCTCGGAGGGAGGGGAAGGCAGTGCCACCTTCAGAAAGGAAAGCAGGGATAGCAGTCTCCATGACTTCTCAATCTGATCACCAGTCAGTTCCTTCAAAAACAAAACAGAACATAGTGGAGGACAATGAACTGCCACCAAGTTAATGAAGCATTAGCCCAATTACAGTTGCTGTGCTAGATATGGTAGTTTTGCTATAACAGGTTTACACAGCTTCTAGCATAAGGTGATATGATATGATAACATTAATCTGGCAATTCTGCATTGTTTTCTATCCCTATCATAAAGAGAATCAGAAGCATTTTGCATTTACCTAGAACAGAAAATAGTATACATCTACACTTTTACTCCAGGGCTATACTAACTCTCTCACTTTTGTCATAATATGGCTTGAAGTGACCTGGACCACCTTTTTACAATATTACATTGATCCACTATATTAATGACATTATATTAATCAAACCAGATGAACAGAAAGTGGTACATACAATCGAGCCCTTAGTAAGACATGTGTGTACCAGAACATGGGACATAGATGCTATGGAGTCTCAGGAGGCCACCACCTCAATGATGTTTGAAGTCCAGTAGTCCAATAGCCTGGGCTCTGCCAGAACATCCCTAAAATTAAGGGCAAATTATTGCATAGTGAATGTCCTCAGACAGAAGCATGTTGCTTTAACAAGACTTTTGGGTTCTAGAGGCAGTACATTTCCCCACTTGGGAATACTACTTTGACTCATTTGGCAGATGCCAAGGTAGGTTGGTGGCTTTGAGAGAAACCAAGAGCAGGTCCAGTCTGTGGTTCCCATAGTCTTGTCTCTTAGGCCATACTTGGCAGACCCTATGATCCTAGTGGTATATGTGGTGGGAAGAGATACCATGTGGAGTTTATGCCAAGCCCCAACAGAAGAATCACAACGTGGGCCCCTATCACAATCTAAGCAAGTCCATGCAGTCTATAGTAACCAACTATAAACCATTCAAAAAGCAGCTTGCTATTGGGCCCTTGCAGCATTCTGACTGTGGGACCCCCAGTGATCATGTAGCTAGGCCATGAAGAGCTGTCAGGTCTACTATGTTACCAGGTTAGGCAGATCCAGCATACTGCTGTCCACCTATAAAATGGAAATGGTAAATCCTGGGTTGGATACAAAATTAGCGAGAAAACACAAGTAAACTGCTTAATCAGGTCCCCTGGACTCTCATGTAATCCACCTCTCTCTCAACTCACACCTTTGGCCACATGGAGGGGTCTTGAGGACCAGTTGACAGGGGAGGAAAAAGACCAAGCTTGTTTCTTAGATGGGTCAACTCAGTAGGTAGTGCCAGGATTTATGTTGTTCTGTATGATCTCGCTCAATCCTCATGGCTAGACTAAGAGTTCATGAGGCCAGAAAGTTGGTCTGTCTTATTCACCATTTAATCACCAGGGCCGAGTACAGTGTTTATCTGGTAGGTATTCCATCAACGAATAATGATTGCTCCCATAATACATACCAAGTCCTGTGCGGGTACTAGGAATATAGCAGTAAACACAATAGAACTTACTGAACTTTAGTAGCCTCAATAAATATTTGTTGAAGAATGAAAGAACAACAACGCTTTATCATCCCAGGTCCTGCCAGGAATCAGAATCTAATTCAACTGGCTAAAAATTCTTTCTCATCTCTCTGGTCAGAGACCAGAAATAGTGTGAAGACTTTACCACCCATAGGCTTAAAGGCACAAAAGGGGAGGATGGCATTAGAGAATTAGATTTGGAAATATTAAGCTATAGTTGAGGGACCCAATCATTGCATGAAACATGGCCCAGAGCAAAAGACAGCCTAGAAGAACTCTCTTCTTCCTTCACCCTCTGATCTCCACCAGTGTCTCTCTTTGGCAACAACTGGAAGCCAACTAACTGGAAAGGGAGCCCTGGTGATGTAACCTGTAGGGATCTGCCTCCAAAGAAGCAATCAGAGCAGAGATGAAACAATGGATATGGAAGGGGGGCAAGAAGACAAATGGAGAAAACAGAATACACACTTAGAAGTATCTTTTCCTAATTTAACAGATGAAAAAACTGAAGCTGAGCCTGCTTATACAAGTAAAATTGCAGAGGCAGAATTCAAACCCATGGCAAATAATTCCAAAATCATTCCTTTTAATCAATATTTTATACTGCCTCTAGGCATTCTGATTTCTGGAAAAGTGGAATGTGTGTAGATTGCATAAATTATATTTTCTATTCCGAGAAGAATGTATAAATTAGAGTCTCAGTACGTGGTAGATGATAAGGTAACAATACGCTAATGAGAGAGCCTAGGAATTTGATCATAGAAATGTAATGGGAAATTCACCTCAAAGGAGAGTATGTGCCATGTTTGGGGGTTACTGACCTTTACAAAAGATAGTCCTTGCGATATTGTACCTATTGATATGGTGGCATAAAGTAACAATGGAAAGTGTCATACCCTCTGCCCCTCCTCTGTGCATCTGGGTTGTATACTCCTTAATAGGGGTACATGAAGACTTCCCAGCAGATATGCAACATGGTGGTTTTAAGTGAATCCACTTCCAGACCCTCAACTTCCATATGCATCCTTTCAAAAATAACTTTGCCTGATGACATGCCTGCAGGCTTCTCGTTCTTTACCACCACTCACCTCTTAATCACTGTTCTCCCACTTTACAAAAAAAAAGGCATTCTTCTCACTCATGATGAGACCTACTGTGGTACCTTGCCCCATAGTTGACTAGCCTCCCTGGCACCAAACAAAAGAATGCACTGGAGAACACATTGTTCTTGAGGGCCAGTCCTTTAAGTACAAATTAAGAAATACTCATGGCAAAGCTCCCCTACTGAAGCTACCTAGCCAACTCGTTTTCTGAGTATCTAATTAGTTAATCATCCCAGAATTAGTATTCCAAAATGAGGTTGTCACCAGGATGCATGATAACAAATTTATATGAATGAAAAAATGAAGCCAGACTCTCTTCTGATGGAAAACAAGTAATCCGACTGAGTGACTTGACAATAAGAACTGGCTTTGTTAATGAGATGTTATTGCAACATGTACCATACACTGAATGAGCTAAATCCACAGCTTCAGTTTTGATAAAAATATATTAAAAACTCTTATGCAATATACAATATGGTGAAAATTACATCCTTTGTAACTAATTAAACTTATGACATGTGGACTTAAAAATGTGGGGGCACATACCTTTTTAAAATTCTTTTAGGGAGTACATGAACAAAACAGTTGGAGGATACTATTCTAGATCCTAGAGTAGAACACATTTTAGATCTGGAAGGGATACCATTACTTGGTACAACTTTCTTTATAGAGAAGCAAACAAACACAGAGAAATTAAAGGACTTGCAACCAATTTGTGACAGAGCCAGGATTAGAACCTGAGCCTCCTGGTCCCTAAGGCACGTTTCCAGTTGATATACTTTGCAGCTAGAATTCTGCCCTCTCTCCCACACCCGCCAGGCCCTCGAAGAGCCCTTAATGCAGAAAGCCAACATTAGTTAAATAAATGAGCAATTCTCTTCAGAACAGAAGTGCCAAAGAAGGCAGAATCTACACACTTGTTTATCTTTAATGGACCTTGACTATGACACCAATGGGACTAAATGATGTGAAAGCCTTGGAATCAGAAGAGTTAACATGAGTCACAAAGACATCTTGATTGGCCACAGGTTACTTCACAGTCCCAGGCCAGCCATGGTACTGTAAGATCAATTTCACCTCAGCCTCACACAGTGATCACATCTGTCTTCCGAAATGTGTTCCTTGAACATACCCAACTCCTCTCACTCTACCGCCAGACTCCAGCCTGACCCCTGGTAGTTTCCCAATATGTCTCCCTTTCAGATTTAATTAGCATGGCACTCTAGGGGAGTCCCTCACAGAGGCACAGTGGCCCATGTCCCGAGCACATTTTGATCACGATTTTGCCTCATGGGCAATGAAATTATATCCCCTGTTGATCCAGTCATAACTTCCCTATGACATAATTCATGTTCTCTGCTTTATTTTTCTGGGTTTTTTTTTTTCTCTATTCCACAGAATTTTTATTTTTCTGTTCAGCTTAACTGAAGATGTTTACCTGCTTTGGGCTCCAAGGAATGGAGGCATATAAATTATCTCTGGGAGCAGGTGAGGGAAGAAGGCATTGGAGTTTGTAAGATTCCACTGACTTTCATCTGCAATGATTAGTTGTGCTAACTAGACTAAAATTGAAAACTGTATGTTAATAGCGAAAGAATCATCCATGTTAATTGGGCATACGATTACAGAGGAACACTTAATAAGTAAAATTCTAGAGCCAAGAGGGCTCAGAGTAAAAATCATTGAGTGAAGTTCAATGACTATTGATTTTGAAACGTTGGCATTAATTTATGAGCAATCGATACTCTTTTAATTGGAATTTTGCTGTCTCTGGGTACATACATAGCATAGTCTATTAAAGGCAAATGATAAGTCCCCTTTGTTTTAAAGCTTATGGCAGGGAATTAGAGATGAGCTCCTGGAATGCGGCCTTTATTTCACTCACTAGCAGCATTTAACTATGAAATAAAATCAAAGAAGCAGCTCTATTTACACCAGAGGCTCCAAATTTAAAGAGGCACTCTCTCCCTCTGTATATATAAATAATGCTGCCACCCACCCCCACCCCGCCTCCTTGCTATCCACTATTTCATAGACAGCAAGGCCATGTACTTTAGAGATGGAATTTTTTTTTCCTGCTTGGGAGATTAGATACTAGAAAAATCTATAGAACAGAGTGAGCGCTCCAGATTTCATTCAGATGCCGTCACTTATCATTATTAGCTGGAAAATAAATAAACAAAAACTACATGTGTTGCCGAGATGATTATATAAGATGTGAAGTGCACACACACACACACACACACACAAAGGTTAGCAGATATTAGACTGCCACACAAAAAAAGGGACCCTGTGGGGCACCTGCGACGCTCAGTCTGCTGAGCGATGACTCTTGATTTTGGCTCAGGGTCATGATCTCTGGGTCCTGAGATTGAGCCCTGAGTGGGATCCATGCTGGGCATGGAACCTGCTAGAGATTCTCTCTCCCTCTGTCCCTCCCTCCACACTTGCATGCATGCACTGTCTCTCTCTCTATAAAAAAATTTTAAAAGCGGGGGAGGGGGATGAACCCTGTCCTCAAAATCTACCATTTTAGCAGATGAAGAGATACATGACTGTGACTTTTCTGAGCTTCAGTGGCCTCATCTATAAAATAAGGATAATAGTATTTACTTCCTCAAAAAAAAGGGGTAAGGATTAAAATGGCAGAAGAACTACACAATGTAAGTCAGTATGATGACCTTTGCAAATGAACTCTCCTGGGTGAATATTTCATTTGCTAGTCTTAAATACTCACCCCCTATTCCAAACAGAAAAGTCCCCAAGATTCTAGGAGACCAGGTAGTTCCAAGGACAGTATATCAGAATCATTTCCATATTACGTTTTCCTGCCCGCTCTGCACCCTCAAAATTCACGTCATTCCACAGGCCGTTCCCAGAAAAAGCCAACTGCCCTCTGAGCTAGTCTGACCCAAGTGTGTTGAATAATATCAAACCCTCTTCCAGTTTTAGACAAACTGCCCTCAAATTGCGGGAGGGGAGCGAGGGCAGATGCTGGAGAGACTTGCCCTCTGGCTGGCCTGATTCTAAGCAGAGCAGTCCTGAGTGGATTTTTAAACACCATCTCTCACCTCTCAGGACTAATGTTCAACGGAGAAATATGTGAAGGGGAAAGCCCCTTAAATGGATAAGTTGCAGCAAAACTCCAAAAGCCTTGAAAATGAGGGAGAAAACTGCTAGAAGAAGAAACTGGGAGAGTGTTATGCCCAAATGCATCATCTGTTCTGACAGGCAAATTTCACAAGGAGCCAAACCTTGACAATTCTCCTCCCGTTTTTTGTTTTTTTTTTTTTAATTGCTTCCCTGGCAACCTCTCATCAAGCTGCGGCAGTCACACTACACTGCAGGTGCACACTCTGCTTTCATCTCCCTCTCGGCGAGACTAATGTATTCAGGTGAACGGTGCAGGTGGAGAGTGAAGGGGTGTGCAGAAGATGGGGGGCCAGTGCCACCTCCACTGTCCCCCAGCATGAGTCCCAGACTATGGGGCAAGATAGCATTTCCTCCCCTTATGCTCCGCTCTTACCATTTATAAATTTTCCATCTCTGAAATGCTACTGAAAGGTAATGAGTTAGATAATTTGCTTGGGGGCGTTTGTTTTATTTCTTTGATAGCAAGTAGGATAACAAAACAATGCCAATGCACTATAGGGTGTTGACATATTTTATAAACATCATAGAAGAGCTAGCAAACATAATGACCAAATCTCGCACAGTGAGAGTTTTGTGTATCTAAATTGTGATAGTGGAAGGGAATAAAAAGGAAGCTGGAAAATAAATAAACAAAAACTACATGTGTTGCCGAGATGATTATATAAGATGTGAAGTGCACACACACACACACACACACACAAAGGTTAGCAGATATTAGACTGCCACACAAAAAAAGGGACCCTGTGGGGCACCTGCGAGGCTCAGTCTGCTGAGCGATGACTCTTGATTTCGGCTCAGGGTCATGATCTCTGGGTCCTGAGATTGAGCCCTGAGTGGGATCCATGCTGGGCATGGAACCTGCTAGAGATTCTCTCTCCCTCTGTCCCTCCCTCCACACTTACATGCATGCACTGTCTCTCTCTCTATAAAAAAATTTTAAAAGCGGGGGAGGGGGATGAACCCTGTCCTCAAAATCTACCATTTTAGCAGATGAAGAGATACAGGTCTGGGATATTTTAATAAATATTTACTTAATATGGCTACACAAAATCAAGAGGTTAAAGCAACAGGAAGTTTGCCTTAGGCATGGCTGAAGTACTACAGGGAGATGCTAATCCCATCTTCCCACACATTTGAAGCAATAATATACCTCTCCACTGACCCTATGTGTTTCTACTTTAAACCATCTCTACTGTCCTGATCCAGGGTGATTTGGAAGTTGGACAAGAATATCCTACAGAAATGTATCAGTTTTTGAACTTCCTCAGCAGCTTGCTATTTGTCTCCAATGCTAATTCCTTTCTTAAAAAGACAAATGCTAGATTGCTGTGTTTTCCCAATAAATTGAAGTAAGATATATCTTCCAGTCCAGATCTCAATTCCTGTTACCAGTATAGCTCACTTAGTCAAAAAACATTTATTTACTATTCCACAACAAGATGGTGACATAGGAGGCTCCTGAATTTCCCTCCTCCTACACATGCACCAAATGTACAGCTATACATGGAACAATTCCCTCTGAGAGAAATTCAGAAACTGAGTGACTCCTACATATGGGACTACTGAAAAAATACCCATATCAAAACAGGTAGGAAAGGCTGAGAAACCTTACCATAAATCCCACACTCAGCATAATGACATACAGTTGGGAGGGAAGGAGCCCCCAAATCCCAGCTTCTCCCTGAGGAGAAAGGAGCTTGGGCCCCACATTTAGCTCCCCAACTTTGAAGACTTCCACCAGACAGAAGGCACCAAATCACTTGGCTCTGAGAGTCAGCGGGGCTTTCACTCAGGGGTCCCAATGGACCTTGGCCAACATAATAGCATGGCTACCTGCTCAGGGCTCAGTGCGGAGAGCAGGCAAAAATGCTCATCTCCCAGTCTTTCCTTTCAAGAGTTTGACTGCATAATTCAAAAGCTCCTGAAGAAGAGTCTAGCTCCTAACCAGCACACATCAAGCTGACAATGACCAGATCCTCCCCAGAGCCTGAGTGAGCTGGTGAGCACTTCCCCTTCTCCTCACCCTGGAGCACTCCCGACAATAAAACTAAGTCTCCAGTTTCTCCCTGGAAGGAGCTAGTCCACACATCTAGTGCTCTGACTTTTACAGCAGTCACCTAACCTGGCTTGGAGAGCCAACGGGACTTGCATTGAATCCCACAGGACCATAAAAAACAAAGAAGGAGTTTTTAAACCATGTAGGAGCACCCCCATCTCCCTGTAGCCCTACCCCTGGGCCCAGCACAGAGACAGCAGACAAGTGCCCAATTCCCAGTTTCTCCCAGGAAGGAGACTGACTGCACACTGTTCCAGCCACTGCCTGAGGGTCCAGCTTCTAATCAACCTGCATCACCAGGGAAATGCACATCAAGACCACAATAAGATATCACCCCACACCTACTAGAATTTCTATTATCAAAAAGACGAGAGTTAACAAGTGTTGGTGAGGATGTACAGCAAAGAAAAGCCTCTTGCACTGTTGGTGGGAATGTAAATTGGTACAGCTACCCTGGAAAACAGGCTGGAGGTTCCTCAAGAAATTAAAATTTGTTGGAGCCACTAAAAGCAGAAATGGCAATTTCTTACACATAAATACACATACACTTAAACACAGAATCACTGTTGGGTGGAGGTAGTTATTGACATGACAAAGTCACAATTTGCTTTCAAGAAGAAATAGTGGAGCTTTCCTTTGGTGGGGCTGATCAGAGTATCAAGGAGATCACAGAGAAACAACTGAATATTGCTGGCACACTCCACTGCCTGGTGGGAACAGATAATTGATCCAACCCCTTGAAAAACATTTTGGTAAAAAGTCCACCTCTTAAAATGAGGTAACATCATTTCACTTCTAGGAACATGGCCTAAGTAAATAATCCTAAATAATCCAAATAGGGGGAAGCTTCTTATAGGTATTTATCATTGCATTATTAAAATGAGTCAAGTAAGTATTCTATATCTGGTTGGGATCACGGTTACTTGGATGTATGTATTTACCTAAACTGATTAAATTATTCACTTAGGATCTGTACATTTTGCTATAACTTTTATCTCAAAAAGTAAATAATAAATGTATATAAATAAAATTTCCTTTCCTTCTTTTTTAAAAATAAAAGAGCCAAATACCAATTGACCCAAAAGACCCTACACAGGGAAATACTACCCTTGGAGGATCCATTTGATTATATCTTATGACATTATTAAAGTATGGATTTAATCATGATTGCTTCTAATAGTATAAGAAACATGTAGTAAGATGTTAATTGAAAAATAAATACAAAACACTATAGAGAGAATGTAATCACAAGAATGGTAAAATATGTTTAAGTAGAAGACTAAAAGTTAATGTAGCTAAATATTAACAGTAATTGTCATAATAGAATTATGAATGATTCTTTTCTTCCTTCTATTTTTCTGTATTTTCAACATGTTATATAATGAGCCTCATTAAAGCAAGAAAAAAACCCTTTTTTAAAATAGTGAGTAAAGTGCTGCTCGCCGTCACTCTCTGCCCCCCTCCACTCAGTTCTTGAGCAAATTAGCAGGCCTGGATGACACTATACCTAATTATGAATAAGAATTCATCAAAAATGATCTAACATGAAGTGTGTGCAAAAATAGAGTCCAACACCCTCTTCAAAAAGAAAGTAAATTAGTAAATTTATAACAACACTGGAAACAAGGTTTACCAGCTGACCAGAAAAGTGTAGACTTCTAGAAGTGATAGAGCAATGGCAAATAGATGGGGTACAGATCCCAAAAGAGCTGAGGAACCCCTCTCAATAGACAAAACATCCCAAAAGGTGGTTTTTCCCAAGGGAACTCCAGAATAATACCATAGTCAGAGGCAGTGGAGGCAAGAAGAAGCATGTGACAGTGTTTTCGATAATTAACTGAAGAGTGCCACAGATAAGACAGCCAATCCCAGCCCCCATTCCTCTGCCCATTCCTCATTCCTTCACATTTGTCCCCCAATGAGAGTTATGAGTACCCCTTTCTAACAACTCTGGCATGGGAGACTACCAGAGTGGCTACTGAGAAAAAGAAAGAGTCTCTGTCTGCCAAGAGATACTGGGAGCCTCATTCCCAAAAGTCAAGCCTCCTTTACACCTTCTTAGCCACGTGTTGGTCCTCTTCTCCTGTGGACTCACCAAAGGTGATTAGTTTGCATCAACTGCCAGACAAACAGGGATCCTCATTTAGCTTGAGAAAATACACTTAGTAGCAACAAACTGTTCAATCTAGAATCTCAACCACATGTAAGAGCAAACAAGAAACACTTAAGTATTTAAGGAATTAAACACTATAAAAGAGACATTCTGAACTCAATAAATACCTATTAACAGGGGGAAAAATTTTTTTAATTTTTTTTTTTTATTTGAGAGAGAGAGAATGAGAGATAGAGAGCACGAGAGGGAAGAGGGTCAGAGGGAGAAGCAGACTCCCCGCCGAGCAGGGAGCCCAATGCGGGACTCGATCCTGGGACTCCAGGATCATGACCCGAGCCGAAGGCAGACTCCCAACGACTGAGCCACCCAGGCGCCCAGGGTGAAAAATTTTAACTGAAAAAACTTTAAAATATTAGAAGAAAAAATAGTACCAATATTGGAAAGAAAAAGACAAAACTATTACTATCTAACAATGGGAATGCCCATCTAGGACACACAAGACAATCTACTAATAAACTTTTTGAACAAACAGAATTTAGTTAGATGGATACAAGATCAACATATAAGAATTAATGGTTATTTTTCTAGACCTGAAATAACTAAAAAGCATATACTCAAATATCCCATAATAGCAAATAACATATTCATAATTAAGTTTAATAAGAGATGCACATTTATGAAGAATGCTGTAAAATTTTACTGAAGAAAGTAAAAGAAGTTCTAAAGTAATAGAAGTGCAAACTATGTTTCTAGATGGGAAGATCCAATATTGAAAGATATCAGATCTCTGTAAATTTATATATAAATTTGATACAATTTTCAATCAAAATCATAAAAGGATGTTTAAATGAAATGAAATAAAATACAATAAAATGAAATGAAATAGATAGTACAATTTTATTTTTTTTATTTTATTTTTTTTTAAATGTTTTATTTATTTATTCATGAGAGTCAGAGAGAGAGAGAGAGAGGCAGAGGCAGAGGGAGAAGCAGGCTCCCCGCCTAGCAGGGAGCCCGATGCGGGACTCGATCCCGGGACTCCAGGATCATGACCTGAGCTGAAGGCAGTCGCTTAACCAACTGAGCCACCCAGGCGCCCGATAGTACAATTTTAAAAAGAATAATGAGGAGGGACTTTCTGGACCACTCTAAGTTTGAAGAATAGTGTGACATTGTTCCAAGAACCGATAAATAGACCAATATGAAAAAATAAAGCATGTGATATTTCAAATCAGGAGAGAAAAGACCAACAATTCAATAAATGATGTTGGAATAACAGGCTAGCTATTTAAAGACAGATTAAAAACTAAGCTCAATAAAACATTAAAGGTATTAAAAATTATATAAATATTAGGAAAAATACAGGAGAACGTTATGTCTTAATCTTTAAGTAGGGAATACTTTTGTAAGACACAAAAGCCATAAAATGAAAAGATTTTAAAAATTCAAATATTTTAAATACTATAAAGATTATAAATAAAATTCAAAGATGAGACACTGACCAGGAGAAAATATTTCTGACATCTATGACAGATAGATATTAATAACCAGTATAAAATGCCCCTAGATGGGGCGCCTGGGTGGCTCAGTTGGTTAAGCATCGGGCTCTTGATTTCAGTTCAGCTCATGATCTCAGGGTTGTGAGATCGAGTTCCGAGTTAGGCTCCACACTGAGCATGGAGCCTGCTTAAGATTCTCCCTCTCCCTCTGTCCCTCCCTTCCCCCCCCCTCCTCCCCACTGTCCGCACATGCTCTCTGTCTCTCTCTATATATATAAAAAAAATGAAAGAAAAAGAAAAAAGTGTCCCTAGAAATCAATAAAGACTGAAAAAAAGCCTAACAAAAACAAAGAAATTCAGAGAAGAAATACGTGTCTAATGAATATTTTTTAAATATGCTGAACTTCCACTATAATTTGGAATATGCAAATTTTTAAAATAATGAGTTAAAAAACTTATCTAATGGGCAAAAATGAAAAAGCAGGGTAACATTGTATTCTGACAAGAGTGTATGTAGGGAAACAGACTCTCATTAGTGAGAAAAATTGGAACAGACTTTTTGAAGTATAATTTTTCAGTACTTATCAAACCTCTACTTGTGCATTTTCTTATACCTACAAAATCCACTTTTAGGATTATGTGCAATAGACACACTCAGTATCCACATAGAAGACTGTTCATTGTAGCATTTTAGGGTAGATGTATGGACAAGAATAGTAAATGGTTAGATAAACAATAATACAGCCATAGTGTATAATGCCATGAAAGTCATTTTTGTGGTAGAAAAATAGGTACTGGCATAAAAAGATTACCAAGATATATTAGTAAAAAAAGAAAATTCTTAAGTGTAAGCATACACAGGAAAAGGTCAAGTGAATATATCAATGCATTAAACAGTGATTACTTCTTAGACAGGAAGGGGGTAAAGCACTGGGAGAAAGTAAAAAGGAACTTTCAATTTTACTACCTATATTTTTATTGTTTGATTTTTTTTTTGAAATGAGCATATGTCGAGACCAGCAGAAATGATACACTCAGATAAGTTCTTACTGTGGTGACAAGTGTTTACTTAACCGAGGTAAAATAATGTGACCACTTAAAACAAAGGTGTACTTGATGGTACTGTGAACATATTTCCCTAAAGCTTCGCTTGCATGGATGGACCTCATTCGGGTAAGCTACTAGGGGTCTTGTCTCTCTCTTCACACTTAGGTACTTTCTCCTGCCAGTCCGGGGAGGAGTCACATGCTAGCACCATCCCCCACCTTCCACAATGATGCACAGCCCTGTGTCTCTCCCACCATCTAGATCCAATCTTCCTCTTATCCATGTCAGATTTCTAGCTCTCCCATCCAGGGATTGCTCTCAATATCACATAAAGACTTTCCAAGTAAGAGAACTGGCAACAGTATATTCCAGCATGTAAAGTTGACCACTTGGCGGGGCGCCTGGGTGGCTCAGTCCGTTAAGCATCTGACTCTTGATTTCTTCTGAGGTCATAATCTCAGGGTCCTGAGATCAAGACCCCCAACCTGCTCAATGCTGAGCCTGGAGCCTGCTAAAGATTCTCTCTCTCTCTTTCTCCCCCTCTGCCCCTCCCCACTTGTGCATGTGAGCCCTCTCTCTCAATAAGTAAGTAAGTAAGTAAATAAATAAATAAATAAATAAATAAATAAATAAATAAATAAATAAATAAAGTTTACTCCTTGTATAATTCTTTTGAACAAAGGGGGAAAACATTTAAATATATATACATCGGAAAAATTACCACAAGAAACAGAAGAAAAACTTAAATAATTCTCTACCCTCTCAGAGAGATTAAAGAGGGGGCAGAAATTATATGCAAAGATTTTGTGAAGAGGGATATGAAATTAAAGAGGAAATAAGAAAGGTGGTGAATATGAGCTGGCAGAGTCCACAAAAGAAATCAAAGTGAACAATACAAATACCATAGAAATAAAAAAATACATAGAAACATAAAACAATGTAATAAATAATTATTTTTTGAAAAGTATTGAGAACATGAAAGAAAGACTTATAAAAATCCAGAAATTTAAATGGCAAAGGACAGAGAAAAATTAGAAAGATAGATATGGAAGAGAGATGAAACAGAGCCAAAACTCAAGCTTGAACAATGAAGGAAGTCAGACAAATGGATCTGAAAATAATGTTCAAATATTAAATAAAACACATTTCTGAAATAAAGGGAGACTGGAATCTGGGGCTCAAAGGGGCATACCATATTCCAGGGAAAAACAATTTGTTGCAGTCATCAACATGATACATCCTTGTAAGGCTGCTTACCTTTAAGAATAAAAATAGAATTTTAGGAGCATTCAGTCAGAAAAAGCAATTCACCTACCAAGGAGAAAAATCACAATGGCCTCAGATTTCTTCACAGCCACATCAGGACCAAAAAAAAAAAAATTTGAGCCAAGAAGTTTATAAATAGCCCTTCTTGGAGAAAACTGCTTGATGATAAATTCTCATCAAACAAGTGCTATAATCAAAAGAACTGAGAAAGAAAGAATTAATGGCATAAAAGTATTTGTAATTTGCACTGAACTGATTAGAATATAGAAGGCTGAAAATTATGCAAATGCATAAACATTGAAATGTATAAGCAAGCATAGATCTAAGGCAAAATGGGCAAGGACAGGGAAAGGGGATCTGGAGAAAAGTACAAATATGTTAATTTCCTAATCTTTCATATCAGGAGTTAAAAGATATTATTTATTCCTGATATTCCAAGTTTCCTTCTGATATTTCCCTTCTGTCTGAAGAGGTTCCTTTAGCAATTCTTTCACAGTAATTTAAGGTTTGTTTAACAGTAGAAAAAAAAATGTGAGCCATCATATACTAATAGACCAAAAATGAACAATGACATGATCATCTCAACAGATGCAGGGGAAAAGTATTTAATAAGCTTCAACACCCAATTGTGATAGAAATATGGCAAACTGGAAATAAAACAGAACCTCCTCAATCTAATAAAAGGCCATCCATATAAACCCTAGAGACAGAAAACTACTAATTAGGAATTTTTAAAGACTAGAGCAATGGAGAAATATACTGTGTTCATCAATCAAAAAATGCAACAGTGTTAAAATAAGATACCAGTCCCCCCCCAATTGATTTATAGATGTGACATGATTCCAAAATATGTTTTTTTTTATAAATTACAAGCAGATTCTAAAATTTATATAGAAATGCAAAACACCTAGAAAAGCCAAAGAAAAGAAAAAGTTGGAAGTCTTTCAAAAAAGAAAAACAAAATTGGAAGTCTTTTTTTTTTTAAGATTTAACTGTACTTATTTTAGAGAAAGAGAGAGAGAGTACAAGCGTGAGAGGCAGAGGGAGAAGGAGAGAGAATCTCAAGCAGACTCCACGCTGAGCACAGACCCCGACATCAGGCTCGGTCTCAGGACCCGAGCCAAAACCAAGAGTTGGATGCTTAAACAACTGCACCACCAGGCATCCTTAAATTAAACTTCTGCTTAGTACTGTGTGTACACTTAGACTCAGTATGAACCTACAGTAATCAAGTGAGTCTGGTATTGACATAAAAATGTATGGAACAAAATAGTGAGTCCAGAAATGGACCTACACATATATAGCTCATTGATTACCAAGAAAGGTACCAATGTGTTTCAGGGTGAAAAGGATATTCTTTTCAACAAATAGTGCCAAAAAGTTGGATATTCCCACACAAAAACAAAAGAGGGAATGTTAACCTCCTCTTCACACCATATCCAAAACTTAGCTCAAAAAGGATAGACCTAAATGTAAGGGTTAATTTTTTTTTTAACTTGTAGAAGAAAACACAGGAGAAAAAATTTTTTTACCTCTAGTTACACTAGATTTCTATAAGAACATAAACCATAAAAGCAAAAAAAAAAGTGGTAAATTGGACTTAAAAATTAAAAAGCTTGTTCTTCAAAAGGTACTGTTAAAAAAATAAAAAGGCGAGTCATAGACTGGGAAAAATATTTGCAAAACATATAGCTGATAAAGTATTTGTTGGGAGAATATATAAAGGACACTTAGGACTCAGTAAGACAAACAATCCAATTAAAAAATTGGAAAAATTTTTTGAAAAGACACTTCATCAAACAAAATAGATAAGTGAGCATATACAAAGATGCTCAATATCATTAGTCACTAGGGAAATGCATACTAAAACCACAAACAGGCATAAGAATTAAAAAAAAAACAAATTTACAATACCAAATGCTGGTGAGAATGTGGAACAACTAGTTCACTCATATGCTGTGGGTAGAAATACAAAATGGTACAACCACATGAGAAACAGTTTAGCAGTTTCTTATTGAGTAGAAATGCACTCTTACCATACAACTCAGCAATCTCACTCCTAAGTATTTACCCAAGAGAAATGGTAACATATGCCCAAAGACATGCCTTTGAATGTTCACAATCACTTTTTTCATTAACAACCAAAAATTTGCTGTGGCCGATGTCAAAGAGGTTACTGCCTATGTTCTCCTCTAGGATTCCTAACCTCTTCCATATCAGCCACAGCAACTTCTTTCAGGATACATCTCCAAACCTAGTGAAACAAAAGCAAAAATGAACTTTTGGGACTTCATCAAGATAAAAAGCTTCTGCACAGCAAAGGAAACAGTCAACAAAACAAAGAGGCAACCCACAGAATGGGAGAAGATATTTGCAAATGACACTGCAGATAAAGGGCTCATATCCAAGATCTATAAAGAACTTCTCAAACTCAACACCCCCCAAAAAAATAATCAAGTAAAAAAATGGGCAGAAGACATGAACAGACACTTCTCCAAAGAAGACACACAAATGGCTAACAGACACTTGAAAAAATGGTCATCATCATTAGCCATCAGGGAAATTCAAATCAAAACCACACTGAGATACCCCCTTACACCAGTTAGAATGGCAAAAATTGACGAGGCAAGAAACAACAAATGTTGGAGAGGTTGTGGAGAAAGGGGAACCCTCTTACACTGTTGGTGGGAATGCAAGTTGGTACAGCCACTTTGGAAAACAGTGTGGAGGTTCCTAAAAAATTTAAAAATAGAGGTACCCTATGACCCAGCAATTGTACTAGTGGATATTTACCCCAAAGACACAGATGTAGTGAAAAGAAGGGCCATATGCACCCCAATGTTCATAGCAGCAATGTCCGCAATAGCCAAACTGTGGAAAGAGCCGAGATGCCTTCAACAGATGAAGGGATAAAGAAGATGTGGTCCATCTATACAATGGAATATTACTCAGCCATCAGAAAGGATGAATACCCAACTTTTACATCAACATGGATGGGACTGGAAGAGATTATGCTAAGTGAAATAAGTCAAGCAGAGAAAGACAATTATCATATGGTTTCCCTTATTTGTGGAACATAAGGAATAGCATGAAGGACATTAGGAGAAGGAAGGGAAAAATGAAGGGGGGGAATTGAAGGGGGAGATGAACCATGAGAGACTATGGACTCTGAGAAACAAACTGAGGGTTCTAAAGGAGAGGGCAGTGGGGAGATGGGTTAGCCTGATGACGGGTATTAAAGAGGGCACGTACTGCATGGAGCACTGGGTGTTATACGAAAACAATGAATCATGGAACACTACATCAAAAACTAATGATGTACTGTATGGTGACTAACAACAAAACAAAACAAAACAAAATAAAATAAAATAAACAACAACAACAAAAAACCACCAAAAATTTGCAAATGACCCAAATGTCCACCAACTGGTGAATATAAACAAATTTGTTGTATATCCATATAATGGAATACCAAATGGAAAGGTTCAGACATGAAAAGACTGCATATTGTATGGCTCCATCTATCCAAAATTCTGGAAAGGGCAAAATTACAATGACAAAAAGCCATTTAGGGGTTGGGCTTAGGGCCAGGGGCCAGGCATAGGAAGAAGCAAGAAAGGAGGCAGAAGGGAACTTTTTGGAGTGATAGATATGTTCTACGTCATGATTGTGGCGGTAATGACACAATAGTAACATAAACTGTGTTTTTGTGTAATTATACAAAAATACAACTTATAGGGGCACCTGGGTGGCTCAATCAGTTAAGAGTCAGCCTTCAGCACAGGACGTGATCCCAGAGTCCTGGGATGAAGCCCCATGTCAGGCTCTCGACTCAACTGGGAGTCTGCTTCTCCCTCTCCCTCTCCCTATGCTGCTCCCCTGTCTGTGCTCTCTCTCTCTGTGTCAAATAAATAAATAAAATCTT
Source organism: Neomonachus schauinslandi (assembly GCF_002201575.2). Taxonomy (NCBI): domain Eukaryota; kingdom Metazoa; phylum Chordata; class Mammalia; order Carnivora; family Phocidae; genus Neomonachus; species Neomonachus schauinslandi. The sequence continues at coordinate 17,783,938 of NC_058403.1, forward strand.
TTTAAAAAATACAGCTTATAAAACCGTATTTTCATGTAATTACACAAAATAAAATTGTATACGTTTGTCAAAACTCAGATTGCCTGCTTAAAATTGTCAAATTTGTGGTATATATATTTACTTCATTAAAAGTGATATTTTTTAAAGCAGAAAACTAGAAAGAAGGTCATATTCCACAACAAGAATTCCATAATAAAAGTCTAATCTCATAGCTAGGATGCTTTATATTCTTTGTAAATGATTATTGTAAACTTGAAAAACCCATAGGAATCCTCCAAAAACTAGCAGAAATAATATGAGAATTCAGTAAGATGACTGGCTATGAAAGTAATACATAAAGATATTGAGCTTTACTATACATGCAAATAGTGTAAAAAATCATAACAGAGGAAAACATCACCTTTAAAACTCAGAAATATACAAATTGATGGTTGCCAGAGGGGAGGGGATCAGACAATGGGCATAATGGGGGAAGGGCAGTGGGAGATACAGGCTTCCAGGGATGGAATGAGTAAGTCATGGGAATAAAAGGCACAGCATAGGGAATATAGTCAATGGTATTGTAAAAACGCTGTAGGCTGACAGATGGTAGATGCACTTGTGGGGAGCACAGCATAATGTAGAGACTTGTCGAATCACTACACTCTACACCTGAAACGAGCGTAACATTGTGTATGAACTATCTTCAATAAAAATTCTTTTTAATTCACAAGTTTACAAAATATATATGCAACACCTATGGAGAAAGTTCATGTCACTCCTGAGGAAAAAAGGAAAAGAAAAGAAAAAGAAAATAGGTAACTATAAAGGTATATTCTATTCTTGGTTAGGAAAATTTTGTACTGAAAGTTTTTTTCCTCCTAAATTGAACTATAAATTAATGACAATCTCAATCAATAGAATATACTCTAGAAATAGTCCCAAATATACATTCTCACTTTGAATATGATTAATAGGTTACTTCAAATCATTTAGACAAAGTATTTAAATAAATGATATTGGGATAACTTTTAAGCTTTTGGAAAATATGTTTACATGCATACCTCATTCCCTAAGTACAATAAATTCTATTTACATCAAGGATTTATATGCTAAAAAATAAAATCATAAAATTTAGAAGAAAATATGAGGGTTTTTTTTTTTTACTATCCTACAGTTGGGAAGATCTATCTAAGCTTACATAAAATTCAAAATTCAGAAAGATAAAAACTAATAAATTTGACTACATAAAACTTTTAACTACCTGCAATGCAAAAATTTACTGTAACTAAATTCAAATGATAAATTTCAAACTGGATAAAAACAAATTGGCAACACAAATGACAAAGTGCTTATTTCCTTAAAATTAAAATTGCTTGTAAGTTAATAAAGAGACAGTCAGCCAATAGAAAATATGGCAAAGAACATAAAGAAGGAATAAGGGTAAAAAGAAGTGCAAATGGCCTATAAAATGAAAAGATGCTCAACTTCACTTATAATTAAAGAAATTAATATAAAATAGGAATGAGGTGCCATTTTTCAGACAGACAAGAAGCCAAAATTTTATTACTATTTGGCCATGTCCACTGTAGCTTCCTAATGAGATAAGAAATAGGACACAGATCTTTGTAACTTTGGGGCAGGAGAGGTTGCCTTTTATGAGAATGATTACTCACTGAGTGCAAGTTTGGCTCCTGTCCCACCCAAATGGTATGAGATACAGAGAGTATGTAGCCCAGGGCACCTTCAACTTGAACCAGAGAATTCCAGGTTCAACTCTAAGAGGAATAAAGGAGGCACTGGGAAACTGTATCCTCGCTTTGATCAAGCCCTACTGTGGTGGTTTGCAAACTTCGGTGAATATCAAAATCACCTGGAGGGCTTGTTAAACCACAGAGATTGCTGGGCCCTGCCTTGAGAATTTATGATTCAGGAGGTCGAGGGTAGGACCTGAGAACTTGTATCTGTTACCAAGTTCCTAGGTAGTGATGCTGTTCTGGGGCCAGGGACCACACTTTGAGAACCTCTGGTCCAGGGACTTGCCCTGTTTGTTTGCTGTCTCAGTGGCAAACTGAAATAAAAGCAAAATTGACTGGAGTCCCGTTGCCAATCTTCAAAGCCAGACCATCCCTCTGTGGTTTGGCTTAGCTTACCAACTGGTAAAGACATGGATAATAAAATCCTTTCCCACAGTGCTAGTGAGAGAATAAACATACGCAGCCCTTCTCCATTTGGCAATATTTCTCAAAATTCACACACATAGATCTTTGGTCCAGGAATTCCATTTCTAGGTATTTATCCTACATATATGCTCTCCTCAAAATGCACATAGATGATATGTACAAAGAAAGATGCTTATTGTAGTATATTGCTAATAGCTGAAAATCAGAAACAAATGTCAGTCACTTGGGAATTGTTGAAATAAATTAGGCTACATCTCAAGGGAATATTTTGCAGCCATTAGGATGAATGTGGTAGATTCATCATACTGAAAGGGAAAGATGCCCACAGTGTAATGCAAAAGATAAATTGCAAAATAGTACATGGCGCGTGATCCAATTTTCGTCAAAATTAAAAAGGTATATATATGACAAATGGTATGAATAATATGATATATAGAAAGATTTGATGGATATGTATGCACAGCGTATGCGCGCGTGTGTGTAAGCAAGGTATGCACGCGCGTGCACGTGTGTGTGTGTGTGTAAGCCAGGTTTCTGAAGGGCCCCTTATAGACTTAGCCTAGGGAAAGGGAGCTGGAGCCTCACAGACAAGGACACCACCTGGCTAGGGGGAAAACATGTATGACGTTGAAAGACATTAACTTTAAAATTTTCCTGTTTGAATTATTTTATAACAAGCACATATACCCTCTTTAATTTATTTAAAACCCATTTTTTAAAAGTCCATGCAAAAGCCCGGAAGATGGCAGCGGCCAGAGGCGGGCGGCGTCTGCCGGGCTGCTGCGGAGCCCCCGCCTGCCTGCCCGGGAACTGTCGGCTCCAACCCGCTCTACCACAAGGAGGTTGTTGATCATTACGAAAATCCTAGAAACGTGGGCTCCCTTGATGAGACAGCCAAAAATGTTGGAACTGGATGGATGGGTGGCGGCTCCGGCATGTGGTGATGTAATGAAATTGCAGATTCGAGTGGATGAAAAGGGGAAGATTGTGGACGCCAGGTTTAAAACATCGGGCTGGGGGGCTGCTATTGCCCCCAGGTCGTTCGTTAGCCACTGAACGGGTAAAAGGGAAGACGGTAGAGGAACGCCTTAGCCATCGAGAACACGGACATTGCCAAGAAGCTCTGCCTTCCCCCGCTTGAAATTGCACTGCTCCACGCTGGCCGAAGACGCAATCAAGGCTGCCCTAGCGGATTACGAACTGGACCCAGAACCCAAGAAAGGAGAGGTGGAGAAGGAATGAGCCCTCCTTGAAGCGTCCAGCTGGTCACACTTGCTGTCTGTCCACCCGCCGCGCAATCACTGTAGATGTTCAGAAGCCCCCACGCTATAGCAGAAGAGCCCGGAGTCAGGCAGGGCCTTTGCTGGTCACGTGGTGGCTCCCATGCAAGCAAAAGGCACACGTTACTCGTTCCAAATCCTGTGCTTTCTTTCAGCCCACTTTTTTTTTCTTTTTTTTTTTTCGCCTTAACCCCTTTTGTGTATGTTTTGAATTGTGTGCATGGCCTCAAAACTGAAATCAGTCACGAAGTCTCAAGTGTGGCAGTCCACGAAGTGCGCAAATACCTAATTTCACCTGAATCTATCTTGGGGAAGATTACCAGTAGAAGGCCTTGGTATGATTATTTGATACAACCAATTATTGTATGTAAAATAGATTTGAATGTATATATAATAAAAGAATGTAAGACCATATTTTTCTCTGATAAGCCTTTCTTGGATCCCTCACTCACCCCAGGGTCCTGCCCAGAGCCCCTTGGGGCTCCCAGACACTGAACCGTGATGACGTGTGCACATTTCTGAGCAAACTGGACAGTAAAGACCACAGACAGAGATGGCCAGATGTGCGTCACATTTTATGGACTGGGGGAGAAAGTGAAAGGAGAGAGCCATCTCTTTTTGTTGTGCTTTGCAAAATAATAGATTGACAAAAAAAACTCAATGCAAGAGCAATAACCTAACACCTCTAATGCCTTGGTGTTAATTTTTATCTATCGGTTATAGATGGTTTGCCAGGGCCTCTATCAGGGAACTTTTTTTTTTTTTTTTGCCTAGGCTTTAATCACTGTGTATAACTGAAATTAAAAAACTATGCTGGGCGAAATAAGTCAATCAGAGAAAGACATGTATCACATGACCTCACTGATATGAGGAATTCTTAATCTCAGGAAACAAAGTGAGGGTTGCTGGAGTGGGGGGTGGGGTGGGAGGGATGGGGCGGCTGGGTGATAGACACTGGGGAGGGTATGTGCTATGGTGAGCTCTGTGAATTGTGCAAGACTGTTGAATCACAGACCTGTACATCTGAAACAAATAATACATTATATGTTAAAAGAAAAAAAAAAGATAGCAGGAGGGGAAGAATGAAGGGGAGGAAATCGGAGGGGGAAACGAACCATGAGAGACTATGGACTCTGAGAAACAAACTGAGGGTTCTAGAGGGGAGGGGGGTGGGAGGATGGGTTAGCCTGGTGGTGGGTATTGAGGAGGGCACGTTCTGCATGGAGCACTGGGTGTTATGCACAAACAATGAATCATGGAACACTTCATCTAAAACTAATGATGTAATGTATGGTGATTAACATAACATAATAAAATAAAATAAGACAGGAAACAGATAAGGCACATATCGCATATCATGCCCTGTCCTTTGCCCTCATTTTAATTTACTCTCCAATGTCTGGAGGAAAATGTACCATCATTACATGATTGAAAGTAAAGGTTTATATTAAGTATCTGCAATTTCTCTATTGACTCAATAGTTGCTTCAGTAACCATTAGCTGAGTTGGTATGACCCCTGCCTCCTTCAGGTGGCCACCATTTCTGAGTTCCGGGCATGGGACAACAATGACAGTATATGACACCATTATATGATGATGATAATATATATGCCAGGATATGCTAAAATACAGAGGACCTAAAATCATCTCGTGGCAAGGGTGTACCTGAAATTAGCATTACTTAGGAGCGTAACAGGAAATTACCAACTTGTAAGAGAAATTAATTAATTCTGTTGTGGGCTTGACATTTGAGACTTTCAGGCAGCTAGGTTAAGCTGGCATTTCAATATGCAAACCTACTGCTCTAAGGTATAAGGCCAGCTCTCGGGGGAGAGAGAGCAGGGCTAGAGGTACAATCCAATCTTAAACTTCTCTTTAGAGTCATGAAAGCTTAAACCATGACGTAAATATTTATATGTTCGGGATTAAAAAAATCTGAAGAGCCAAAAGGAAGCAAATATCCTACATTATTTCTCAACCTGAAATAATAAAATAAGACTTAGAATTCCAATGAATCACACATTTTCTCATTGCCCCCAAAGTCCTATGGAGAGGCCCTATTTCAATCCCTTAGTTACTCCATGAAGAGGTGCTGACAATCTCCATAAAGTTTGTATCATGTGGTAAATTCTATAAAAGTGGACCAATAGCATCAAAACAGACCCAAAATTTTTTGTATCAAACAATATGAACTAAGAAGTTTCTTTCATCCTGGAACCAGCTGTCCTTTTTCCTTAGCAGGCCAAGAATGTCGTGTGTTATAGGTCATATGTCAAGTGCCACTGGACATAACATTTTGGTATGTTCCTGACTGATTTTGGTCACTCACTAATTATCTTTCTCTACTCAAGCCATGTTAAGTGTTTTCTTTAGTTGCCTTAAGACAGGCTCAAAATCCTCTAACTTTCCTATTTTTTTACATTCAACCAAGGTGCTAATGTGATTATAGCACTGTCATTTGGGATACATGATATCATTGCACCCTTCAATTGTGTAAAGGGAACTAGGGTAGAATTTGAGAGATCCACAGAAAAGCAGTCGAACTAAAAAAAAATACGGGGAATCAGAGACTCGAGCAATGCAATAAGACTTTCTAACTAATAATAGCACTTAAATCTTTGTCCCTGGCTTCCTCTATGGAGCTCAAAGCTCTTCACAGCCAATTATTAAATTAATCACCCAAACATTCTTGCACATCAACAGGCAGAAGGTACTGTAAATAGTCATAAAATGGATTGGAAAAACTGTACTACAGAAAACTTAAGTGATTTACCAAATATTACAAAATGAGTCAGAATTGGAACAGAAAATTGTTCTCCATGACACTGATCTGGTCAACGGTCCTGGCTGAATAAGCACCTTTGTTTGTCTGTTTTAAACTTCTCATGTGAGGAGAGACTTAATCATTTCCCTATTGACTGCTGTCTGTTGGTTCTCTTTATTCCTCCTTATTTGTACTCCACAATAATGAAAATGATGCTTGTAATATTTGAATAGCATCATATCTGACAGAATGCCTTTATGTTCATGATTTCCTCTAATTAAGCAAGCCCATCTCTGCCTTCTGCATTCCTTCAACCCTTGACTCAAGCTGACTTGAAGTTGTCAAAAGATACCACCACCCATGGAATGCAGCAGGGAGAGTGAGATTTCGTTTTAGCCACTGTCTCCATTGAAGATACTCAAGATGCCCCTGCTATCTCCTTCCCTACCCAGTTACAGTTTGGCAACAACTATATTCTTCTATCAAAGGCCAGCAGTCCTATCCTAAAGTCACAAGTCATTCTGAGTCACTGTTCCCTTACTTGCTTCCTCAGGGGATAGTAGGCTGCCATTCTAGCCCCAGAGAGCTTCACCTTCTTTGTATTATCTTAACCCTTTGTAAATAATTTCTCCATTAAGTCTTTTCAGCAGGAGAGTGACCACATGAGTTTAGAGTGGGGAGTTACTGAGGAAGACCCTAGAAGCAGGGGTCCTAATTAGAAAGCTGCTGGGATTGTGAGTTCATGCTAGAACATGCATGAAGACAATGGTAGCTCAGGGTAGAAAGTGAGGAAAGTGAGGGATTAGTCAAGGTGAAGATGACCTTCAGACTTTTAGAAAAATATACATTCCTTAAAAATTCTTTAAGACTGTGGTGCAACTTGTGACACTTTTATTTATTTATTTATTTTTAGAGAGAGAGAGCGTGAGAGAGAGCACGCATGAGTGGTGGGGAGGGGGGAGAGGGAGAGGGAGAATCTTAAGCTCCATGGCGGAGCCAGACGTTGGTTTTGATCCTGCAACCCAAGATCATGACCAGAGTCAGACGCTTAACCAAATGAGCCACCCAGGCTCCCCATGATACATTTTTAATTAAAGATAATTTGGCAAAAATGCTGTGGCTTAGTAAGTGTCCGGTCCTTGCGTTTGACATGAAATCAACAGTCACCTTCAAGTGGGCTTGCCCAGCGCACTGCAAGCTGAGCGCACACATCTCGGGTGCAGCGTCCGACTACCCCACATGCACTGCAACCCCCCAGCTTCTCTGGGAGGACGGCAGCTACGCCAAGCCACGGTGGAGAGCACAGAAGATCACATGCCTCTGGAGCCCAGTCTTTTCATGTTCACTGAAGTCAATACCTTTTGACAGTCTGGATACTGAAATTATCCCTCAGTCTAAATATATTGGAATGTGGACAAAAGCATACCATCTAGGGGCGCCTGGATGGCTCAGTCGGTTAAGCGACTGCCTTCGGCTCAGGTCATGATCCTGGAGTCCCGGGATCGAGTCCCGCATCGGGCTCCCTGCTCGGCAGGGAGCCTGCTTCTGCCTCTGACCCTCCCCCCTCTCATGTGCTCTCTCTCTCTCATTCTCTCTGTCTCAAATAAATAAATTTAAAAAATCTTTAAAAAAAAAAAAGCATACCATCTGAATGGCGATAAACCCGGTGTTATTATACCTCAGCGAAGTAAGTCAGACAGAGAAAGACAAATATCATATGGTCTCATATTTGGAATCTAAAAAAACAAACTCACTGAGGTGCCTGGGTGGCTCAGTTGGTGAAGCATCTGCCTTTGGCTCAGGTCATGATCCCGGGGTCCTGGGATGGAGCCCCACTTCAGGCTCCCTGCTCAGCTGGGAGTCTGCTTCCCCCTCTCCCTTTAACCCTCCCCCAACTCATGCTCTCTCTTTCTCTCTCTCAAATAAATAAATAAAATATTTTTTAAAAAATTTAAAAAATAAAAAAAACCAAACTCATAGAAACAGAGATTCGATTTACAGGCAGGGAGATGGGTATTGAGTGAAGGGGGTCAAGAGGTACAAACTTCTAGTTATAACATAAATAAGGTCTGGGGACCAACATGATGACGGTAATGAACAATACTATATCCTATATTTAAAAGTTACTAAGATAGTAGATCCGGGCGCCTGGGTGGCTCAGTTGGTTAAGCGACTGCCTTCGGCTCAGGTCATGATCCTGGAGTCCCGGGATCGAGTCCCGCATCGGGCTCCCTGCTCAGCAGGGAGTCTGCTTCTCCCTCTGACCCTCCCCCCTCTCATGTGCTCTCTCTCTCTCTCATTCTCGCTCTCTCCAATGAATAAATAAAAAAATAAAATCTTTAAAAAAAAAAAAAGATAGTAGATCCTAAAAGTTCTCATCACAAGGGAAAAAAATATATAATTATGTATGGTGGTGGACATTAACAAGTTACTGTGGTGATCACCTCACAATGTATACATACACTGAATCCTTATGTTGTACACCTTAAACTTAGGTTATATGTCAATTATGTCTCAATAAAACTGGGGGGGGGGACTCCTGTTATTGTTACTTTCTTTCTAGGGCTCTGCTGCTGGGGAAGGTCACTGAAGGGATGTGACCCCTGGTTGACCCACAAGCTGGACCAGGCAATCAGAGGCTCCTCACCCCCTTCCCTGTCCTTGGAAAGTTCATTCTGCCCATTGTTCCCACGGTGAGAGCCATTTCAAGGACATAGCCTTGAGAGAGTAATGTGTTATTGAGACCATCTGGACAGTATAGGTGACTGAACCGCGTTAAGGCCTCCATATAAACTTTTTAAGATTTTGGCAGGCAGGTGCAGAGATCTACTCATCTTGGAGATGCCCAGAACAAGCTGCATCAGTAAGTTCCCTTGCATATTAACCTGCCACCCACCAAACCCAGAGTGGCCTGCCTCTTTCTTCTGTCTTTCCTCACCCTCTGTCTAGGGAGGCCAGTTTCAATTTTACATGGGAAACTCCCGAGGGTGCAAACCAGCAGCTGCCCACCCACACTTCACATTTCCATTAGTTTTCGAAAAGCACAAAGTGGAAACAAAGGCTTCTTTAATTTTATCATCAGACTACTTCCACATGGTCGAATTTCCTAGGAAAATGTCTGTAAAACATATACCTATCAATGAATATAGACCCGGGCAAAGGTGAAATCCCAGAGGTCATAAAAAATACATTATTCTTTCCTTGATATTAATAATCAGATACTATAACCATATGGTAAATGCATTCTAATTCTCTCAAAGACAGAAACTAAACCTTAACAAACATTCATACTCCAATAAAAAGAGAGGCTCCCGTAATGGCCTTAATATTTCTTCCATTTATGGAATCAGAAAAATGTATTAGGTCTTTATAAGCAAATCCTTTTCTTCAAATAAAATCCCACTAAGTCCAAGGAGGCAACAACTTTTCTGAAGTCACTCTGACACAATGAGACATGGGAAACGGGCGTGGAAAAAGAATGAGTAATGCGGGCAACAATGTATGTACAAGAATATTGATGACTTTACTCATAATGGCTAAAAACCACATGCAGTGATACTCAACAATAGAGCACTGGTTCAGTACATCTCCTCGGGCACCAAGGGGACAGTTCCTTTGTTCAGCCTCATGCAGCCAACCCGGATTCCAGCAGCACAGGTACAACCCTGGGTCACCAGTACAGTCTGCTCTCTCCTCGAGGTGAACGTCTTTCTGGAGTTCTTGGTGTCCTTTCTCATCTGCAGCCCTTGATCGTAGCAAAGGTTTCCTAACATTGAATTTTGAAAAGAAAGACTAGCGTCTCTTCCAGAAGGCACTGGGGTTTTTCTTATGCAAATTATCCTTCACTACTACCACCTAATCCTGCATCCAAAGAGGAAGGGCAGACTTGAATAGGGACACCGTCCTTTAAAAGTGGCTCAGATTGAAAACATGTGTTTACATCTTCTGTTCTCTCTCAAAATACTGCTATAATGATGACTTAAAAAAAAAATTCACCTGCAAAAATAAGAGGAGGAAAGGCAACAGTCATCGAGTTCAGATGCCAAAAAGCAGACAGCAAAGCTGTAACTGAGAGAAAGAGAAATAGCTTGGTAACTGCAGGTCAGGAATCTGAAGGACATACGCCTTCCTAACAGAAGCACTGGACACCAGAATACAATAAAGTAATGCCTCCAAAACCCTGGGGGAAAACGACTTCCAACTGGGAACTCTATATTAAGCTACACTCTTATTAGAATATGAAAGTAAAATGAAGATTTTTCCAGACATGTAAAATTTCAAAGAACGTTTATTTCCAATATAGCTTTACTCAGGAAGCCAGAGCAGGTGCGCACCTACCAGAGTAGGGTCTCCCCCAGATGAGAGAATTTACCAAGACCGCAAAACCCAGAAACCTCACGATCCGTATTGGACCAGCAACATAATTTGCAGGGCCCAGCGCAAAATGAAAACACAGGGCCCCTTGTTCAAAACTTAGGAAGAATTTCAAGTTTTGGTGGGAGCAGAGCACTAAACCAAATGGAGAGCCTTTCTAAGTGTGATTGCACAGGACGCAGACCATAGGAAACTGGCCTTGGATCCAATTCAGAAGAGGGAAGAGAGAATTCCCAGGATGATGGTGAAGAGAAACCCCAGGATAGGAGTTGTGCAAGTCCGGACAATCACCAGTCCACGCTGGAGCCAGAAAGTGGAGTGCGCCAAGATGGATATCTTCAAGGAAAAGAATGAAATATAGAGATTACCCAATGCATTTTAACAGACAGAGAGGACCTTTCCACTTTGGGGGGACAGTATGTGAAGGAATTAGTGGTGGGGACAGTTAAAGCAAGTACTTGTAGACAGTACTTCCAGACAAATCGAATACTGGTCAGTGTCAATATTTTATGACAGACTTGCTTCAAGAGCCAAAGCACTGTGTTCCAGAAACTACAAAGACAGATAAACAAGAAACTGACCTCCAAGCAGTTACAGTCTTGGGATACACACACGTGAATCGAAGCCAGTCTTGGTACTACAGTAGGACTTTTCTAGGAATTCGAGATGGAGAGTGACCCTCTGGCCAAAAATGGAACAAGTCCAAAGGCATGACAGAGCACAAACAATTTTGAATAAGCCTGGACAAACTGAACCTTCTTGGCTGATGAAGAGTGCCAGAATGGGGAAATGTTCTAGATTTCTCTCTCATTGTCCCCCACAAATTTCCATTCAAAGACAGATGCGCTAGCAGTATATGTCAGTAAATAGTTTCTATTTGGGATCCTATTAGGACTTATAAAACAAGCCCATTTTGTTTTGTGTATATTGATTCCAGTGTATCGACTTTAATTTATTTGCTGTAATTAAATTTGTGTAATTATTGCAAGAAAATTCAATTAACAGGCTCAGATATTTCTTTTACACCAGTGCTCCATGTTGCTCCGGTTTATTGGGATTCTCCTGGGGCTCAAAGTTAGGAATTCAGGGTCAAAGAGGTATGCTCCCCAATAGCAAGGCGAGAGAGTAAGAGGCAGGCACAGTTACAGAGCAGAATGATTTTTCCTTTGAAATGAGCCTTATTACTGTTCTTATGATACATGCTGATTTTCTGAAAGTTCTAACAGTAAAGAAAATCTCAAGGGAGAAACAAAAAGTGATCCCAGATCCCACCATTTAGAGGTAAGCACTGTTCACTTTTACCGGTCATCCTACTGGACATCTCCCTATGTATATGAAGACAAAGAGAAGAAGGTTAACATTTTCACACTCATGGTAAAATGGCAATTTACTCTGTGATCTGCTTTGCTCACTCAGTGATACAGTAGTCCCTCCTTAGGTGCGGTTTTGCTTTCCGTGGTTTCGGTGACCTGTGGTCAACCAAGATAGGGAAGCAGATGATCCTCCTGACTTATCGTTAGAAGGTTGACAGTAGACGAACACTATGTCACAGTGCCTACGTCACTCACCTCGCTTCATCTCATCTCGTAGGCATTTTATCATTTCACATCAACACAAGCAGAATAACGGTGGGTACAGTACAATTAAGATATTTTGAGAGACCACATTCACATAACTTTTATTATATTGGTCTAATTGTTCTATTATTAGTTATTGTTGTTAATTTTTTACTGTGCCTAATTTATAATCAAATTTTTATCATACGCATGTATGTATGGGGAAAACATAGTATACATAGGGTCCAGTACCATCTGTGGTTTCAGGCACGCACTGGGGGTCTTGGATGTACCTGTGGATAAAGGGGGACTACTGCCTATCATGGGAACTCTATATGTCAAAATACTTATTTCCATATCATCATTTTTAATAGCTACATAGCATACCATCTTATGTATATAATAATTAATTTTAAAAACTTTTATTGCTGAGGGGCACCTGGGTGATTGCTGAGTGTATTTCCAATCTTTCTTTACTGTAAAAAAAAAAAAGCTGCAATTACTTGAGCACGTATCATCTCATACTTCTGTAATTATCTCCTTAAGGTAAAGTGAGTTTGTTGGCTTAAAAAGAACTACTTGCCAAACTGTCCTCCAGAGTTTTTTTTTTTTTTTAAGTCAATTTACACTTCCACTAACAGCCTAAGAATACACAAATGACCAAGAAGCATATGAAAAGATACTCAACATCATTAGCCATCAGGGAAATACAAATCAAAACCGCAATGAGATATCACCTCATGCTCACTATGTGGCTGTCATCAAAACGACAGACAATAACAAGCATTGCTGAGACCATGAAGAAGCTGCACCCCTCGGACATTACTGGCGGGGATGTGAATTTGTGCAGCCACTTTGGAAAGCAATCTGGCAGTTCCTCAAACAGAGTCATCTCAGGCCCCAGCAATTCCACTCCTAGGTATGTACCCAAAAGAATGGAAATCAGGGACTCAAAACAAATACTTGCATGCCAATATTTGTTGCAGCATTATTCACAATAGCCCAAAAGGAGAAACAACCCAAGTAATCATCAACAGGTGAGTGGATAAACAAAATGTGGTCCATCCATTCAAAGGAATATTCTTCAATCATAAAAAAGGAAACGTTCTGATACATGCTGCAAGCCAGAGGACCCTTGAAAACATTATGATAAGTGAAACAAGCCAAACACAAAAGGGCAAGTTTTGGAGGATTCCACTGATATGAAATATCTAGAATGGGCAAATCCATAGAAACAGAAAGGAGATTAGAGAGGTTCAGGAGAGGGGGAATGGGGACTTAACTGCAGAATGATTACAGTTTCTGTTTGGCAAATCTATACAGACAGGAAGTAGATTAGTAGTTGCCCAGGGCTAGAGGAGGGGGTGGGGGGCAGTGGGGAAGGAGGGGTGAAGAGAAGAGTAACTACTACAGGATATGGGGTTTTTATGGGTGGGGTGAAAATATTCTAAACTAATCATGGTGATGGTTGTACAATTCTGTACTAAATGTACTAAAAAACATCAAAATATATAATATAATAGGTAAATTGTATGGTATGTGGATTATATCTCAAGAAACCAAGAAAGCTGTTATTTTTGTAATTGTGTATTTTTCTGATGATGATGAGTTGGACCATTTTTTTCATATTCATTGAACATTTGTGTTTCTTCTGTTGTAAATGACTTGCTCATCTTCTTTGCTCGGTTTTGTTTTTCTTTTTAATAATGTAAAGATTCATTTGTAGTCTACATTGACAAGTAATTTTGTAAGTACATTATGTTCTTAAAGTTGGTGCAAAATACTGCAGATGGTATGCCTCAAGCCAAAAGAGGCCAGTTGGTTCTGAAGGTGCGGACAGCCTAACAGGTTGAATTAATTTTATTTGTAACAGAGTAAACACACCATGGAAGGGTGACACGAAGAGAATACTCCTTGATTTCTCAGTGCCGAAACAGGTGCTTTCTGAATATAATCTCACAGGGGCGCTGGGGTGACTCAGTCGGTTAAGCATCTGCCTTCAGCTCAGGTCATGATCCCAGGGTCCTGGCTCCCTGCTCCGTGGGACGCCTGCTTCTCCCTCTCCCTCTGCCGGCCACTCTCCCTGCTTGTGCTAGGTCTCTATCAGGTAAATAAAATCTTAAAAACAAACAAACAAACAAACATAATCTCATAAAACCCATCACACCCATTTACAAAGAAGGGAGGTCAGCTTCCTCAGGGTTACACAGTCAGCTTTTGCAACTAGAATTTGAACCTAGTTCTCTGGGCCTCCAAAGTGCTACTCCTTCTTAAGTGCCCTCTGAAGAGTACTGATGGCATGTACATGACCAGTAATAGGAAGCTATGACCATGCCCTTCGTGCTTTCTGAGCTGCAGACACCTATGGCTGGAGTTGTGAAGTTGGAGCTGTCTGAATATACATTTTGTTCATTGCTCCCAGGGAGGCCATGCGGAGAAATTTATCAACAGAAACATAAATTCTTCAAGGTCCCTCAAATGTCCCTGTGAGGAATCCTGAGCCTCCTTGGGTCATAAGAATTGCACTTGGACATCTCTGCTCAGCCAAAGTCCTCCTTCAGAATGCAGCAGTAAAAGGTCAGAGGTCACAGAGACCCGGACATGACAAAGTCACAAAAAATGCCACAGCCTTCGAAAGAGCTCACAAATACCGTATTTGGGGAAATTTGTAGATTCTGTAGGATTATATTACACATCTGTGTAATGATGGAGAGTGTCATGCAAGGACGAAATTTTTAAAATACCTTACTTAGAGTTTATCTACTCAAACCTAAGATTTTAATTAACTACTTTACTTAGAAAAATCTCAGTGAGGGGAATATAGAACAATTTCTCCTGACTCCAAACTCCTAGATTTGTCAATGCCCTTCCTCCTCACACTCCAAAAAAACTCCAAAGTCAGTTTTCGGTGGCAAAATCTCAGTCTGTGAATTTAATATTTTTCGGCTGTCTACGCTGCCCTGGGAATTGTTCAAGTCTAACTCCCTTTAGCCATGAAGACTGGGAGAGACTATAATTCTCAGCGCTGCTCATGTTTTCAAGTCACATGTCCTCAGGTTGCTAAAAATTTCTAGCCTGTGAAATATGAAATGAAATGCCAGGATGCTATTTTTGATTGACAACGAAAGCAAGGGAGCGGGTTTATATCCATTGGCAAAATCTTAGGATGACAGTGAGAAATTGCTAGTGATGAGACATAAATGTTACCACATAGCATTGACGAAGATTTCACCTTTCCTATTGATCGAGAGGAGACTGTTTCCCTCTGGCCTCCAGTCTCTAATATTACAAAACCAGACATTTAATTTTATTTTTAAATTAATCATAAATGTAATGGTATTGTAAGTGTGATTCAGCAAGGAAGAGTGAAAAGAATCACAAATGGGAAGGAAACGCACACTTTTTTTTTCCAGTCATTTTCCATGTATGTTTTCCTTCCCTTGGAATTCAATTGTTTTAACATAATTTAATTTTAAAAAATACTTCTATGATTGGGAATGCTCAGAAATTTTATACGAATTAATGTTTCAAGTAGAGAAGATATTTCAAAGGATAAAACCTAGTTCAAAAACTGTTAATGTGTTTTTTGATCCTCATGTATATTCTAGGACAATAGAATGGATTGCTCTAAAAGATTAAAAAAAAAATACTTCATGTATTTTGATATTGGCCAATCTATTGTCACAGTAGCAGACAATTTAAGACAAGGACACTTAAAAAATAAGGAAGGTACACAAAATGTCAAAGTCTGTGCCACATTTATTTACATTGCAATACAGAATTCTGCTCCACTCTTTGATTAATGAAAGTAATGGTCAGACTTAAAAAAAAATACTTAACATATAATATCTAATGTATTTATATTTAGTATATAATATGTATTTATATATTATTGAATAATAAATATTTACATTTAATGCATATTAAATAGTATTTGAGAATATAATTGGAAACCTTTGGAAAGTTCAAAATATATTTCTGTATATATACAGATGGACATTATATGCTGAATTAAATATATATTATATATACATATATCTCAATATAAAATTTATATATGCCTATATCAAGCAAAAAGCTGATGCCTTCTTTGTTTCCAGTTAATTCACTGATTGGTCATTTGTTTTCACAATCCAGTAGATACAAATACAAACAAGACTCTGCACTTAGAAAACCAAGAATCAACCTGCAGTGTCATCTTTTAATTTTAACTCCTCTTTTATTGCCCCTCATTTTCTAAGGGATTAGACTCCTTCTGGACTTCAGTGTTTTTATGTTAGTTTTTTTCCAAGTTTATTTTGTTTTACTCTTTAAGTTCATGCCATTGTTTGCTGACATAGTGAAATGTGATTTACAGAACAATAACCAGCCAACTGGAGAATGTATTAACTGGAAACTGGGAATGCCAGCAGTAAAGAATGTCAGGATCCACTAAAAATAGAAGGTTTCATGCTTGCAGTTTAGTCACCTTTGTTCGGTATAAAAATCTCTTACTTCAGCTCATCATGAGTTTGTTTTCTGGGGATTTTTTTGTTTTTGTTTTTGTTCTTAAAGCATCGTGGAGGGAACAATTCGATGCGAAAGTTATTTTTTAAGAACTTTTTTTTTTAGCCCATCAAATTTCAGTATACATGGTTAATAACCACTTCAAATTGCTATGCCAGGAGAAACTTTTACCTAATCACCTGCCAAGGCTCATAAAGCACCTCTGTGTCATTGGCAATTCATTGGTCTATTGATGTCATAACTCACACTGATATTTTCTGGCTCTCATTTCTCACTCACACAGATGCTTACTTGCCTTTTTTTTTTAATTTACAAAATTAAGGGTTATGCCCCAGCTATACAGTTTTTAATAGATTCTATACACGTTCTCCTAAGTGGATTTTCTCTTTCCCTACAACACACATGCACACATATGCGTGCATGCACGCACATATACACACTTTAAATGGTTGAATATATTCTCCTCGGAACGGAATTTTTTCATTAAATTGAAATACTTCCGGGTACCTGGGTGGCTCAGTGGGTTAAGCATCTGCCTTTGGCTCAGGTCATGATCTCTGGGTCGTGGGATCGAGCCCCACATAGGGCTTCTTGCTCAGTAAGGAGTCAGTCTGCTTCTCCCTCTCTATCCCTCTGCCCTTCCCCCCGGCTCATTCTCTCTCTCTCTCTCAAATAAATAAAATCTTAAAAAAAAATAAACCAAAACATTTCATCTCATTTTCATATTGATCTACAGGTCCTTTAAAAAGTCCCTCTTCATGTGACATGATAGTGATCAAACCACTTTATCTCAGAATGCCCAAATTTATACAAGATCACAGCTAATGAGTTACTGCCCAGCATGATGTCGTGAGGATCCGTTGCCAGAATCAAATCACATGTCGGTTCTTCCCACAGTAGCGCACATCTTCTCTGTTGGTATAGAGTGTTCTGCAGTGGCCAGCACTGTGCAAAGGGAAAGAGCTCAGATCAGGACATCTCTGTCACTTCCCCCTAGATGACTGTGAGGTGTGAAGAAAGTATATTCACACCTGCCAATTCCGCCAAACGTCAACGCTCTCATGCTGCACACCAATTAGTTTTACATTCTCTCGAGAAAGGAGAGAGTGTGAAAAGCTGTCTTTTGGCAGGGACAGAACCGTCCTCTACTACCTCAGAGGAAAGGAGCATTCATCTTCACTAGCGGGATGGGGAAAAGTCTGAGGCACAATGGGAAATCATTCCTGTATGGAGAAAAATTTTCTTGAATGTGTCAAGACATTGATAGCTTGGTAAACATGGCAACCCATGTCCAGCTGGGACAAACTCCTCATTCCTCTCAATACCGCTTCCTGAGTCATTTAAAGACCCAAGCAAAGGGTGGGAACTTGGTCAATGAGGGCTGTGCAACCCCAGGCTGGCCAGGTTAAATGCCACAAAGAAATGAGTAATTGTACAAAAATCGGTCCACTTCATATACCTATAGTGGTGCCACGTGGCTTACAGTTCTGACTGAAAAATGTACATTTGGGTCATTTTCCAGAAAGTGGCTAAAATGTTACATAACAATTGTTATTAGTCCAATCTTTTTTTTTTTAACCATATAGCTTACAATGATAAGCTGTTGAAGTTACTGCCTGCATCTACTTCACAGATCTTGAAGTAACTCAACATAGCCATCTGAATGACTAAACAGCCATCAAGGAACTGCTTGCAAAATCATTTTCTCTGTCAGAGATCATCTCACTAACCTCCTCAGGAGAACCCAGTTTTTCAGCTGGCTCTGCTACTACTTCTGTCATATTTTTTTAGTCATATGAACTTTTTAAAAATTTTTTTCTCGCTGTTTCTTTATTAAGGGTAATATTCTTGAAAATTTCAAAAGAAATGTTTTGCTGTCAAGTCAGCACTCAATAGTCCTATAGGTGATGTTGTGATTTTTAGGAAGAAATATATATTTAGACGGTCCCATTTCTGGCACAGATCTCCTAAAACTCTCAGAATTTCCTAACGGGGTCTTTTTTTTTTTTTTAAAGATTTTATTTATTTGTCAGAGAGAGAGAGAGTGCGCACACAAGCAGGGGGCGTGGCAGGCAGAGGGAGAAGGAGGCTCCCTCAGCAGGGAGCCAGATATGGGACTGGATCCCAGGACCCTGGGATCATGACCTGAGCTGAAGGCAGACGCTTAACCAACTGAGCCACCCAGGCGCCCCCTAAAGGGGTCTTTTTAAAAAAATACTTTTATTAAGTAATCTCTACACCCAACATGGGGTTCGAACTTACAACCCTGAAATCAAGAGTCGCAGGCTCTACTGACTGAGCCAGCCAGGTGCCCCAACTGTGCCCGCTGTTATGTCAATGAGGTGACTTTTGGAAAGCACCTGAGGACAAGGGCTGGATGTCAACTGGGAACCAACCCAGTGAATTCAGGGTTGGAATTTGCAATCCCACCCCTCTGACCTCTGGGGAGGGGAGGAGCCTGAAGATTGACTTATTGCCAATGGACATGATGTAATCAATCATGCCTATGTAATGAGCCTCCATAAAACTCCAAAAGGACAAGGCTGGGAGAACTTCTAGGTTGGTGGATGCACGGAGGCTCGGGGAGAATGGTGGACCTGGAGAAACCATGGATGCTCTATGCCCCTACCCCACACCTTGCTCTATGCATCTCCTCCACCTGGCTGCTCTTGAGTTATATACTTTTATAATGAACTAGTAATCTAGTAAGTAAAATGTTTCTCTGAGTTCTGTGAGCCACTGCAGCAGAATCAAACCCAAGGAGGGAGTCACTGGAGCTTCCAAGCTGTAGCTATTCGGTTAGGACCACAGGTGATAAACCGGACTTTCAGTTGGCATCTGAAGTGGGGAAGGGGGAAGAGTCTTGTAGGACTGAGCCCTCCACCTGTGGAATCTGACATGATCTCGAGGTAGACAGTGTCAGAGTTGAATGAAACTACAGGACACCCAGCTGGTGTGGGAGATTTGCTTGGTGGTTTGGGAAAACCCACATATACATACAACTTGGAATTGGGTACAGAGTTGGAGATGTGCCCTGAGGGGGGAAGAACCTGAGACCTAAAAGTTGTGAGCTGTGAGCCTTTCTGTGTAAGGATGTGAATAGTGAGGATGGCTATAAGGGAGAAAAGAAAACATCAGTGGGCATAGAAACAACCTGTGAGGAAGGGCCAATCTTCCCTGCAACTTGTATTTAAAAATAAAAACAAAAAGAAAATCTTGAAAGTCCAAGACATACACAATATAAGCCCACTGGGTCCACACTTGGATGTCATGAAATGTCAAGTTGCTATCAAGCTCTCTTGATGTTCACTCTCAATTACTCACGTTGGACCTGAGAAGCAATTCACAGATGACTGCTTCAGCTCCCCAGTGAAACCAGCAGCCATTTCACATAGGCCTGCTGGTGCATTAGATCTGGCAGAATTTTAGGATCCAGGTTGCCAGTCTTTTCCCAGGCTTTGGGACCTTTGCTCTGGGTTGCTGTATTTCGGCCTTCTAGGGAGTCCTGGAATGCTGATTCTCAGATGAGAACAGCCTCTCCCAATCTCTGCCAACCTCTCTCTCACTCATCTAGAGATCTCTACAGTCCTGGGGACTGCGTGTGTGCCCTCATCGCCCAGCTAGCGCAGCTTCCCAAAACATGTGCTTTCTCTACTAACAGCAGGTTTCACCACTTGGAGAAGCTCACCTGCTTTCTCTGTGCTTTTTGGAAATGATGAAATGGCCATTTTAGGTGGAATAAGATGATGGACTCCATGATCTTAATTTCTCTCTCTCCTCTTACAGCTTAGATGGTAGTCCAGAGCTCGTTCCCCGGCTGGCTTTGATCCTCCTGCTCATTGTAGGTGTTCAGTCTGAGACATGCAACCTATCCACAGCTCATTTAAAGAGCTTAGGTGATTTACACACGCCAGAACCTATCAGTGCTTCCTTTACCAGTCCAAATCTAATTTCGCTCCTAACTGCAGGATGCTAACTCTTGCCACCTGCGATCTCGGCAGAAAAATCTGACATCAAAAACCCTCCCCACACATTCAGGAATGCTGTCATATATAAAGACAGGAGAGCTGTTCTCTCACATCCCTTCAGGAGGGAAGATACAAGATTTATGGACTTTCAGTGGCATTTTTCCTGACTCCTTGTGACTGTCTGGACAGAAATAGGGAAGATTTATTTTCTGACTGGCCCTCATATGTGCAAGCTCAGTCATCTGCAACCCAGCTAATTAGAAAGGTCAGTGGTACCTTTTGAACAAAGCAGAGAAACAGACCTGAGCCAAACTGCAAATGTACATGTTACTGATGACGATGCCACACTGAAGCAGTGGAAGGACTAAGAATAATGCTCACGCCTGCTGGAGAACCTTTGTGAGACATTTTTTTAAGGCAAAGGAGTGAGTGCTACTTCTTGGAAGGGTCACTGTCAGCAGGCTTTGTGCAAAATTAATAACAGAGCGTGGTTGGTACCATGCTTCATTGTTCCTGTGGAAGGAGATGGCTGCATCATGAATAAAGAACAATTATAAGGATAAGAAAGAAAAGATGAAGTGTGAAATATTCCCAGCTCAATAAGGGACTATAGCTGAGCATACAGAAGCTACAAAATGCCACCTGACTTTTTCCTCTAGTGCAATAAAAGGCATCATATTTCTTGAGCATCTGGTATGTTCCAGACATTGGACTAAGGTGTTCTATATTATAGAAGTAATATACTATTGTCCTCTTTTTATAGAAGGCAGAGATTCAGAGAAGTTAAATAATGTTCAAGGTCATACAACCAGCAAAGGGAAAAGCTGGGGCCAATGTCTGTCTGAATCCAAAGTTTATGCACCAATTACCACTGCAAAGCAGATGGGCAAAAATGTCTTCGATATCAGATCACTATGTACGTCATCGCTACTTCAATTCTATTTTGCTATCAAAATTAAATAAGTATGACTTAATATTACATTAGATTATAATAAAAGCACTAGTACAGTGCATAGCCCATGTTTATTAAATAATGCAACACAGAAATAATATATGAAATTTAAATATATAGTATATAAATACAAAGACACAATCTATTTGTCC
The DNA here is from genome assembly GCF_002201575.2 of Neomonachus schauinslandi. Taxonomy (NCBI): domain Eukaryota; kingdom Metazoa; phylum Chordata; class Mammalia; order Carnivora; family Phocidae; genus Neomonachus; species Neomonachus schauinslandi. The sequence continues at coordinate 17,805,652 of NC_058403.1, forward strand.
TTCTATATTATCCAAACAGATATTATCTAAAGAGTTGCATGACATTTTATTCTATTAGATTACATTCCAATGTAAGTATTACAAGCACACTCAGAACCTCAACACATTTATTTATCTGAGAGAACTTGATGAAAAAAATGCAACTTCTCCAGAACATATCAGGATTTAAGAACAATAGGAAATTATGCCACCTGTGGAGGTTGGAATATTTTATGAAGCCCTTTGCTACTGATGTGACTATTATTTTATCTATAATAGGAAGCTCTACTGAAAATAACCCAGCCCATCTGAGCTACAAGTTCAAAGTTCTACCTTCATTCCCAAGTGATGGGTTTGACAGGTCTCCAAGGATAAGCATCTATCTTAGCTGTGAATAAGAACTTTCTAAGAACCTATGTTTGTGAATATGCAGATTCTTGGGGCACCTGGGTGGCTCAGTCGTTAAGCATCTGCCTTCGGCTTAGGTCATGATCTCAGCGTCCTGGGATCAAGCCCCACATCGGGCTCCCTGTTCCGCGGGAGGCCTGCTTCTCCCTCTCCGCACCCCCTACTTGTTGTGTTCCCTCTCTCGCTGTGTCTCTGTCAAATAAATAAATAAAATCTTTAAAAAAAAAAATGCAGATTCTTAGACCTTACCCCATAGAACTTCTGCTCCTATAGGCCTCAGGTAGGGCCCAGGGATCTGTATTTCAGCATATATCAGTTTCTGATACAGATGATCTAATGCCTATGGATTTACTAGACTGGAGAATCCTTCCCTCTAGATTGGAATGAGTTCCTCAAAGTCTTGCTTAGACTTACAGTAGGGCTGCCCTAAGGCTTTCCAACTGAGATTTTACCCCACTTCTCAAATTGCTGGGGTATTTCTTAAGCTGAACCAAGTCAATATGTGATAAATCCCAAGGACACACCTAGTAGGAGACTGGCCTTTACAAGCTGAACCGTTGAAGTTCTGTTCAGATAAGAAGTTGCTTCCTTTTATTTGCTTTCCTTCCTACTCTAGGCTGTTCTAAAAATAAAGCTGTGAACCAGAAGAATTTGGTCTTTATATCTTACTTCCTATGCCTTCACCACTTCTAACTTCAACATCCAAACCACATGTTGGAAACTAAAGCTTCTTAGCTACTTAGGATCATCCCACCGAAGCAGTCTGGTCCTCCTTACCATGTTCTGGATTTCTATTTCCTCCACCAACACGTATTTCATCCATTCCCCATTTGGTCAGGATCCTAGCATCAGAACAGTGACAAGACTTTCATGTGACACATTAAAATGAACGAACAGACTAATATTTTATTTGGGAGCCAAACTAGAGTGAAGAGAGGCAGATTTCATCATGGGTCTCACACATAGCACAATAAAGGTAATAAAGTTAGAATAATGGTGTCAGGTGATGTGTAAATGCAAAGACATTCCTTCCTCCACTTTCCTGATGGAGACAATAAATACCTACTTAATTCATCAGCAATGCACTACTTTTGTTGACAATTCAACAAGGTCATGGAAAGACTCGGCCAACTAACAGGACTTGGAATTCAATATGACAAAACCTGGACTGTAAATATATTTTAATTTCTTAAAGGGAAATTCGGGATAATTTCTTAGAATACAAAATATAATCAAAATCAAAGATAAGGATGTATACAAAAAACTGCTTGGTTAAACACGAGGTTCCATGGCAATATACAAAACCACAGTTCCAAACTGAAGCCAACTACTGTAGCATTAGGACAGACACAACAGCCAAGCAAAATTCTCAAGAGAGAGCAAAGAAGAAAACCAATTCCCCCATAAAGCTCTAAAAAAGAAGCTGAGTTACTATATTTTAGGCCATCTTTGATGACCTCACAGTATCCAGCATAATTAACACTTAAATATATCATGAAATAATAGTGGTTTTGGATGAGATAAAGGGTAGGGGGGAAAGATCCCATAATTTGTTTCGTTTTTTGTTTTTCCGTCATTAGAATCTTTCAAACTTTGCCTCTGTCCTTGGATCCAGACATATCTAGAAGCTTTTGGCTTCTTAGTAATAAATCATTTAGCCATAACTTTCAAACGTCATGATTATAATTAACACTTAAGCCTTAATAAATACTAATGGGTTACTTTTTTTAGGTTGCATGTTTTTTAACAGGGGCTTTTTATGTACAAGACCTTATAAATTCCAAGGAATGACTCTTAGAGATAGAAACTTTGGGCACTATAATAAAATAGAAGGAAAGATTTCAGGGAGTGAAGTAAGAGGTCTTGTAACCTCTAAAATAATTCTACATTTTCACCTATTGCCCCCAATATATGGGAAAACAAAAACAAAAATTTTGCTTTATTATAGGACTTACCATGTGGCACAATTTCAGGCGGAGAGCGTAAAATAAGGTGGAGAGCAAAAATATGGTTCATATTGCTTTCCCATCTTGCAAGATGGCGGGCGAAAAAGCTGAGAAGCCAGATACTAAGGAGAAGAAACCTGAAGCTAAGAAGGATGATGCCAGTGGCAAGGCTAAGAAGGCTAAAACGCCAAAGAAGGGGAAGCCCCACTGCAGCCGAAACCCTGTACTTGTCAGAGGAATTGGCAGATATTCCCGATCGGCTATGTATTCCAGAAAGGCCATGTACAAGAGGCAGCTAAATCCAAGGTTGAAAAGAAAAAGAAGGAGAAAGTTCTTGCTACGGTCACAAAACCAGTTGGTGGTGACAAGAATGGTGGTACCCAAGTGGTTAAACTTTGCAAAATGCCTAGGTATTACCCTACTGAAGATGTGCCTCGAAAGCTGTTGAGCCACGGCAAAAACCCTTTCAGTCAGCACGTGAGAAAGCTGCGAGCTAGTATCACTCCGGGGACCATTTTGATCATCCTCACTGGGCGCCGCAGAGGCAAGAGGGTAGTTTTCCTGAAGCAACTGAGCAGTGGCTTGCTACTTGTGACCCGACCTCTGTCCCTCAATCAAGCTCCTCTGCGTAGAACACACCAGACATTCGTCATTGCTACTTCTACCAAAATTGATATCAGCAGTGTGAAAATCCCCAAACATCTCACTGATGCTTACTTCAAGAAGAAGAAACTGTGCAAGCCCAGACACCAGGAGGGTGAGATCTTCGACACCGAGAAAGAGAAATAACGAGATTACAGAGCAGCGCAAGGTTGATCAGAAAGCTGTGGACTCACAAATTCTGCCAAAGATCAAAGCAGTTCCTCAGCTTCAGGGCTACCTCCACTCTGTGTTTTCTCTCACAAACGGAGTTTACCCTCACAAATTGGTGTTCTAAATTTCTTACAAAGAACGTAATTAAATAACTGATCCATTTCAAAAAAAATATGGTTCATATTGAAAAAAATATCCATCAAGAGATAAAACATAATTCCAGCTCAAATGGGCAGAATTCTTAATATCAGAAATACCTTTAAGACAATTCATTTTGCTTTGCCTTGGAAGTCTCTTCTTTGGGTTGAGCTGTAGACTTCTGAGAAGACCTTGGTTGGCTTTGGAGAGAGGGAGAAGAAACACAGGGAGTCCCCTGCAGAACCTCACTTCCAGAAGTGAGCTCCTGGGAAGTTGGTATGTCAGGCTCGAATATCTTCTAGATGTGGGCACAGAGTGGGGGCTCCAAATGGACACAATGAGAGTAATAATGGTCCTGGCTGCCACTGACTCTTTCCTCACAGCAAACCACTGCACTTGCTTCTGTGCGTGTCATGCCTAAGGTGTCACTCTGCACTTCTCTCAGCCTTTGCTTTCACACGTGTGCAATGGTCATAATAATGCATATCTCTAAGGCCGTGGTGAAGCTGAAATGAGACTGCCAGTAACAACATGTGAGAAATGCACAAGCACCCCACAATTCTTAGGTAGTTGTGATCCAAAGTCGGATGATTTTCTCTTCTCTGGGTATCTTTCAGTAAATGAACTGGCCCTACACAAATATAGAGAAGCCTTTTTTAAAAAAATATTTTATTTATTTATTTGACACAGAGAGAGAGAGAGCACAAGCAAAGGGATCAGGAGAGGGAGAAGCAGGCTCCCCACTGAGCAGGGAGCCCAATGTGGGGCTCAATCCCAGGACCCTGGGGTCATGACCTGAGCTGAAGACAGACACCCAACTGACCGAGCCACCGAGGTGCCCCATAGAGAAGCCTTTAGAATCACAAACAACCCAAATTCTAACGCTCTTCAAGGGAGGCCTATTTACAACCTGATTGAGCTTCTGATAAATATAATCGGCAGAACTATTAGACATGTTTTAGAGACTTGTAAGAAATTTTTCTGCAGTTGAGTAGGAGGATAGCTGGAGAGCCAGTGTCCCAGCTGTTCATCTGCAGAAGGACAGATACTGAGGGATTAATTCCCCAACTGTTCCCGGTGTTCCAAACAATATCGACCTTATGTGTGCTGATGGCAGATGTCCTGCCCTCACTTCATGTGTAATACCTCGGTTAAGGTCCTTTTCTCAGAGAAAAGCAAACCACTGGCCCCATTCCAGACTAAGTCGGACCCTTCTGCTACACTCTCTCATAGCATTTGGTATTTTCTTTCTTAGCACCTAGCATAATTGATGAATAACATTGATTTGTGTGATTCTTTGATTAATGTCTGCCTCCTCTGGAGTATAAGCTCATTAGGGTAGAAAGTGTGACTGTTGAACTCACCTTTGTATCAACCCAGAGCCTAGCCCAGGGTCTGGCATACGGAAGGACCCAAATATATATCTGGTGCTTTAATGAAGAGTGAAGACTCAAAGTCAAATACTCTGATACCAAAGCTAGGGTGTCATTTTACTACCAAAGAAATGGCCCTACGTAAGCATTATCTGGGGAGCCCAGAAAATACAGATTTCCAAGGCCTTGTTCTGACCCCGTAGAATTAGACACTCCCAGGGCCAAAAGAACCTGTATTTTCAAAGTGCAGCCTGTTTGTGGACTAGCACAGAACTGCTGCACTACACATACATATGCATCAGCTATAACCCCAATGTGCTTACAAATAGAGCATCCAGAGGCCTCATATTTTCACTTCCTACTGTCTGCTCAACGCAGAAAGGAAAAGCCCTCCAACGAAGGGACGAATTGTCCTTGAAGTGGACGAATATCAAAAGCGGCTCCCCTTGTCTTCACACAGAACAGGCACTGCGTAATGCTTTGCGTTAACTGTGTGTCATATACATTTAAAAAAATGGAACTTTAAAACATATTGCTCAATGGAAGAAGCCAGTCTGAAAATGCTACATATTCTATGATTCCAAGTATATGACATTTTGCAAAAGGAAAAACTACGGAGATAGAAAGTGACTTGTGGCTGCCAGGGCTGGTTGGGCAGGAGCATTAGTGATGAATAGATGGAGGTCAGGGGATTTTTAGGGTGGTGAGATTGTTCTGTTGGAAACCATAACAGTGGATACATGATACTGTGCATTTGTCAAATCCCGGAGAACTATACAAAACTAAGAGTGAGCACTAATGGAAACTATGGAATATTGTTAATAATGTGTCAATATTGGCTCATTAATTGTAACAAAGGAACCACATTAAAGCAAGATGTTAACTTAGGAAATAATAAACGAAATGGGAGGGTGGGCATGGAGTGGGTATATGGAACTCTATGTGCTATCTGCTCAATTATTCTGTAAATCTAAAACTTTAAAAATTTTAAAACTTAAAAACCTAAAAAATGAAAATATACCCCCCCCCAAAATATATATATATACCAAAAAAAAAATAAAAGTGACTGGGAATGGAGCACACATGACCTTCATACTTACTGATGCTCACTGTGTGGGGAGCACCAAACTAAGAATTCAAATACTTCATTTAGCCTGACAACACTGTTCGATGTAGCTGATATCAGTATCGTCACATGCACTTAAGGGTGGAAGGAACCAAGAGTTAAGTGCAGTGAAGCCCTTGCCCAAAGAGACACAGCCAGCCAGTGCTCCCAGGTTCCAAACTCAGGTCCCAGCCTTGCCCAAAGCCCTCATGTATACTATACCACTATGGCAACCTGCTTCGATGTATTGCTTTTGCCCATTCACAAAATGATGTGTTATTATGAAGTTTAATCAACACCTATAAGCCAAAACAATTAGAATATTATAATGCAGAGTCAGATGAAAAGATTTTCACAATCAAGCATAAGCCAGGGATATCCACAGAGTAAAACAAACACTGCCCTCCAGGAGCATGGGGTAGAGGAAAGGTACAGGATGGATTCCACACAAAATCATGTGTCAAATAAACCAATCATGGGACATTGATGTATGAACTTAAGTGACAATATTTTGCTTTAAAATGAAATTATTTTTAAAAGATTTATTTATTTTAGAAATTGGTGGGGGGGCACGGGGTGGGGAAGGGCAGAGGTAGAGAGAGAATCCCAAACAGGCTCCATGCTAAGCACTGAGGCTTATGTAGGGCTCAACCCCACGACCATGAGCTCATGACCTGAGCCAAAATCAAGAGTCGGATGTTCAACCAACTGAGCCACCCAGGTACCCCTAAACTGTTTTTTAATAACAACACAATGACAGAAAGTCCAGAGAAAAGAGAGAGAGACTGAGAACCATCACAGCTAAAAGAGACTTTATGGGCCATATCAGCCTAATGCAATGGGTGAGTCTCATATGGATCTTCATTCAAGCATAGTAACTATGGAGAAACTAATAAACTCTGAACACAGATGGAACATTATATAACGCTAAGGAGTTAAGTTTTATTTTATATATGTAGCAATTTTATTAAAATTAGGGTTTTTTTTTTAAAAAAAGATCAAAACAAAGATAAACCCAACAGAGATTTGTTTCAAAACCATTTGAGGAGGGATGAGAATGGGTACAGGTCAAATATTATGTCTGGAATTTGCTTCAAAACAATCTGAGGAGGGATGGAGCGTGGGTATAGGTCAAATAAAATTGGCTGTGAACTGATAACCGTATAATTGTTGGAGCGGAGTGATGGGAACATGGGCTTCATTACACTATTCTCTCTCCCTCTGAATACATTTGAAATTTTCCATTATGAAAGGGTTGTTTTTTAAGTTTCTTACCCACCATGAGTTCTAGTGCTTATCTAACTGTGTGCATTGTCTTCCTTCAATAAATATAGATATGAGCATTAAATATAAAAATAATAATTGAAATTAAAACATAAGAGTACCCTATTCAAGCATTTTCGCTGATTGTTTTAGTAACTTCTGCCCTGCCGTTTCCGTTAATCTTTCTAGGAAACAGCCCACATCAATCTTCACTGCCTTTGTTGTCCCTCGGTCTTCTCATTACTCATTTCCTTCAAGCGCTTATGGTCAGCAAAGGGCATCCCTGGCAGAAGGAACGAGTCCAAGGGATGCTGTTACCTGTTGATGTTTTTCCCCTCAGGCAGAGGCCAGAACAGACTCAGGGCTGTTTGCCGCTGCTCCTTCACCCCTGGGCAATGCCCACTGCCACAGACACCCATCCTTGGACTTGGGTGATCCAGAGCATCTGAAAAGCATCTGTATCTTCCCCCGAGTTTGGATTCGTTCTTCACTTGTAAAACCCAAGCAGGATGAATCCAAGGACTCCGAGTTATTTTTATAAGAGATGTATAAAGAAAAATGAGGTTCTACCGCCTTCCCAAACAGAGCAGGAACAGCCCTTGGCTCGCCACAGGAAGACGTTAGGGGGTGTCAGGGCTGGTGCCAAAGAAGAAGAAAAACAGTGAAAATTCCATTCCCCAGCAATAAAAATATAAGTCAAAGTCATGAAGCACCTTCACGAAATTCAGCTTCAGAGGCTGGAACATTATTTTGTTGCAGAAATTTCTCGGACAGTAATGCCCTAGGCCTGTCCAGATATGGACAACCAGAGCACTTTGACTCCACACCATGGGCCTTCATGGATTAAAAAATTTGGTTTTATGTTGCATATAATGCATATTAATAAATATGCAGCGGGCACCTGGATGGCTCAGTCAGTTGAGCATCTGACTCTTGGTTTCGGCTCAGGTCATGATCTCAGGGTCATGGGATCAAGCACTACATAGGGCTCTGTGCTCAGCGGGGAGTCTGCTTGGGATTCTCTCCTCTGCCCTTCTCCCCACTTACAAACATGCTCGCTCGCTCTCTCTCTCAAATAAATAAATAAATAAATATTTAAAAATAAATAAATAAATATGCAGCACATTCTGTCTCCAGAGGTGGCAAGAGGTGTATGCCCTTACCTGTTAGCCTCTCTCCCCTTAAGGAGTCAGTCCCTTACTTGGAGGACAAAAAATTCCACAGACAAGTAAAATGAACATTTCAACTTTAGTTGATTTATTCAGCCAGTTGTTAAGGCATTCCTTTAAAACTCTTGTTATTTACTTCTGCAGTTTTGGCTTCTGGCATTCAAAATATTATAAATACCTGCATTCATAGGCCTTTCTACAAGTCTTTAAAGGTATCTGGGGAATTTCACTAAACCCAGGGATTTAAAATTCTAAAGGTCAGGAAGTGTACTACCACATACTTAAACAATGACCCTGCAATAGTACAAAAGTGAAAGAAACACTGATTATGCAAATTGACAAGTACATGTTATCTACTATGCTGTTGCAAAATATTGAATTGAATTCCAGAAGGATAGGTTCTAGTCCCAGCCTGTCCACTCACAAACTATTTGATACTAAGTATATTATCACAGTCTCATGAGCCTCTATAAAATAAGGCACAGAGGGGCGCCCAGGTGGCTCAGTCATTAAGCGTCTGCCTTCGGCTCAGGTCATGATCCCAGGGTCCTGGGATCAGCCCTGCATCGGGCTCCCTGCTCCGCAGGAAGCCTGCTTCTCCCTCTCCCACTCCCCCTGCTTGTGTTCCCTCTCTTGCTGTGTCTCTCTCTGTCAAATAAATAAAAAAATCTTAAAATAAAATAAAATAAGGGACAGATTAGATGAGTGTTGATGGTCATTCAAAAATCTCAGATTGAGTGAAATACTGATTACTCTAGTGACCCTTCAATTTACAACTGTTGGTTTTCTCTGGGATGATAAGAATTTGAAACATGAATATAAGCCTCCAAGAGACTGCCTCCAACCAAAGCTCTAATATGCTGTGATACCAATATCACATATTGGTAGCTTTATCTGAAAACTGGCTATTTACACACTCCTTTCCTGCGGGTAGGTCCATCTGGAATAGCAAATTACAGATCAGACATGACTTAATTTAGTATCAAAACATATGACATTGTGTTTTTGAAAACCTCTTCTTTCAAACTAGAATAGCTTGTTAGACTTCAGCCATTATAGAAATATATCAATTTAGATACTCAACATCAATCACGAGAGTCACAGTATTCTCTCTTCTGATGAATTCTAGAAAAATGCCTTTGATGCTCCTTTTCCATGTAGCCTCATGAGTCTACAACTACGACATTGCCTCACCTCTATTATAAATAACTAGATAATGATTTCTGTTACAGTATTTGCTTTCTCTTCCTTCTAGCAGGCATTCATAGTGCCTTGGACACATCCCTCGGCCCACTGGGTTTCAACACGGCTATGAAGGACAATTCTGTGCAAGCAACCAGTGTAGGGGAGCAGAATGTATCACCCCAAAATATACCTCTTTGGCATAAGGATTATGGTAGGCTGGCTATTTTTAAAAAACTGAAGAGAAGCTCTGAAAACCGAAAGAAGTTATCCTTTTCTGAGAGACATTTATATCTATAAGGGAAATCTACTTGTAGGGGTATCTCCCTCATTGTACCAGGAAAAAAGAGGATGACTAAATCTCTAAAACTGTTATCAATAAAGAAGGCATGGAATTTAAATCTGCATAACAACCCTAACTCGTTTATTACGTTTATTGCGTAACCTCCCATAACTGACTCAGAATCAGCTGTTCAATTCATTTTGAGTAAGTATTAACACCTCTTCTTACATTAACACTCTTTTTCTTTTTTTGAGAGGGGATGGGGGGGGAGGGGCAGAGGGAGACAGAGAATCTCAAGCAGCAATCTCAAGCAGCCTCCATGTCTAGAGTAGAGTCCCATGTAGGGTTCAATCTCACAACCCTGAGATCATGACCTGAGCCGAAATCAAGAGTTCAACACTTAACTGACTGAGCCACCCAGGTGCCCTACATTAATAGACTCTTAAGACTTATTGCTTAGAGATGATTTGGGGAATGAACAGGCATATGTCCTTGAAGTTAAACTTGCTTTTAAAATAAGGCAAAGACTTTTTGAATTAATACTTTTGAAACTTTTTGGAATTTACAATAACTACCTAAACATGAAAAGAGTAAATATATTTGTATTCATTAAATCCAAAAGTAAATTTACGTTTGTGAAACCAAAATTCTGTCAACAGTTCTTAAAATAATTTTATTTATGTTATTGCTTCACTTTCATTTGATTTTTTTCTTAATGAAGTTCACCTTTAAACAAATGATTTTTTTTTACAAAATACTAATAGTGCCCTATATTTGCACAACAGTTTCAAGTATTAAAATGACTTTGACTTTATTTCTTTTAACTGAAGCTCAGAAAAAAACTTTGTTAGATAATGATAATACCCCATTTTAATGAGGAAACTGAGGCCACACTGCTAGTGAGTAACTATGTCCATCTTCAAATCTAGGTCTCCCCATTTTTCCACAGGAGACCTCCTGATGGCCAACAGACACATGAAAAGATGCTCAACATCACTCATCATTGGGGAAATGCAAATCACAACTCCAGTGAGATACCACCTCACACAGGTCAGAATGGCTAAAATTAACAACACAGGAAACAACAGGTGTCAGTGAGGATGCAGAGAAAGGGGAACCCTCTTATTCCAATGGTGGGAATGCAAACTGGTGCAGCCACTTTGGAAAACAGTATGAAGGTTTCTCAAAAAGTTAAAAAGTTGGTGGCGCCTGGGTGGCTCAGTTGTTAAGCGTCTGCCTTCGGCTTAGGTCATGATCCCAGAGTCCTGGGATCAAGCCCCGCATCGGGCTCCCTGGTCTGTGGGAAGCCTGCTTCTCCCTCTCCCACTCCCCCTGCTTGTGTTCTCTCTCTGTGTATCTCTCTCTGTCAAATAAATAAAATCTTTTTTTTTAAGACTATTTATTTGAGAGAGAGAGAATGAGAGACAGAGCATGAGAGGGAGGAGGGTCAGAGGGAGAAGCAGACTCCCTGCTGAGCAGGGAGCCCAATGCGGGACTCGATCCTGGGACTCCAGGATCATGACCTGAGCCGAAGGCAGTTGCTTAACCAACTGAGCCACCCAGGCGCCCTAAACACAATCTTTAAAAAAAAAAAAGTTAAAAAGTTAAATGCAGAACTACCCTATGGCCCAGCCATTGGCACTACTAGAGATCTACCCAAGGATACAAAAATACTGATTCTAAGGGACACATGCACCCCAATGTTTATAGCAGCACCATCAACAATAGCCAAATTATGGAAAGAGCCCAGATATCCATAGACTGATGAATGAATAAAGAAGATGTGGTATATATACACAATGGAATATTATTCAGCCATCAGAAAGAATGAAATCTTGCCATTTGTAACAACATGGATGGAGCTAGAGAGTATTATGCTAAGCGAAATAAGTCAGTCAGAGGAAGACAAAATATCATATGATTTTACTCATATGTGGAATTTAAGAAAAATAACAGATGAGGGGTTCCTGGGTGGCTCAGTTAGTTAAGCAGCCAACTCTTGATTTTGGCTCAGGTCATGATCTCAGGGTCCTGGGATCAAGCCCCAAGTTGGAGAGTGTGGAGTCCGCTAGAAGATTCTCTCTCTCCCTCCCTCTCCCTCTGCCCCTCCTCCTGGTTGCATGCAAACTCTCTCTCTCTCTCTCAAATAAATAAATCTTTAAAAAAAAAATGTAACAGATGAACAATGGGGGAAAAAAGAGAAGCAAACCATAGAACAGACTCTTAACTATAAAGAATACACTGAGGGTTGCTGGAAAGGAGGTTGGTGGGGGGATGGGTTAACTGGGTGATGGGCATTAAGGATGGAACGTGTGATGAGCATTAGGTGTTATATGTAAGTGATGAATCACTAAATCCTACACCTGAAACTAAAAACAAAAACTAAAACAAAACAAAAACAAATCGAGGTCTCCCAGCTCCAATTACAATAATAAGCATTTCATCCTTTAAGGATTAACATTTCCTTAACGAATGCCTTAAAAATTACCTCAAGCATTCCACAGAGTGAAATAGAAGCAGTTTTTAGCAGGGGTATTCAATAAAAAATCAAAAAGTGGTCTCTCCTTCATGGTGAACAGAAACGAGCAGCCATACCAATTCATCAAGAAGAGTCACTGATCACCTCCAGACTCCAGGAAAGATGGTTTCATTGAGCATGCAAGGCAATTGCAGCAAGCTGGTAAAATATGAGAGCTTTAAGGGACTCATTTTGATTTATCAAATCAATGATCCATCAAGTCAAAAATCTCTCTAAAGTAGAATTTGACAAGATAAACTATAACAATTGGGTGGGACCTGTTCAGCTTTATTACATTAATGGCATTCTGCATTTAGCCAATAGGCTAGCGCAAATCTTAAGAGGCATGCTGAAGCTCAGAAGGGAAGTGACTACTGATCAATAACATGATCCGATAGGGTGTTAATGCTGGAGTCCTAGACAAATGCCCCCTGCGGTTCCCTCTGGAGTTCCACCATGACTGGCTTCTATGTGATGATAACTTCTCTATGCTCCTGTCTTACTAGCAATTATATTTTGAGGAAGCAAATCCTTATCTCTCATAAAAAATGAAGCAGCAGCAAAATAATGAAAAAGGCATCATCACCAAAAAGACTGAAGGAGGGAAAACTGGCCCTAAAACTTTGGCTGAAATTGTATTGGTTGCTCACCTCCACCACCTTTAAGCCATTGATCAAGGCTTTCTTTTCCATGGTGTTGCAAGTAACTTGCAAGAAAAACTTATTCTTCATCCAGCATTGTTTTTATAAACTAATAGCAAAAAAAAAAATGAAAACAAAAACAAAAAAAAAAAACCTCACTTTTCCAGAAATTCACCCCATTGCTCTCTTTTAACAATATACTAAATTAAAATAATAATAATACATTAAGTTATTTAAATATTTTAAAAGTTTGGCACTTAATTTTAAAACCTAATGAGTGATGGTTCCTTTTCCCTTCCTGAACAATTTGATCACGAACCCAGTAAGTAGGGCACAGCAAAGTAGGCAAATAGGCCAGCAGGGTGTGGGTGTGGGGAGCTGAATGGCCCAGCTCAGGGTGCCAGGAACTGAAGGAAGTCTCCTTCCTACAGCTGTGTAGGAAAGCTATCCAGGGTGGTGGGTCACAGCCTAGAAGAGTGAGGAGAGCATGCTGCTGGGCAGAGAGTAGCATGGATGATGGAAGCTTGGCTACATACGGGGGTGTGATCAAATAAGTAAACATACTCCATATAATTGGAGCTGGGTTCCTCACTGTTAGAGGAGATACAAATATTGAAATGGAAAAAAAATAGAACTCAATGGTGATGGATTGAAAGCAAAGGTATTGGTGTGAATGTATGGATTTCAAACTGTCTAGATCAAGTAAGAAATAAATATATATGTGCATGTGTATTTATTATTATATATTCCTTAGTTTTGCCCTCTGAGTGTCTGGAAGAAGTGACACCCCAATAACAATGAGCATCCAAATCTTGGCTTCTAAATACTCTTCTTACTAGAAGGAACAAGATTCCTTAGAATAATGACCAATACAAGGATGAGGCAGGGAAAGTTTGAGATGAGAATGTTTTATTGTGCTGGAAAGTAAAGAAACGCTCAAAGAATAATGGAGCAAAAGAATATAAAGACAATCAAAGTGGCTCCCACAACAATTTTAGCATCAAAATAAATAAAGATAGTAATGGATTTTAGTCCATTAAATAAAATAGTAGACCATGAGTCTATAAATACATAAACAAATAAGTGAATAACTTGAAATTTTTTTTTTTTTTTTTTTTTAAAGATTTTATTTATTTATTTGAGAGAGAGAGAATGAGAGAGAGCAAGCACATGAGAGGGGGGAGGGTCCGAGGGAGAAGCAGGCTCCCTGCCGAGCAGGGAGCCCGATGCGGGACTCGATCCCGGGACTCCAGGATCATGACCTGAGCCGAAGGCAGTCGCTTAACCAACTGAGCCACCCAGGCGCCCGAATAACTTGAAATTTGAAGAGGAATGAGGTGTTTTCATTGTCTTAAAGGACCTTACCATGAGGGGCGCCTGGAGGGTTCAGTTGGTTAAGCGTCCAACTCTTGGATTTGGTTCAGGACATGATTTCAGGGTTGTGAGACGGAGCCCTGTGCACACTCTGCACTCAGTGGGGAGTCTGCTTTTCTCTCTCTGCCCCTCCCCCCCCGCTCGTGTGCACTCTCTCTCTCTCTCTAAAATAAATACAAAAATCTAAAAAATAAAATAAAATAAAGTACCTCACCATGAAATACTTCTCATTTACAAAGGAAGAAAGGGTAACTGCACTGTGAAGAAACCTGGCAGATACCACTTTAACCTAGTTATCAAAGTGCTCATCATCGGTAATCGCACAGGTCAAAATCCTGCACCTCAGACAAGCTGAAATCAGAAGACAGCAGCATCACGTGTGTGATATTCCTGCCAAAGCTGCATTCATTTTATCACAAGGTAAAATTAGACATATCCAAATTGAAGGACAGTCCACAAAATAATTGGTCCATACGTAAAAGTGTCCAGTTTACGAGATTCAAGGAAAGACTGAAGACTTTCCTAAACCTGCAGAGGCTAAAGAGACAGGGCAGTAAAATGCAGTGCATTATTCTAAACTGGATCTTTCTACTATGAAGGACATTATTGGAACAACTGGGGAAAGCTTGCATGGGACTGAGGAATGGATGATAGTAATATATCAGTGTTAATCTCCTAATTTTGATGGTTCTGTCATAGGGCATCTTGGTTTGTTGTCTATTGAGGTATCCTGGGGTCCTAGGGTATCATGTCGGCAACTTGTTTCCAAATAGATTCGGGGGTCAAAAATTCTTTGTACTATTCTTCCAACTTCCTGTAATCTCATGATTGTTTCGAAAAAAGTGTAAAGCCTAATGAGTTGTTATAAATATTTGGTATATATTAATGAGGGTATGAAATACATAAAATAATTGATTGCCCACAAAATAAAACAAACATGTATAACCTGCAAAAGACCACCACACCTTAAATGATGTTCTTTTTCTAAGTCTTATCCTAAGTTTAGATTAAAACAAGCTGATTAAAACAAATCAAGAATAGATTCATTGACTATATGATTTAAATAGTAAAGAGAATGGGGATGAATTAAACCAATTAAATTTTACTCAGTTATTACCTATTCCCCAACCCACACCTAAAAAGAAGTTAAAAATCATTCAATAGAACACAGTGATACTTAGCTTCACACTATTGCCAAATGAGATCTGTTAAAGTCCTTGTTTTTCCCTCTCTGGGTTATTTTCATACAGACTTGACTATGAAACGAGCTAGTCTCAACATCAAATCAAAAGGAAGAAGGAGAGAATTTTGGGGCTGAAAAAAATGCAACCCCTTTCCTTTGTACAAGATTTAAACATATATAATTTTTAAAAATTTGATCCTATAATTAAATTTCACGGTAGCATTTGCCTTATTATACTAGTGATTGATAACTGTTAAAAATAAAGTCGCAGAGGGGCACCTGGGTGGCTCAGTTGGTTAAGCGACTGCCTTCGGCTCAGGTCATGATCCTGGAGTCCCGGGATCGAGTCCCGCATCGGGCTCCCTGTTCAGCAGGGGGTCTGCTTCTCCCTCTGACCCTCTTCCCTCTCGTACTGTCTCTCATTCTCTCTCTCTCAAATAAATAAATAAAATCTTTAAAAAATAAATAAATAAATAAATAAAGTCGCAGATTGTTATGCCAGCAAGTCCGAGATGGATGTTCCAGAATGGAGTTTCCTCTCCCAAATAGTCTTGAATACACTAATGTTATTTCAGCCCATATGTGATTACAGTTCATCATTTTTTCAACTGATTTTTTCTTAAGCAATTATAATTAACTGGCATGTGTCCATGTCTTTGTATCATGGGAGGCAGTGACACGCAACGAAAGGGGGAATAGATAAGTCAGGAGCCGGCTCTGCCACAATTTAGCCATGACTTTGAACAAGTCACTAACCTAGTACGTTTCAATTTCAACTTCTATAAAATTAAAGAACCAAGAAAGACAAATTTCTAATGTTCCTCTGAACTTGTCTTACATCTTCTTCATTTGCGTTCAAGATATTGTCTTAATTAAATTGCAAATGACCAACTTTAACTTCTTTTTCATTTTCTCACAGTACCTCGTGTAGTTTTTTTTGTTTTGTCAGTGGGTTTTTTTTGTTTGTTTGTTTATCAGAGGGCCTCAGACTATCAAATTCTGATATTAATAAAATTATCGATATCTTGTCTTAAACTTGCAGAAACTTTTTACAAAATAGTGCAGAAACTGGAGCTCCTGGGTGGCTCAGTCAGTTAAGCGTCTGACTCCTGGTTTTGACTCAGGTCACGATCTCAGGGTTGTGAGATGGAGCCCTGCATCAGGCTCCACGCTCAGCATGGAGCCTGCTTAAGCCTCTCTCTCTCCGTCTCCCTCTGCCCCTCCCCCATCCACTTGCGTGCTCTTGATCTCTCTCTCAAAAAAAAAGTGCAGAAATTATCCACTATAAGCAAATGTGTTATTTTAGTGTTGTTTCAATTTAGAGTTCCAATTTGCACATGCTAAGAAAATGTATTTTTTGGGGGGAGTGATAAAAGCCTGCTAATTTTTGGCCATTTCTGTGTTTGTCTTCTGATATGCACACCTGAGGACCAACCCCAATAATATCAGTCATATTAAAAATTCAAGGTATTTAGAGGATACCAACGAATCAGTTAATACAGTAAAAATGTATGTACTGCGGAAGCAGTGAATAGAATCTATAAAATGTAACATATTTTTGCTACTTCAAAATACTCTTAAATTATTTTGTTTATTAAGGTTTTTCTTAGAAGTTAATAATTTGGGATGCCTAGGTGGCTTTGCTGGTTAAGTGTCTTCGACTCAAGTGATGATCCCAAGATCCTGGGATCAGGTCCCGCATGGGGCTCCTTGCTCAGCAGGGAGCCTGCTTTGCCCTCTGCCTGCCGCTCCCCCTGCTTGTGCTCTCTCTCTCTCTCCCTCTGACAAATAAATAAATGAAATCTTTAAAAAAAAGAAATTAATAATTTACTTCAAAATTAATTTTCTTAGAAATTAACAAATGAGCTATGAATGGGGTTATAACTATTTGAATTTTTAATGTTTCTTAAGGTATATAATTTATGTCCATTGTTTCATTATGTGAATTATTTACAGAACACCTGCTTTCAACAATGTGGTAAAATGAATAGAAGGTTGCTAAGTAATATAATCTATTCCTCATTAGTTAACTTTCTCAGAGACTGAATGATGAAAATGAAGAATTCTTGGTAACAGATAAAATAGTGCTTTTCTTTTCAATTAGGTAGGTATCTACTCTTCCATAGAGAACGCTCTTGATCCAAATGGATTTTTAAAAATCCAACAACCCATAAATCTCAAGAGCGTTGACACAGGCACAAACACACTGGAAACAGTCTAGTGACGAAGTTAATTTATATAAAGAATTTGTTTACATGCTAAATTAAGGCACAACAGTGTGAGACTTCTTCTCAGACAGTGTGGTTTTATAAAAAGGAAGACTCTTATGGAAATTCAAAGTGGTTCCCCAAGTCCAAATTTCATTTACATACTTCTATTTAAAAATTAAGATACGAAATCCTTACATCATTAAGAGAAAAATAACCCTCTTCCATTAACAGATGAAAGAACCATCATAAATAATTTTCTTTAAAGTACTTGAGAAATTTATTCCTATCAATTTATCTCAAAATTTAGTCAAAATATTCTTCAGAATGTCACAAGCTATATTAGCACACCAGACCAAACTCCTGTTCTCTAGAAGGTTAACTTCTAGTTACTTATCTGAATCCTAACTTCTATACTCAGCAAAACTACATACACTATTAATATACTGAATTTACTAAGATACAATTCTCAAAGTTATGACAAATCAGATGTCATGAAAGATATTCACAAATATCAGTCGTCGTAATACAGATGGGTTAGGGACTGAACAGAATAAATAAATCAAGACACTAAAATCTAATGACACAAGATGGACTAATCTCTCAAATATGGGATTTCTTGTGTCCAAAAGTCTTGAAGAACTTTACAACTTGGATGCCAACATTTAGCATCAGACTCCAAGAGATTTAAGTAGAATTTTCATTTTTTCACGGAAAAATAATTAAGATACAGAATATTTAATGATGAATGCTCATACATTAAATTATCTATTACTGTAGAGCTCTTAAGGGAAGGGATAAAGGGAATAGATCCATTTTTTCCCTGTGACAATTCTGGAATATGAATTAACTGAAGAGTTTAAGGCAATTGGCAAAAGTTTAGACATTGTTAAATATTTGAAAGCCCTAGGAAACCACACAAATGTAGACAGAGCTTATAAACTCCAGAAATCCTTTGCAAAAAGCAGGGAAGTCAGACCAGGAATGATTACAACAGCAAATTTGGCTTAGGAGCTCATTTCTGCCTTTTCATGTCTGTAACCATAGCAACAAGCATGGGACCCCCAGAACAGAAGAGGTGCTCTTTAAATATGAGTTGAATCAATAAATGAATGAGCCTCAATCTCAAACCTGTTGTCTTTTTCTTTTGAAAAATCAGAACAGAACTTCTCATCCAGTGTCTGACTCAGCATTTGGCATTTCCCCTTCTGCTCATTCCTGAGTTTTGTGCTTTTCTGGACTTACATAAACTCCTCTGGACAGATGGAGTCCAGAGATATGACAATATGACAGAGAGATCTGCATTCCATCCTTTGATCATTTAGGGTAAAATTTGATTGTTTCAATTTCACTGCCCTTAGAGAACCTAATTTAAAACATTTGTAATCTTTGTCCTCTCCAAACCGACAGTTTTTAGTCAACACTTAATAAAATGTGTTAAAGATTCTGTTTTTACATGATTCATAATGCTAATGAATTCACCAATCCATTACCACACATCTTTCCGTAAATGTCAAACGAGATGTAGCTGACAGGGTCATGATCATTAAATGTAAGTTCATGGATGTACACATTTGTTCTTGACGGGAGCCATCTATGCCCAACTTTTGACTTTCTATGCTTCTATTACTTGAATGTCAAGAATTGTATACAATATTCCCATTACTCTGTCACTATACGTCAAAATTTCCAAGTATCTATGCATATTTTTATATATTTAAATGGATATCCTTTGTTACTTTGCAAAGGACCTTTTCCCAAAATATTGCTTTATTTTAACATTTTTCTGTATCTACCCTCATTTGGTGCTAATCATGTATGGTCTCTTGAGGTGGGCCTGAGATAAAGATCCTTACACAAGTGATTTACTGAGGGAGTATGTTTCAGAAGGAACTTGTACTGATGTGAAGGAAGCAGGACAGGATGGGAATGAAGCAAAGCAAGGATGTGGTTACTGCTGAAGTCTAGGCTCAGCCTGGTCCTACAGGGAGTTTTCCAACAAGAGTAACACTGCAAAAATGATCCCACCTTGACACAAAGGAGCTAGTTGGGCAGCAGTAGCCATCAGCAGCTAACACAGCAGCAGGGAGGAGGGTACAGAGGCTGCCCAGAGGGTTTCTTTTCCGATACGTAATTTTACAAAACAAAAACAGAACTTCCTACGGACTGATGGTCTACTTTTATTGTCTTAGTAATATACCTACAAATCATGTTTTCCATATGTAAACGTTTTATGTGAAACAATAAAACTGCAGCTATTTGGTAACCCACCACTGGACAACTAAAGAGTTATGAAGCAGATGAAAATAAAATGCTTAAGTGGTGCCTGTAAGAAAACCTTAAATTCCAAACACAGCCTCATCCTGGGAATTCAGTTCTGGAAATAGCATTCCATGAATGACGGCCACTATGCAAATTCCAGGAGGTTACGCAACTTCCAAATTTTGAGGTCACAAATGGGGGTCATTTAGGAAATTTCTGTGACTCGTAAGTGAACAGCAGCTTCATCAGCACTGATGAGAGTTTCACTTTCACCAGGGTAAGGTCTCTCTCCTGTAATGGCAATGGGCCCACTTCAGCAGTGGCTCTTCCGAACAAGCACAGTAAAGGAGGGGTTACTGATAGATGATCCTAGAGCAACTGGAGAACACAGGCTTTTGTTACTTCATTTAAACCTGTTCTCGAATGTCAGAGTGTGCCTTCATTTGTTCTTTCTATGCCCTTTACATTTAGTGTCTTGCAGGTTACATCATGCATCCTCCCCTGTTCATGTTTCCATGTCATAGATTGCTCGTTCTTCTTTCATGGGGATAACTATTAAAGAAGGAAGACAACCTCTCAGGTGGATTGAGTGGATGGAAGAATCAGAAATCTTTCCCTCTTGTGCTTGTTGGGTACATTTAGGACTGAGCCCATCATTTGGGGACAGTTAGGTTTGGGCATCAAGGCTACCCCCTGGTCTTCCTTGTAGCTTTGTCAATATGGGGTGATGGATGAGAGCAAAGGCTCTGGAAGGAGGCACATGCCACACCCCCAAAAGGGCTGCTGTGGCTCTTTCTATTTTCTTTGCTTGTGTACAGCTGCCCTGAGCTACAGGCACTAAATGAAGGTAAAAAATAAAGCCGTATAGCTTTCAAAAAGGGAGAGGGGAACTACTGACCAATGCTAGCATACATCTAAGAGTAAGAGCCTACAGAGCCTCCTATATGATCCTAAAGACATGGAAATATCCACATTTTACAGGAGAACATAGCCACCACTTTACCTATGAAGAAATGAGTACATGAGTCCTATGGGATAGCCACATAGGCTCATAATCCACAATCCACAATCTGCAGAGAGGCATCAAGTGTTTCAAAACAACACTTAGGGGAGGTTTTGAGGTCAGATAAAAGGTGTGCCCTCTTCATGAATCACAAAGGGTGGAGCTGGGGAAGGGTAAGTGCAGACTTGAGACTGGGGTTTGGAAATCTTCTGTAGGCCATCAGCAGCACCAGGGCACCACGCCAGATTTGAAATTCATCCACTTCCTTATTTCAGAGTCCTCTACTTCAATCTGTCTAATCTGGAATCAAATTTGTGACATATCTCCTCCATTTTATATAGTTTTATCTGGCCAAGCCTTGGCTATATTTGGGACAATGTTAGAAAGTTCTTAGGTTTTTTCTTTTTTAGCAATTCATGTGTCACTTTAGAAAAAGTCTATTTCCCACTCAACATTTGATAACAAATGAGGCACAGAGAGGTTAATGGCTTGTCTGATGTCACACAGCTATTTTGGTGGGGAGTTGTAAATCATTGCATAATTTTTCTTCTCTTAATGATTAATTCCTCCTGGCAGGCTACATATTAAGCAATTATATTTTCCCTCTGAAGACTGCTTATCCCAGAAGCACTATATAATCCAGCAATACTAAACCACTTGTACCATGGTATTTCTTTCTTCTGAGTCTGTTTACACCATACCCTCTTCCTGGAAAGTTCCCCAACCTATCTCTATATCCATGTTCTACATCTCTACCTTTTAGGAAGCTTTCTGCAGTAACCCCAAGATGGGTTACGAACATCTCATCAACATCATATTGTATGATAACAACCTATTTATGTATATTTCCCTCCAACAAGAAGTGCATGTCTTAAATATCTTTATATCCATTAAGTCTAGTACAGTGATTGACAAGAGTGTAGGTGTTTAATAAATTTGTATTGAATGAATGGATGAGCACATTAATGAATACAAATATGAGCAGGGAACAGAAAAAGCTTCTATGCAAGGTTATAGACAGTGTTCATAAGAGGAGCTAAGCAATGATGATAGCTTATTTAGATAACTAAGAAAGATGCAGGTTAAGTGCTATTTTTGCTTTCCTGCATAATGTAGTCTACAATTATGTCTGCTGCAGAAAAAAGTAGTTACCCTACTCTCAGGTTCTGTCTAGATCCTAAAGAGTCTGGAACCCAAAGTGCCCACCAAAGCTGCCCAGTACCTGGAACAGTACTTGATATGCAGTAATTGCTCATTGATGATTAATGGAGTATACAAACATCCGGAAGATTTAGGCTTTTCACACAAAGTATTTTAGGGAGATAAGATTAGAATCACTAACTCCTTACCATCCCAGGAGTAGGAGCACAGAAGAAGGCTACAATCCAGCAGTTCCACCCCAAGGTAGATATCCAACAGAAATAAAAAATACGTCCACACAAAAACGTGTACACAAATGATTACAGCAGCATTATTCATAAAGACAATAAGGATGAAGACAACCCAAATGTCCACCAACTGACAAATGGATAAACAAAATGTAGTACATCTATACAATGAAATTATTTGGCCATGAAAAGGAATGATGAACCGATACCTGCTACCACATGGGTGAACCTTGAAAACTATGCTAAGTGAAAGAAGCCAGTTACAAAAGACCACATATTATATGATTCCATTCACACAGTATTTCCAGAACAAGGAAATCTATAAAGACAGAAAGTAGATTAGCAGCTGCTTATGGCTGGTGGGGGTGGAGGGTGACAGCTAAAAGATATGAGGTCTTCTTTTAGAGGTGATGAAAATGAAGATTGTGATAATGGTTGCACCTATCTATGACTATTCTAATAACCACTGAATTGTACACTTTAACTGGTGAATTGTATCATACGTGAATTATACCTCAATAAAGCTGTTAAAAAATGACAAAGAGAGAGAGAGAGAAGGTTGAAAACATCTCAGATTAAAGGCTGCCCATCAGAATCCTCCCGTGTGTTAACAAGATTCATTTCAGGTATTTGCTGAAGATGGCCCAGTCTGTGCCCTCATTTCTACCTTGTCCATTTCCAAGGCCCCAACCCCACCCTATTAACACCTGTTTTAGCCAACTATCACATTGTGAAGTGTTCTTTCTTGTGTGTGTGTGTGTGTATAATAACCAGCTGAACCAGATAAAAAGTCCTTGTCCAAGCCACATCCATAGTTTCAATACCAAACTGGCATTTACTGAATGCCCATTACGTACCAAGCACTCAGCATATGTCATTTTTAAGGCTCACTATAACCCCAGGAAGTAGGCTGCATTGATTCATTTTATGGAGGAAGACCTGAGAGCAGCATGGTATCACTATGTGGGAACTGACAGACCCAGGTTTAAGATAATGTGTGTGATTCATAGTATCTGTGCTCTATTCACAATCTGTGTCCTCAAAGTCTTGCATGGAACAGAAATAAAACCAGTACAAGAGAGGTAATAAAGGAGAGTATGGAATGTCTGATAAAGACAACCAACCTGATTGGTGTTCCAGAGTGAAATGGTGATGTGAGGATTCTGTTGTAAAAGCCTGCCCTAATGAATGGCCTGGACAATGACGAAGAGTTCTCCTGGGTCTGGGACTCCTCAAGAGCTGTCTCCTTGAAGAGGGAGCTTTTACATCTTGTTCTAGCTGAGCAAGCAATAGCATACTCTCAAGTCAGTTCCTTTTGTGGAAGACCTATGCTCTCGTTCCTAATTCTGGATGACAGTGCTATTCCAGCAAGACTGGGTGCATCTCTAAAGCCATAGTAACTTCATGTTAAAATACCAGCTTGCGAGAGTGGAGTGGTCACTGGAGATGCCTGATGGTCTGTTCTGAGCAGTGGCCAGCAGCTCTATGGAGCCACGGACCACTTACCCCTGAGACGGACTAGAGAACAGCACAGAGCAGAGGGGGAGTCCAAGTCAAACACAGTAGGACAGCCTCGCTGAGCCACCAAGAGTGTCATCGGTATCCACAGCGATCTCAGCAGCAGCAAATACCTGTGGTGGCTTTCCAGGAGGAACTGAGACAGGCATTCTTGGGTGAGACACCAAGAGGTGCTTAAAGCAGGATTGGAACATCCAGGGAGCTGACTTCCAAGTGAAAAACTGGCTGACAATGTATCGATGTATTTGAATCAGCTGACAATGCCATAAAAATATTACCCATGGAAAATAAATAAATAAGTAAATAAAATATCAGACTGCTTATGTCTTACACGATGTACATTGGTATGTAGATGTCAGAGGCACCTCTTAAGTTTCATTCCTTAATCCACATCCTGTTATTTTGATGTGAGGATGTGTGAGGATGCCCTTTTTCCTGCTGCTTCTCTGTCATACTCCTTTCTCTTCTTCTTGGTGCACCTTTACCGAGACATTGTCCTCCATCCACTCTTCTTTGGCAATCTTGAAAGTACATGGGCCAATTTCTTGTCATGGGATCCTTCACGAAATGCAAGCTCCTTCTTGCTTGTACTCTTCTAGAATACTAAGTTCAGGTCTGATAAATCAAATCCAGCTTTGCTACCACCTACACGGCAGGGGGATGTTCGCTTTCCCATCTTCCCTTCTACTCCAAAGTCAGGAACTTCCAACTCGCAGAATGTAAGAAAAGACTCCCTCCACAAGTCAGAGTAAGCACATAGACTGGAATATTAAAAGACTGACATAAGGACACACAGAAAATGAAGCAGGGATCTCTGGAAGCTGAAGTTGGCACAGATTCACCAGGAAATGCATGCCAGACTAACCTCTATTAGATAAGTGTGGCCAGCATGGCACTTTTGGACTCTTACAGAGCATATGACTAAGACTCATGTGACACTTTTATGGACAAACTCTATTGGGGTAGATAAGAACCTAATTGGATATAATCATACCTGGCTGGACAATCATAATAAAAACATTATAACTCTGGGTACTTTGTAGCTTTGTCTTTACAAACTTACATCAAGATGCCCAAGGCGAGGGTGCCTGGGTGGCTCAGCTGGTTAAGCAACTGCCTTCGGCTCAGGTCATGATCCTGGAGTCCCGGGATCAAGTCCCGCATCGGGCTCCCTGCTCAGAGGGGAGTCTGCTTCTCCCTCTGACCCTCCCCCCCCTCATGCTCTCTCTATCTCATTCTCTCTCTCAAATAAATAAAATCTTGAAGAAAAAAAAAAAAGATGCCCAAGGCGAGCATATCAAATTTGGGGGTGACTGCAAAGAATACTGCACATGAAGTATGACTTTAAAATTATCTCAGTAGAGTGGATAATAATAACATAATGTTATCAAAATAATTCTTAAGTTGGTTATATTCTATATGTCAAGTTAACAAATGGTTATATATATACATATATATATATAATGATAAAATATACTTCAGTTTGTTTGTATTCCTCAAAAAAAATGTCCCATAGAAATCATGCAACATTTGCATTCTCATCACCACCACTTAGACCCACACTGTCCACAATGGTACCCACCAGCTACCTGTGGCTCCTGAGCACTTGAAATGTGTGTGCTCTGAATTGAGATGTGGTAAGTACACTATCCACACCAAACTTCGAAGACAAAATATAAAACAGGATGTCAAATATCTCCTTAATACCTTTTATACTGATTGCATGTTGAAATGATAATATTTTGCATAAATCAAGTAACAGAAAATATATTATTAAAAAAAAATTAAGTTCACTTGTATCTTTTTCCTTTTCTTAATATGGCCACAGAAGAGTTTAAAATTATCTATGTAGTTTGCATTATATTTCTACTGACTAATTTAGACCAGCATGGCAAATTTCATTGTGCCCTTTTCCTGGTTTGTGTTAGTCACCCAAAAAGCCCTAGATTCCTAGCTCATCCCTCATCATCCATCAGCCTTGAATATCCCCCAATTTCCACAAATCCTGAATCTTTTTCACCGTACCTCGTGGAACCTGTGGCCCATCATTAGCCAAGTTCCCCTATCCCTCAGCTCTTCTCTGCACATTTCCTTCCCCTATTTGCTCTAACTCAGTGGTTCTAAAACATGTCTGTGCATTAGAATCATGTTGGGAATTTTAAATAAATCAATGCCCAGGCCTCATTTTCAGAATGTACCATCAGAATCTCTGCTGTAGGGATAAAGCTTCTGAATGCTTCAGTAGCTCACCCAAGCAATCCTAATGTGCAGTTGGGATTCAGAACCACCCATTAAGCCAGTGTCAATGTCCCACCTACTCCAACTCCACATCCATGCTAGTGAACATGGCTGGCGAAAAACACACAGCATGCTGACTGCTCTCTATGAAGACTGACCTAAAGTGGATTTAAGCTGTCCGGCAATCCTACCATTTTCCCTTGTCCATGCACTACGTTTCTCTCCTGAGAGAAATATTCTTCCCCTCCATCCTCATGCTCAGCCCATGACATTGCTGTCTAGTTAAGTGAAAATGTGGAAGAAATTAGTAACAACCTTCCACAAATTCCCTCCATTGCATCTACCCACCTGCCTGCCTTGTCTGTCCATATATATTCTTTCCCCATTGCTATTGCTTTCCCCATTACTATAACTCAGGCTGTCCAACAGAACGTTCTGTGATGATCAAAATATTCTATGTTGGCGCTGTCCAGTAACGTGATCACTAGTCACCAAGGGGATCTGGCAACTATAGCCTATAGGCCACAGTTCAGAAAATCAGATGTTAGGTTGGAGAAGAAAAAGGAGGCCTAAGGAAACACTGAATAGGTGTTTTAAAACTTCTGAAGGGGTGTCCTGTGGATGAAAGTGGAGTCACTCTCTGCATTTAGCTTTACTCTACATGGCAGAATTAGGGTAAAAACCAGAAGTAAAGAGAAGGTAAATTTTATTTTTTAAATTTATTTAATTATTTATTATTGATGTATAATTAATATACAGCATTCTATTAGTTTCAGGTGTACAGCATAAAGATTTAACATTTCTATACCTTTCTCAGTGCTCATCACGATAAATGTACTCTTAATTCCCTTTATCTTTTTTACCCATCCCTCACACACCTCCCCTCTGGCAACCATCAGTTTGTTCTCTGTATTTGAGAGTCTTCTCTACTTCTTTATCCATTCATCTATAGATGGACACTTGGGTGGTTTTCATATCTTGGCTATTACAAATAATGCTGCATAAACATAAGGGTGCACATATCTTTTTGAATTAGTGTTTTCATTTCCTTTGGGTAAATACCCAGTAGTGTGATTTCTGGATTGTAGGGTAGTTCTATTTTTAGTTTTTTGAGGAACCTCCATACTGTTGTCCACACTTGCACCAATTTACATTCTCACCAACAGTGCACGAGGGTTCCTTTTTCTCTATATCCTTGTCAACACTTATTTCTCTTTTTCATTTTGGCTATTCTGATAGGTATAAGGTGATATCTCATTGTGGTTTTGATCTGCATTTCCCTGATGAGTAGTGATGTTGAGCATCTTTTCACGTGTCTACCGGCCATCGGTATGTCTTCTTTGAAAAAATGTCTATTCAGGTTCTCTGCCCATTTTTAATTGGATTATTTGTGCTTTTTGTGTTGAGCTGTATAAGATCCTTATATATTTTGGATATTAATCCCTTATTGGATATATAATTTGCAATATCTTCTCTCATTCTGTAGGTTGCCTTGTGATTTTGTTGATGGTTTCCTTCACTGTGCACATTTTATTTTGGTGTAATCCCAATAGTTTATTTTTGCTTTTGTTTCCCTTGCCTGAGGAGACAGATCTAGAAAAATGTTTCTACTGCCCATGTCAAAAAAATTATTGCCTATGTTTTCTTCTAGGATTTATATGGTTTCAAGTCTCACATTTAGGTCTTTAATCCACTCTGAGTTTATTTTTGTGCATGCTGTAAGAAAGTTGTCCAGTTTCATTCTTTCGTATGTAGCTTCTAGTTTTCCCAGTACCATTTGTTGAAGAAACTGTCTTTTCCCCATTGTAGATTCTTGCCTCCTTTGTCACAGAAAAGGTAACTTTTAGCTCGATATAACAATAAAAACATTCTAGTGAAATTTTTATGTTTCTGAAAGATAGCTCCTAACAACAGGAAATAAGAAAGCAGACACCAAATAACTGTCTCAAGAATATTGCAGGTGAGAGACCTGCATTCGTGGGAGGATCAAACAGGTGATTTCCAAGTTGGGTTCCAACTCCCAAGTTTTTAGAAAGATAAGCCAAGTTTAGATGAGGAAAAATACCACAACTCATAAAGTATGGCTGGCCTCTGTGCCCCACTGTTTTTATGACTCAGGTCTGGTGAGATGTCCAGACGAGATGAAATGAGCATGAGAATCAGGGGGAGTAGGGCCAAGCTTTGCCCATAAAGAGTCAGAGGACTGGATGCAAGTCACCCCACTTCTCTGGGTTGCCAATGAGTCCTCATCATAGAAAGGCTTGGCCTACATGAGCATGACATCTGCTTCAGTTCTAAACACTGTAATTCTGTGTTCTTTTTCAACTCACAGGAACTGGAAAAGAGCTGGAGATGAATGGGTGGAGGCGGTCACAGGATATTACAAGATGGGTGGGGGAGCACCTGGCATATTCGGAGTAAAGGAAAACCATGTTAAATCAGATTCTCCCTCACCAGAGAAATGAAAGATAAGGTTCCTCAGGGCCAGCCACCCAACATCTTCTCTTCATCAAGTGTGTGGAAGGTGAGAGCTCCAAGCTTGAAAAATCAGGATGAAATTGCTACTTACACACAGAACTGCTTCTCAATCCCAAGGGACGGATAAAGCCCCAGGTTGTGCTGTGTTTTGCTTCATGGAGACTAAAGGTTACACTGAATGATTATCCTGAAGACTAATTCCAAAAAGAAGTATGCCTAATGAGGGAAGGCACATCATGTGCATGCTGGAGCTCCTTGGTCTTGGCTGAAAAAATATCTCTTGTGCATGTTGTCTAGGTGTTGAATTATTGAGACTAATATTGACAGTATTAAAGACTTGAGTTACTCCAACTGTTTCTAATATCTTGGTCTACCTTTTTCTAGATATCACCCACATATGCCTGTTGGAGTTGTTTAGAGATTTTGGTGGGAAAGCACCAAACAATGTTGATAGAATCTAAGGAAAAAAAGAAAAACATTTCCCAGTAGCTCCCAAAGAGTTGAGGCTAAAATGCTACAATGGAGTTTCAGCAAATCTATGACTTGTTTTCTTATATAGGCCAAAATTAGTACTGAATTTGAAATTTTCTAAGACTTAAGCCACGGTTAATGATAGGGCTCTAGAATCATCTAAAAACCAAGATTTGTGTTTTCACCATTTTCCCTGTTGATTTCCATCTTATTTTATTCTTCCTCTCCAAAAGGCGATGGCCTGCCTTGTTCCCCTTTTTATTTAGTATAAATCTCTTACCAGGCTTCACAAACTCACCAGAACAAGGTGGTT
The DNA here is from genome assembly GCF_002201575.2 of Neomonachus schauinslandi. NCBI lineage: Eukaryota > Metazoa > Chordata > Mammalia > Carnivora > Phocidae > Neomonachus > Neomonachus schauinslandi. The sequence goes on from NC_058403.1 coordinate 17,834,905, forward strand.
ATTGGGCCCTTAGCGCTGTGAAGTTTAGGTAACAGAATCTGTTTTCACTCGATCATTGGAAAATAGAAATGACAACATTCCTTTTTAGATAGGGCTCCCTAAACCTTTTCTTTTTGGTACAATAACAAGGGCTGACAGCGCCTCTTGATACCATTTGCAGTAAATGAATTTTTCAATAAAGACTAACAGAGAAAAACTATGGGAATTTAGAGGTGGTTTTCTTTCTTTCTTTTTCTTTTTTGACTCAGAGAGTTATAATTTCTCATGTCTTTACTTTCTATGTATTCTTTATGAGAAATTTCAGCAAAAGCTTCTTAAAATTAATCCAATAGCTGTCTCCTTCAATTCTCTTTCCTGGAAGTCTTCGCTTAACGATGGAGAGGTCCTGGCCACTTCTTAAGGGCCCCTATCTGGGAAGATGAAATGTAGTGCAGTGAACTCAAGTTTTATCCTGAGGTGTATCTTTGTAAACTGCAAATACTTCCTCCTTTTTACATGAGGAAATTTAAAGAGAAGCAGGCTCAAATGTGAATTGAATTCTGTCCAATTCCCCCCCCGGAACTGGGAAGATGCTAGTCCTATACTCACATATGTGTATTATAGATATTCAAAGACTCTAAACCGGCCTCTTCCATATAACACACATTATAACTCCTATTTTAAACTTTCAGAATGCCTTTTATGGCATCTGTTATGCCCTACTTTAAAATGTCTGTCAGCCTATTATTTCTACTTTTGTCCTTTATTAATCTATCTTCAAGGTCATGTGTGGAAACACCTTTCAGTGGAAAGAACCCATCTGCTTTGACAAAAATGTACACTTTAAACCTTCATTATTGCAAGGGTCTTAAAAAAAAAAAAGTCCAAGAGTCCATTAAAATGCCTTCAAAGCAGAGTTCCCTAAAACTTGCTCGGGGCAACCCTAGCCCTAGGAGTTGATGCAGTAAACAAAAATAGGGGAGAGAGAAGGATGCTGTACAAAGAGCTATAAAATTCAATCCACACAGCAGCATTTTAAAGGGTGGTAGGCATTCTAAATAAAGATATGTGCTTAATTTTATTGAACCGCATATTTCTCAAACTTCTTTGATGACAGAACTATTTCTGTATATGTATTTAACACTTAGTAACACACTGCTGTACAAGGTTGACCCAGTACACAGTTCGGAAATTGTGCTAAAAGACGCTATTCTTCCCATTTTTCAAGAATCCTTATTCTAGTATCCTCATTCATGTATTGGAAAATAACCTTGAGACAGAAATATAACTCAAGTCCTTCTCACACTGTATCCACAGGAGTATTTATGGTTCATCTCCCAGATACCACATCTCTAAGTGACGAGTTGGTTGTTACAAGTAAACACGAGACATCTCTGCTTTTTGTGATATCATGGTAACTTCATCTGAATAGTTCTCAGATCCTCTGCTGGGGACAGGCCGTCAGTCATCACAGACAACTGTCCCATCACATCGCCAACATTTATCTCCCACTCGCCACCCTTCAGTCTCCACAGACCATATTCAATTTCCTTCCTTTTGTATATACTTCTGATCCCTACCTCCAAACAAACTAAAAATCAAATGTATCATTTCCCTCACTAAAAAAAAAAAAAAAAAAAAGTCATTAATGGTGTCCAGTTGAGACAGAACAGGGTACAAATCCTTCCTCCTTCACCCCTTTCTGGTTCCGTTAACCCCGGCCACCCCCTCATTTGTGACATGGGAGGTAAACCCAACACAACTCACAGACTTCAGTGAGATCCTGCGTGTAAATTCCTCAGCCTGGCACACAGCAATCCTTCGGTCTTACCAGGAATGAAGTGTCCTACCATGTCTTTTCACAAACTTTTTACAAATCCTATCCATGGTCATACCTGACACTTCTGGCAATTCTCCCTATTTTTCCCAATCAATTCCAACTTTTTCACCCTCCAAATTTCCCTACACCTTCCCCGCTGACAGAACTTTTTCTAGAAATGTCAGAGTAAGTCAGATTGATTAGGACCCTGTCGTGAGCAGTATTAGCCCACTGCTGCCCATTCCATCTGACCTAAATTCCTCACCTCCTCAAACATTTACTGTGCCCCCCACAGCTAACTCCCAATTACCAGCCCCATCATGAATACTCTGGATGTATTTACATGGTCCTTCCTTAGAATATCCTCCTTCTTGCTCCCTATTCTTTTCTTTTTATTGTTATTATCAAATTCCCTGCAAAAATACCTTCTTCCTGATGTCCCTGATTAACCCTTTCAAGTGCTATAGGCTTATGATTCTAATTTTCTTTTGAGGCATTCATATACATACACACAAATACTTTACACAAAGTTGTACTTACTGATATAAGTTTTGCACTATGCTTGTTTTTTTTTTTAATTTGAGATGTAATTAACATACAACAATGTATTAGTGTTAGGTATACAATGAGACTACATATATATATATATATATATATATATATATACACACACACACACACACAAAATGAAACTTACTACCACAGTAAGTTCAGTTAACATCTATCACCACCATAATTACATTTTTTATTTTTTTAGGTAGGCTCCATGCCCAGCGTGAGCTCATGACCCGGAGACCAACACCTGAACTGATATCAAGAGCCAAATGCTTAACCAATTGAACCACACAGGCGCCCCTTTGTGATGAGAACTTTTAAGATCTACTCTCTTAGCAACTTTCAAGTATACAATGCAGTATTGTTAACTATAGTCACCATTCACTATGCCTTTTTCCTCCCCAGATATTTGTCTCCCATAAACATAAGCTCTTTAAAGGGAGTGAATGTATCAGGTTTTTATCCTTCCCACAGTGGAAGTGTACAAATATTTGATTGATCCACCAATGCTAAACACTTTCATTCCCAGGAGTTCTATTTACTTTAACGGGAATAAATATCACATGGGACATCTGGTGGATACAGCAAAGTCAGGTGTTTGCTTAGGGACAAAAGTTATATACTGAATGCCTATGAAGCTTTTATTTATTTGTTAGTCAGTTTGTGTGCTTTGTCATTCAGGATGTTGTTTATTTATAAAAGGTGTTCATGAATACTTAAAGCATATCTGCCTGGAATCTTCCAAATCATTTTAGGGTTAGGTAACACTTCTCTAACTATCATCTTCGCTAGGATTTTGAAAGTTGAGTTACTTATCAAAGACTCTAGAACTCCTCTCTCCTTAAAGAGGTGAACTGAAAGGACAATCCTAAGTATGATTAGTGTGGAGACAAAGAGGGCCTCATTACCTTACAGCAGAACATCCCTCAGCCTCAAAGTCTGTCACCCTGCAGAGTGTTGGCAATGGCCCCAGGCCATGGCAAGCTGGGGCTTCTGGCAGCTGCTCTGGGAGTGACTCCTCTTCACCACGTGGCATGATCCTCCATTCTGCAGGAGGGACCAGCCCTGTGAAAGATTCTCAGTGCCTCTGGCAGGCAGCCTTTCCAGTCCTTTCCATCTGCAAACAGGATGCATATCTTTCACATACCTGTGACATGCCCTCGGGAGCGGTCAAAGTTTTGCCCAGTTCTTCGCGTATCACTTAATTCTACAGCTCCATCCCTTTCTCTCCCACTCAAGAAAGCATATTGGAATACAAATGAGTAGGCTGATAAAAAAGTCACCTTGAATCTGCTCTCATTTATTTTTTTTTTTAAAGTAAATCATTCACAAATTTGGGACTTTTATTGGCAACATATTACTTAGGGACCCACCTAAGTAACACTGGGTTGACAGCTACTGTGCTAACTGACAGCCCCTGGCAAGGTCGATGCAAGGTCAAAGTAGGACTATCCTGGTCACTAAGTGACAGCTAATGTGAATTCCTGTTCTCTCAAGAAAAGAGAACTGATTTCTATTGTCAGTCAGGCACTGTGTTAGGCACTGAGTTGGGCACTATACCACCTGATGAGGGAGGATGTTCAGCGAGGGAGGCTCTGCTGGTTCCCATAACTATTACTGATGGGTAGTCGTCAAGACTTCTCAAAGTCTGAGCCCTTTTCCACCCTTGCATATTGCTGCCCTATTAAAATTCTCTGAAGAAACAAATCGGTGTTATTTTTGTACAGTCTCCATTAAATCTTCCTGCTACTGGATTGACTTTCTACACTCCCTATCTCTCAGATTGGCATGCACGGCCTATTCTTTCTTGTTTTTTCCCCTTTTTATTCAATAAGATAAGGCAATATTCTGTTAAATTAGTCCTTGTGGGAAATTCGGAATTACCACCATTCTTCAAACAAGTTATGCAAGTCAGAGCCAATAATGGTGCCCAGTTAAACACTTGATTTTGTTGTCCCATTGAGTTACTACTGAATTACACCAAGTCCATTTGTAAAGTATGACTTACTGGAACCTGACGCCTGCCTCTGAAGTAGTTTTGTGTAAGTGATTGCAGAGAAGAACTCATTTTAAAAGTACTGCATTGTTTGAAGATAGATGAACTGGCTATCGTCTTCGCTAGGATTTTGAAAGTTGAGTTACTTATCAAAGACTCTAGAACTCCTCTCTCCTTAAAGAGGTGAACTGAAAGGACAATCCTAAGTATGATTTGTGTGGATGCCATAGTGAAGTAAAGGCCCATGAATGAAGTAGTAACTGAAGAAAAAGGACAGGTGAAATGTCTCATCCTCTGCCAACAGGCAGGTCTGTTACACAGGTGTAGTCAAGTGCAGGTAAGTTAAGTGCTAATTATTCATTTAAAAGCTTCTTTATGTCTATTCGTTAGAAAGAAAAAAAATATCTTACTATGTGAAAAACTGCACTCATCATTGGGAGAAAATACTTTATGATGAAAAGCTTGAATGCTATTTACAGGTTCGAGTTCTGTAGATATTGAACGCTGCAGTGAAGACAAGGAAGTAATAATGCCCTTTCGCCGTTGAGAAGGTCAAGAGAGATGAGACAGAATACAACTCAAGATCTACTTCTGGTCTACAAGGAGGAATAGGCATGAAGTTCCAGAAAGGAAGACGGTTAAGAGGCATGTGAAACTCTCAGGCATATCACAGTGCCATCACAGGGAAAACCAACGCTACCGACAGCTTGATTGTGGCCTTTTAGATTCCAGGATTGTGAGAAAATAAATTTCTCTGGTGTGGAAAAGACTAGTTGCTTGGTCCTTTTTGTACGCCTAAGCGGGAGGTTAAAGGAAAGGAATATGGGCTTTCAATGGGGCAAGAACTTTCTAGTAATCCTACAGCCCAAAGACAGAATGCATTGTCTGAAGAGCTAGCGAGCCTCTCACAAACTGAGGCATTGAAGCCTCTACTAGGAATGCTGGGGTGGAGTGTCCTGCCAATGGGCGGTCATTCCCATCCACAGTTCTGCAGTGTTCTTCTGGCTAGGGATGTTCTTGTATTTCTGGCTCAGGGGACCCAGAAGACACCTCAGGGCAGGAAATGGCATTAAATGCAGAACAGAGATAGTGGTTGAAAAGTAAAAGCCGGGCGCCTGGGTGGCTCAGTCGTTAAGCGTCTGCTTTCGGCTCAGGTCATGATCCCAGGGTCCTGGGATTGAGTCCCACATCGGGTTCCCTGCTCGGCAGGAAGCCTGCTTCTCCCTCTCCCACTCCCCCTGCTTGTGTTCCTGCTCTCGCTATCTCTCTCTCTGTCAAATAAATAAATAAAATCTTTAAAAACAACAAAAAAAGAAAAGTAAAAGCCATCAGCATCTCGGAGTGATGAAAGAACAGGAGAAAATGTAAAGAATGTCCATCATTCTGACACAGTCAGGAGCTAATCATCTTTTCTTGGGGAACATCTTGTCCAAGGAATGTGTGAGTGCTGTGAATTTCAACAGGGGAAAGATAAAATGCTAAATCTAAGAACTTTTATTTTTATAGATTATAACTTCACCTGTTTTTTAATTTGTGCTTAATAGAAGTCCCTTACTCTTAAAAATTGCTTCCTGGGCATGCATTCTGCATGACACAGGGCCCAGTGCTCAGAAGGAGTCCCATGATTGGTTTAACATTCTGCTGTTGCCACCTTAAAATATTTAATTTTGGGGGTGCCTGGGTGGCTCAGTGGGTCCAGCCCAGCACAGGGCTCCCTGTTCAGCAGGGAGTCTGCTTCTTCCTCTCCCAATCCCCCTGCTTGTGCTCTCTCTCTCCTCTCTCTCTTTCTGTCAAATAAATCTTTTAAAAAATAAAATATTTAATTTTAGAACAAAGGGTGCCACCTTTTCATTTTGCAGTGGACCCTGCACAATTTGTAGCTGGCCCTGCTCCCTCCCCATCTTGGAGTTATACTCCTTTTTGCATTCAGATGCCTTCAATTGTTCAGACAAACCTAGGATGGAGGGAATTGGCTTGGTGGATAAATGTGTGTTGTTATTTGCTGTTAGGATTTGCTTAGCTTCAGCTTCCTATCTTATAATCAGGAATAATAGGAAGGGCCTCACTGGCTTTTGTAGGAAGTATAGAACATAAAGCATGTAAACAGATATTACCCTATAACAAGTATTTGCTATTATTTGTTAATGACACTCAAAGAACAAGGAGAAAAGTAGCCCAAGGGTCAGGATTGGATGCCTTGAGGGGGGAATGACAGAAGACAACATTTAGGGGAGGGGCAGACGAATGTTGACTTCTCAGGAGGGAAGTCAGCATCTTCCTGGCTGAGCCTTGATCCCAATAGGCCAGAGGCTGTGGTTTCATTCCCTCCCATTAGCACCACAGTGGACGGTGGCTTAGTGACTAAAGTTCCTTTAGGTTAAGAGCAGGGAATACAGCTGGGCACTTCTAGACCATTCTAGCCTAGCTAAACACTAGCCGGGGAATTGGATGGGTTGTGTTTAATCTAGGAGAAAGTGGGTTCCCAGCAGGTTCATTTCTGTAATTTAGGACAGACACAATGACGAACAAGGACAGAGTTCGAGGTCAGGAGTTCTTAATTATGAAGGTCGAACAGGAATCATCTCTCCAAATCTTTTCCCTCTGAACTTTCACTTCACCCTCATCTCAGATGGATGTTACAACCCTGCCTGATAAAAAAAAAAAAAAAAAATCCTGGCTGACCATCCCCTTCCCAAAACAAAAACCAAAAGCACCCAACAAATAAGCAAAACTTTTTTTTTTTTTAAACCCTTCCTTCAAGGAGAAGTAAATAGGTCGCCCCCTTCTCTGCCAGGTCCGGTGCCTTTCTCCTTTGGTTCGTTCTAAAGATAGACATTCCAGGTTGCTCCTGGATGTTTTTGACGAAAAAAAAAAAAAAATGAGGCTTTTACTCTCTCAACAAGCAAAGAAATTCTATTTCCTTTAAGCTTGTCTTGTTCCTATTCTCTTCCAGAAACGCCTCCCCCCACCAAACCAAAGCAAAAAACGAAATGCGGATAAAAACGCACCCCAGCAGCAGCCCTTTACACGACATCCCAGAGAGGCCTGCGGGGTCGGATGAGTCAAGCTCACGGGGACGAGCGGGGAGAGCTCCCGACTTTTCTGGAGCCCAAACGTCCTACGACTCACCTTTCCCTGATCCTGCACCGTCCCGCTCCCGGCTCCAGACTCTCCCTTTCGTTGCGGAGCCCGGGGGGCCGGCGGCCGGGGCGGCGCGCAGGGCGCGGAGGAGGCGAGGACGCTGCACCTGTGGGCGCCGGCGGCGCGGGCCCCTTCCGGCCCGAGCGCACGCAGCTCCCCGGCGGCTCCGCTAGGGGTCTCTCTCGGGTGCCGAATGGGGTGGGCTGGATCAGCTGACTCTCCCGGCTCCGAGCTCAGCCGCCGCGCTCCTGCTCCGTCAGTTTCCTCGGCAGCGGCAGGAGAGAGCAGCCGGAGCGGCGCGAGCGCGGGGCCACCGGAGACGGCGGCGGCGGCGGCGGCTCCGGCAGAGCAAGGGCGCGGCGGATCCCACTCGCACAGCAGTGCACTCGGCGCCCCGCGCAGGGTCGCGATGCTGCCCGCTTTGGCACTGCTCCTACTGGCCTCCTGGACGGCTCGGGCGTTGGAGGTGGGTGCCGCGCCTCGGAATTGGGGGCGGGTGGGGGCGGAATACGGTGGGAACCCGATTCCCCCAAGTCTTTAATCCGAAGAAGCCCGGGGCAGTCCAGGGAACCCGTCTTCCCTCCACGTCCCACGCCCCCGCTTGCAGGCGCCCTGCGCATCAGCGCCTCCGGCCCAGCCCTGCCCCGGGGACGCGCGCTCCGGCCGGCGGAGAGGGAGCTGGCGAGGCGTCGGGCTCCCCGGTCCGCGCCGGTTGGGGCCGAGGAGGGGTGGAGGCGATCCTGAGCTAGGACCCTGACTCAGTCCCTTGCCTCGCGGGCGGGGGCCGGGAGAGGCGAGAGACTTCCAGATGGGGGGAAGGGGGACGGAGCACGTGGGGAAAACCGAAAACGCAGCGTCCCTGGATCCTGTCGCTGCCCTTCCTTCTCTGGGGCCCTGGGGAGGAGGAGTCGGAACAGCTCGGGAAGCACCCCCCTTCCCTTTGCCTTTTCCGCCCCGTTTCACCTTCCCTTCTCAACCCCACCACCCGTTCCCTCCCGGACCTCCTGCTTCTTCCCTTTGTCGGCTGCTCGCTGCGGCCACCTCAGTGCGACCCCATCGGGGTCACGCACCACCTTCCGCAGGCAAACTTTGTACATTTTGCGTCTCCCTTTTGTGTAAGTTGAGAGAGATGGGAGGGGTAGGAGACCCACGGCCACCTCGCACCTTCCCCAAGCCTGGACGGCCCTAGCGTTCGCTCCGCACCTTTAGCTTCTTCCGGAGAGGGAGAAGGTTCCCGGGAACAAAAGCCGCGACACCCCGCCCCAGCCAGCCCGGGGCGCGGTGGCTGAGCCAGCCGCCTTGGTCTGTGCGCCACCGCGGCTCCCGCCCGACTCCCTTCCCGGCGGTGCGCGTCTGTCCCGGAGGGGGCTGGGGCGCTGCTGGGGCCGCTGTGGCGGAGCCTTGGGGCCCCTTTACAACCACCCCCCATCACCTTCGAGGCTTGCAAATTCTGTGCTGGGCTGGAAAGTCCTTGGGGAGAAATATGCGGACAGTGGGGTGTGCGTCTGGTAAGGGCAGTGGCGGGTGGTGGGGAGGCACGAGCTCTCCCTTCCTGTGCATCAAAGGAGGCGTTTGTCTGATTAAGGCGCGGCCTCTTCCCTGGCAGCGCGGGGCCGTCTGGTTTGGCCCCCCTAGGGGCGCGAGCTGCTGGGGAGGGTGCTCAGGGTCTTTTTTTTAGGGTGCAGATAAAAGGCTTGAATTGAGTGAAGATTAAGACGGAGAAGATGGCGCCTCTGCAGTGCAGCAAAGAAAAGCGGTGTGGAGGCTGCAGCCTGGTGAAATCCACCCACCGCTAGGTGTATAACAAGTCTTCCCCATTCATCCAACTCTCGAACATTCAGCTAACGCCTGTACAAAACGACTCTTTCTTTTTACCTAAAGATGCTAAGAAGTTGTTTGCGTGACACTTGGGGCAGAAGAGCTTGTATTTCGCATCCTTTGGGTTTCCATTGGTATCTTCCCATTTGCAATCTCTCCCAGTTTTTCCAATTTTTTTTCCTCCTTTTCCAAAAAAGCAATTCCCATACCAGTGTTTTTCTGTAATTACACCGAGGCTATGCAGTTTTTTAGTCCCTAATTTGCAAGGTCATTGAACTTTTTTCCCTTCTTTTACCTATAAGCGGCTCAGAAATCACCCTGAGACTGGTTAAGACAGATTGATGCAAGAGGCAAAGCATTTAGTTTTCCATATTTTTAAAAAATGCATTTAATTAAGGGGATTCTTTTATCCTCCAGTCACTTAAATTTATTCCTACAAGTATTTCCTTTATTTTCCTGATTGTCTTCCTACACACTAAGAAATACACAAAGTAATTAAAAGCATATCATAACCTTTATATTTGAAGTTTTTGCAAAAATGTAAATATTTAACTTTTTTGATCACTGTTTTTTTTTTTTCCTGTATAAAAAGAGGCATCATGTAGGCAAATACGGCTCAGATTTATTTTTTGGCCTGTGTGCATTTCTTTGCTTTCTGCCATTCTTTCGGACATTTTTACTTGTTATTGCCACTTCCTTCAAAGAGTGGAGGTGAAATGCACATTAGTCCATTTTGCAAAGCATTGGTGGAAGGAAGGATAAGCAATTCACTCTAATGAGGTTTGAGGGGGATTAATTCAGCTATGTCTGTGTCCACTAAAAGATGTAATTACGAGTTGAGTGTCTTTTGTAGGGCTTAGAGAATAGGTCCACTGCAGGTGGCTCTAAAAAATGAATAAGGGCAGTGATAATGGGGCCTCCACTTTTGGGGTTATTACCTGAGTTGATGAATTTGCCTGGTGTATTGATAGAGTATGAAATTAAAGGGCTCTAACATTTATTTAAACTTGCTTCTTTAAATTTGAGTTTACTGTTTTGAGGGGTTTAACCTAAACAGGGGGGTTTAACCTAGAAACATTGATTTGCTTTGATGATGGTGCTAATTCACAGGTTATAGATACCTACTCATACTGACTAGTACTGCCCAAAAAGTAGACATTTGTATGCAGAATCGTGGAGCCCAGATTTGATTGTGATCTATAAGGAGTCACTGTTTCTTGCTAATCAACGGGAAGTCATGACAACCAACATGGCACAAAAGCTTCTCTCTTGTCACCCTAACCAGCAGAGACGCCTGATGGCACTTGGGAGGCTGTTAGTACCGCAGAGAAGTATTCCAGATTGAATAATGACCCCTGGTTCTGATTGGGGAAGGCAAAAGGAACTCGCAACTAAATAGATTACAAGGTTAAGTTGGGAATGACTGATTGAAAACAATACAAAAGAAATAATGTGGTCCACTGAATAATGGTCTGAAGGAAAACAGGTTATCCTGTGGATATGGCTTTCTCCTTGTTGCTGGAGGCTCCTTATTTTTATGTTACTGTTTATGGCATACTGGAGACTTCTGTATAGATATTTGTATGAAGATGAAGGTTGTCAGTCATTCCATTCCAGAAGCATAGCTATTATATGCCTTTCATGTGGTCACTAAATTGTCACTGAAGAAGTGCAATAAAATTCAGTAGAAATGTACATTCCGTTCCTGCAAATTGGATCTGGGTGGGGACATATATTACCTTAAGAGACTTACAAAGCATCTTTAATATAGTCCTCCTTTAATCTCTGCTTAATTATGTCAATTAAAAACGCAAAAATAAACCTTATGATCGTACTTTTTTTTTTTTTTATGAACGTACTTTAAACGTAAAGTTCCAGGTTGGAAGGTTTAATTTGACTGCATTCCCCTGCTCACAGGAAGTTTGCAGACTAAATAGGAAATAGAAAGTGTTAAAGACCAAGAGGAAAGTACAGATTAAGTGGTTTACTGAGTAAAAGCCGTACAGTGTAGACATCTATATTTAAGGAATAAAGGAACAATGAGATGAGGTAATCCTAGAGAATTTCCTGGTAGTTCATTTCCAGCCAGGGTTGTACCCCAGGTCTGGGGAAGGGAGTGTAAGTCTTTGTGTTTACAGGATTTACAGACCTCTCCCAACCTTTCCCCTCCCAGACACACACACACACACACACACACACCACACACACCACACACACCACACACACACACACCCCCCCCGAGGGCATGCGTGGAGCAAATGTGGGGTTTGATTTTCTTAAACTCTCCATCTATTCATTTCGGACAGTTCTATTGATTCTCTTTTTGGGCCAAACCCTGTCCACAGCTCTGAAAATACTGGGACCGTTTTTTCGTTCATGAAGCTTCCAGTCTGTTCGGAAGACAGACAAGAAACAAATCATTATAAGTTTATGTTCATGAACTGTGACAGAAGCTGAAGCTGAGACAGGAAGCGAGGGGCAGGGTACACTCTGAGTTGGGGCTTCAGAATAGGAGTTGAGGGGGAAGGGGCCGAAAGCAAGATCTAAGGGCTCTGCTACCTGCTACCATGCCCTCAGTAGGAACTTGACTGAGGGAGTGAGTACATGAGGAGAAAAGTGATTCACTGGGCCACTGGGAGGAGGGTGGGAAAATAAAATGTTATGTTTTGTTTTTTTGCTGGTAGTTTCTATGTCTCTGTGTTCCACTTTATTGTAAAATGGTTTCCTTCTCACAGTGGGCTCCCAGATACAAATGTATGGAGTGGGGATTGATGCTAAATACCGCCTCCTGCAAATCTTTGGACATGCTGTCACCCTGTGTCTCAGAGCCAATATACAGAGACACCGTCATGAGGAGGGGCTGGGGGGAGCTGGAGGGGTGGCAGGCAGAGGAAGTTCAGGTGAAGGAATAAGCATGCCCCCTGACTGAGTAGCAAGTTTAATCAGAATGTTTATTTCTTAATATGTTATTGTTATTCTTAAAAAAAATAAAGCCAGCAGTACCTAAGCCCTCAAATTGAATTTGCAAATGAAAACCATAGTGAAGGGGAAAATGTTATGTAACTATTTCTTCAGTGTAATATGGATAGCTTAAGAAATAACCATTTCCGTGAGGACACTAGTATTTTTCTTTGAAAAAAATACTGTGTTTTTTCCTCTTCAGAGTAATCCTGATTAATAGATAGGCATTACTGGTACCTTTTTAGAAGGAGAAGTCCACCAGAAATAGGGTTGGAATGACTGCTTTAGAAATAAGGTACAGGGGCGCCTGGGTGGCTCAGATGGTTAAGCGTCTGCCTTCGGCTCGGGTCATGATCCCGGGGTCCTGGGATCGAGTCCCACATCGGGCTCCCGGCTCGGCGGGGAGCCTGCTTCTCCCTCTGACCCTCTCCCCTCTCATGCTGTTTCTCTCTCACTCGCTCTCTAAAAAATAAATTTAAAAATCTTAAAAAAAAAAAATAGAAATAAGGTACAATACTAACACTGATTGTGTTGGTCTAAGTACTTGTAATGTGGAAGTCTTACCAATAGTATAGTTGGTTGACACGTAGTTTGTACGTTATGTGCATTATGTACTGTATTCTTACAAGAAAGGAAGCTACAGAAAAGATACTATTAGGCAAATCATAAGGAAGAGAAAGTACATTGACAGTACTCTACTGTATTTGACAGAAAAAGTCTAATAAGTGGACCCACACAGTTCAGACCCTCGTTCAAGGGTCAACTGTAATTCATTTAAAAAAAAAATCCTCGGACATGTTCATCAATAAATAGTTCTATGAAAATGTGTGATGCTTGATAGATTAGTTAGCTGACTGTTGCAAGTGGGTGGAGACAGAGGACTCAGGTTCACATGTATGAAATTTTAGCTGCAGTAAGGAGCTTACATTTAGTTTGGCTACATTTTTTTTTTTTTTAAAGATTTTATTTATTTATTTGAGACAGAGAGAATGAGAGACAGAGAGCATGAGAGGGAGGAGGGTCAGAGGGAGAAGCAGACTCCCTGCCGAGCAGGGGGCCCGATGCGGGACTCGATCCCGGGACTCCAGGATCATGACCTGAGCCGAAGGCAGTCGCTTAACCAACTGAGCCACCCAGGGGCCCTAGTTTGGCTACATTTTTTAAGAAACCTATAGTACAGTATTTAGCTTGAACTTTGCTAGAATTATAGTATTTATGAAAGAAGGTAGTGCTTGAAATGGGGAAGATAAGAGGTTTTTAAAAACCCAGCTCCTATGGAAAGTAGTGGAATTGTTACCACACTTACAATATTCATTACGATACCAGTGTGATGTTAGGCAGGCAACATGTGATCTTTTAGATTCTCACATGTTCAGGGAAGGTAGCATATCACACTGATCAAGATCCTGGACGAGGGCAGGATTGCTTGGGCTTAAATCTTGGCTCTGTCCCTTTTGAGCTGTTGACTGTGGGCTAGCTCCATACCTCAGTTTTTTTCTTTGTAAAATGGGGATACATTTGTGTGTGTCTGTGTGTATAAATATATATATGTAAAATGCTTGGAACAGTATATGAATTAATATATATAATATGATGGCACCTTATAGGCACCGTGTGTTAGTTACTACTGTATGTGATGATGATATAAAATGGATATATTTAAGTCACACATGGTTGAAAGGTAAAAAACAAAAACAAAAATATCATATAGATATGTGATGTTTTACTTATTGACTACTGCACTTAACTGACCAGCTAAGATTAGTGCAGGAAATTGACAGTTCTCGAAAAAACAAATTTGATTTAAATTTTAAAATGACATATTATAGATAAAATTTTTAGACTACATTTTAAAATTTTATTCACTAAATATATATATTTTATATTTCAATTGGCTTTTTTTGTAAAACATTAAGATAATTTGTGTTCATTGAAAAATTAAAGCATAAGCAGTTTTTATACAAATGGAAAGACCTATTTTGAATGTATGCATATGGGCAGCTTGCCATATTTGTCTGATATTGAGCAAGTTTGTATACTGGCTTGATTATTCACTGTGCTATTAGTTGATTATCAGCTATGGGCAAGGACCTATAAACAAGCTAGTTTTAGTTTTTAGCAAAATCTCTTCTAAAAAAACGAATAAACCAGTTTTGCCCATCAAGGCCAAAATGGAAGATTTCAAATGCCAGCAAAAGATTTTTGGTCTTAAAATGGAGGTGTGAAATGATCTTCACCAGAGTACAAGAAAACCAAAAAGCAGACTGCTTGAGAATGCAGCATTTCTAGAAGAAATCGTTCTTAAAATAAAATGAATTATATTATCAGTCAGATGATGGCTATCACATCCTTAAAACTTTATAGTGATCTGCTTAATTAAAACATACTCTGAAAAATCAGCATAGTTTGTTTATTATAAAGTAAGAGGTTTTCAATCTCCATTTCAAAATTAGGCTAAGGATATTTGAGAGTACACAAAATTGGTGTTACTGAGGTTGACGAATGATTAACACATGGAAGAATTCATAAGCAAAGTACCAAGGAATCTGTGTGGGTTTTTGTTAATACCAACTTTGTATTTATCTTTGTCCTACTCAATCAGAAAAAGTGGGTTCAAGTAGGAGAATGTAATTATGTAGCCGTGTTTGGAATAAACATCCTGCTCAGAGTAGATCCAGTGAGAAATGAATGAGATGGCACCCTAATCCTGGTATAGGGTCAATGAGCGGGGCAAGGCATAAGCAAGATAAATATTTCAGAAAAGGGAAAAGAACAATAAGCATGTTTTGTAGATAACCAATTCTAGAATTCTTAAGGTCTTATTACTGATGGATCCCCAAACAGTGTTTGTATCTTTGAATTTCCAGATGGTCTTTCTCTTTACTTTTTCTTTCTGGGTTCAAATGATTTTTAGCTGAGAAATTTGTTGGAGCAAGAAAAGTTACTCTTTTGGCTGGGGGGGGAGGATTAATTTTGTTGATACAACATTGTTCTTGGCCTAATTCTTTTTCTTAGATAATCTAACAATTTGTCCTGTGCTCTCAGTTTGCTTCCATAAAAACCCACATCGTGTCTTCCTTGAAGAATATTAGGAAGTCATCCAAGATGATAGAGACTGATAAATTACTTTTTTGGCCTTAAAGACTACTTAACGAGAATAAGAGGGGTGGATCTGGTATATTAAGAAAAGTCATCTGTGTTACATGAAGAAATGCATTATTACTCTTGTGTCTTTGTTAAATTTCAAACCTTTAATGACTGTAATATATTTTGACCATGTGGAGAAACTTTGCAGGAAGAAACACAAGAGATTTATTCCCACCCTTGTGGTATATTTGTGTACCTTGGATCTGACCCCTCACCCCCCAGTGACCACAAACTCCTTCGTTCAGTGTTTCCATGTCTGCATGTACTTAATTACTATAAAATTAATGAGGCAATTTAAGTTTTAGTTTTAATCAAAAATAAAGTAGTATTGTCTATTAAGGCTTGATTAGTCCAAAAAGGAACTTTTTATATCTGCCGTTACTATTGGATGAATTTTCATAAGCATAATTACTGTTTTTGTACATAACACTACTCAGTTATTTTATAATGGAATTTATAGGCACACATGATAAAGATAGACAATGTGCTATCTTAACCATATTTATTGATTTTTTTTTTTATCTTTCAGAAAAGTATCCTCATTTACTTTGAAGGATGAACCTTTATTTATTTATTTATTTATTTATTTATTTATTTATTTATTTTTTATTTTTACTTTTTGAGAGAGAGAGGGAGGGAGCACGCAAGCGGGGAGGGGCATAGGGAGAGGGAGAGAGAATCCTAAGCAGGTTCCACATGCAGCACAGAGCCCGATGCGGCTCAGTCTCACGACCCTGAGATCGTGACCTGAGCAGAAATCAGGAGTTGGACACCTAACCCACTGAGCCACCCAGGCGCCCTGAAGGTTGAACCTTTAAAACTGACACACATTTTTTGAAATCTTAGCAAACTTTTCAGACACTAACATTAAAATGTATCATGAAAATTGATATTTGAGATCAAATCTTTCCCATACTGATGCTCTTTTTTTTTTTTTTTTTTTAAAGATTTTATTTATTTATTTGAGAGAGAGAGAATGAGAGAGAGCACATGAGAGGGGGAGGGTCAGAGGGAGAAGCAGACTCCCCGCTGAGCAGGGAGCCCGATGCGGGACTCGATCCCAGGACTCCAGGATCATGACCTGAGCCGAAGGCAGTCGCTTAACCAACTGAGCCACACAGGCGCCCCATACTGATGCTCTTAATTGCTTATTATGGCTTGTTTAAACAAATACAGTTTTGTCAGTGCAGCATATTGATTTGAAAATATAAGCGATGAGTTCTTAAGAAACTCCCATAGAAACTTGCAAGTATTGCAGATTGATCATTCTAAGAGTAATTTATTCACAGATACTTATATATTAAATTTATTCGCAATTTAAAATTAAAGTTTTTATAGAAAAGTTAATAGCTTTTTTTTTTTTTTTTTTACATACACAGAGAGACGGATTCTTAAGGGCACAGCCAGCAAAGGAAATGCACTTTTTCATTTAACAAATATTTCTGAGTCTCCTGCCCTTAAGGGAGCTTACAGTATAGTGAGGGATAGACAAAATAAATAGCACACAGTAGGGGACTAGGAAAAAATTAAGTTGGGTAAGGGGTATCAGGGAATGCTATGTGGAAGTAGTTGTGGGGTAATCTTTTATGTGACATCAGGAAAGGTCTCTGATCTTGTCACTATACAAATGTAAACTTAGATATTTGGGGGAGAGAACTATATATTCACCATGATGTGGAAGAAAAACTGGGGACGGGGATCTACTTTAGAGTGGCTAAATAATTAAAAACAATGGTCGGGTAGAAAAATTAATACTGATTGTGATCACAGTTTACTATAACTGTTTCTTTTTCTTTTTAAAAGCATATTCCTATTTTTTTAAAGATTTATTTATTTGTCAGAGAGAGCACAAGCAGGGGAAGCAGCAGACAGAGGGAGAAGCAGGCTCCCCACTGAGCAGGGAGCCCCATGTGGGGCTTGATCCCAGGACCTCGGGATCATGACCTGGGCCAAAGGCAGATGCTTAACCAACTGAGCCACCCAGGCATCCCTACTATACCTGTTTTATCACTACCACTGCATTTAGTATTTACTAAATATTTGATAAATATTTTCAGTGAGTACTCCAGAAATTTTATATTGTGGTGATAAAGAATTAATGTGTTTAATTCTTGACATTTGAATTAACTTGCATCTAAAAAATTGTGAATGACCCTTCACTACAAGTGTTGAGGGAAAATTAAAGCCTTTTAAATGAGATTTATTTTTTCAGCCTTTTCTGAAACATTTTATTGTGAAAAGGTTTCATAAATGCTGTCAATAACTTAATGTTCAGTCATTTGCAACTCTTTATTTCAGAAATCAGTTGGCCAAGCAAAAAGTATCTCATTCGTGAAATGCTTCGTCAATCCTGAGACTGATTGGGACAGTTTCAATTGAAGGTGGCAAGAAATGATTTTGTTTGAATAAGATTTGTGTATTGGAATTAAATTGAGTGGCCATCAAAATGAAAATTTCATTATCATTGTCTTTCCTCAGTTTGCTGCTTTTTTGCTTTTTTACAGCTAGTATTTACTTTTTACTTTAGTGTGAGCCAGGATTGGAATTGGCCCTTTAAGACAAAAATTGAGTTCTGTTACTTCTATTCTTTAAAAGAATTATACTATTCAAGTTCATGGGCTTGAAGCCAATGCCACCATATGTTACTAACTTGACAGGCATTGAAAAGCTAATTGAGGTCATTATGATTAGCCTTGTATCTTGCTAGTGTTTTTTCTCAGGCTTATTTTTAATGTTATATGTCAAGTGCTAAATCCTCTTACACCCCAAAGTCCAGAAAATTTAAATCCAGTAACAGTGAACTATATTTTAAAATCCTCCAGTTGTTTTGTGTGGGGGAATGTTCTTGGCTAACTGATGGGACATTGGAATGTGAAGGCAGCTTACATATTGCTGTTAGCTTGAGGAATGTGAAGGGCTCCACTTGCAAGAGCACATTTGTGACAAAATTGCAGTTTTGAAGTCACAGCATACTTGTTCAGTGAAGTATGAGAGGAGGGAGTCCTCAAAGGGTGGCCACATGACGGGAAGGCCCAAACAGTAGGAGCGAGGCTGCTGGATAGAGATGTTCTTAAGACAGTGCAAGTCCCAGGAACTAGGAACTGAGTAATTTATCAGCATGGCCATTCGAGATAGCTGGGACAAAGATAATGAATATTGGGGGGCAGGGAGGACATACCTCAATGAGCAAGATAGGAAGCGCTTTGTTTCCAGCCGATTTCTTTCCTTGTCTGTATTTGCAGTTTGAATATTTCACATCACTCTGTGAACTGGACTCAAAGATTAAATTTTTATCACAGTGACTTTTATCGTGAAATTTTTGTCATGTTGTAAGGGCACCGATGGGAAGTATTCAGTTTTTTGGGAGTATTTCTTAACGTGTATGTGTTTTTAGTTGTATTTATTGATTTTATAAATAGCTGATTAGGAGATTAGAAAGAAATTTTAGCATAATTTTCCCCCCCCGGAGGGGGAAAAAAAAAAGACATTGGTTAAAATATTATTCTACGGGCTTATTACCGTTGTTAAATTATTGATGCTTTTTAGAAATTCTGACACATAACCTCATTGCTTGCTTGCTCATTCATCTCAGAAGTGGAGCACTGAACACAAACCCAAGCCTATTGATTGATTCTTCTAGCAGATGAGGGGAAGGTTTAATGCGGGATGTTTAATTGGATATTTGAATTAAGTGTTCATGTGTTTTGTCCCTATTCCAAATTTTCTCAGGGCGTTTGTAATTGAGTTCTGTGATACTGATACCAGTTTGGAGTTACGCGTTTTTATCATCATCAATTTATTGTACTGCACTTTCCTCCCCTTTTCTCTTGAAAGTTTGAAAACATCATTCATTTTATGGGCATGTACTGGATGCCTTCTGTGTTTCAGTGGTGACAGGAGCACTGTAATCTTTGTGGGGCTGTGAGTAAACAAAGAAGTAACTGAGCTTGTGCCTTGAAGGATTTTGCAGCCTGGTAGGGGAAGAAAGAGATGCAGAAGGAATTAGGCCCCGTATGCTGAAGGCTCCAGCAGAGGAACGTACAAAGTCTTCATAGCAGAGGCAGGCGGTATTTAAACTGGGTTTCAAAGATGAGCGGGGGTTAACTCTGGGGCATGGTAAGGATTTCCAGACAGAAGGAATAGTGAAGGTGTAGAGGTTTAAAAGAGGAAGCCTTAGGAATGTGGGTGGGAAAGATGGTGTGGGGATGGTAGGAGATTAACAGCTTTAGATGCTTTGATGAGTTCGAACTTCATTTTCTTGGCAATGGGGGTATTTTTAGATGTTCCTAAAATGGGGAAAGCCATTGATGACGGTGGTTCAGTTACGTTTAGGAGCCTTTGCTGAAGTCCTTATCAGTATCTGCTTCATCCCATTAGCCAGGTGGTAGCACCTAACTGCAAGGGAGGCTGGTACATGTAATGTATTAGCTGGAATATCGCCACCAGGAATACATGCTAGATTCTTCTCTTATGGAACAAGGAGGGGAGAGGATATTGGGTGGAAAACAGCTGCCATTCTGGAATGTGCAGGGAATACAGTACAAGGGATGTAGAGGAAAATGGGTAGATTAATAAACATTCTGAATCAAACCAAAGGGAAGATTCTCCATGAGCAATTAGAGTAGGTTTTTGGGATTTGCCCACTTCTTATCTGTTGGCTAACCACACAGGAAGCACATCTTTAAGAATGGAGGAGGAGATGGGGAATGCTTTTTTATTTTTATGGCAGGAACATCCAAGGGCTGAGACTTCGCTGTACCATTTGTACCCAAATGGTTTAGACTTGTGTTCCTGGGAAACCCTTCCGATCAGGGTGATGGAAAAATAGAGAATTCCAGTGGCTCTTTGGAAAGTCATGGCAGGGCACTTGAGCAGGGCGTGCTCAAGTCAGTTTACTCTCCCTGTTGGTAAACTATCTTTCATTTGATCTAGAGACTTCCCTAAAGCAACCCTGTGGCGCTTGTTCTTTGAAAGGAAGAGCAGATAAAACAAGCTTTGAGGTTTTTAGAAAAGAGCATGATACAGAGAACCTCTTTTGAGCTAGATTTGTCTACCATGTTCAGCTTTTTTTCACAGCTACAAGCCTTTCAGATATGTTCATAAACAACTGTGTTATTAAAACAGAATGGAACAATCTGTGGAAAAGAGAAAAATAAACCTTAATATATTTACATGAGTAAAAATGGAACTGCCATTTTAAAATTTGTCTTAATTCCTTATCTGTTTTTTTATTCAGTTACTCTAAGAGTGGCCAAATGGAGACACTTATCAGAAAGTATGTAATGAAATAAAGATGTGGGAAAACCCTAGAGTCCTGAGCAGAGTAGATATAATTGTTCACATTAGTGAGTGTTTGATGTTTTATAGTAGGTATTTAAGAGCACCCAAAGATGTATTTAATATATGTCCTAAGACAGGGCGCCTGGGTGGCTCAGTCGTTAAGCGTCTGCCTTCTGCTCAGGTCATGGTCCCAGGGTCCTGGGATCCAGCCCGGCATCGGGCTCCCTGCTCCGCGGGAAGCCTGCTTCTCCCTCTCCCACTCCCCCTGCTTGTGTTCCCTCTCTCGCTGTGTCTCTCTCTTTGTCAAATAAATAAAATCTTTAAAATATATATATGTCCTAAGAGTTTTATATATGGTACATGGTTCTATCTTAAGGAAACGTCTAAAATATCAGGGTTCCTCTACAACTACTCTTGGTTTTATTTTCTGCATTCTTTCTTTTTGAACCCTTGATTGTCTTTTTTTTTTTTTAAGATTTTATTTATTTGACAGAGAAAGACACAGCGAGAGAGGGAACACAAGCAGGGGGAGTGGGAGAGGGAGAAGCAGGCTTCCCGCGGAGCAGGGAGCCCGATGCAGGGCTCGATCCCAGGACCCCGGGACCATGACCTGAGCCGAAGGCAGACGCTTAATGACTGAGCCACCCAGGCGCCCCCTTGATTGTCTTTAAGAGTAGTCAAAAGCATCGTTCAAGATTGGTCATCTTAAATCTGGACATTGATTTTGTTTTTATTTTGAAGTATCTATCAAGGAAATATTTTATCTTCTCAGTTCTAGAGACTGTATTCAGAAAAACAGACAATAATTTGTTATGTGTCCAGAATAGTCATTGATTGATAATGAGACTCAGAAAGAGTAGCCTTTGTGTGTTTGAATGGATATTTCTCTAATGGTCATATTTTGAAATTGATACTTTTTCTTTCCCCCTAAAAAGAGGTGGTAATTATATAAGTTTGAAAATTTTTTTAAATTATGGTAGGGTGGATAGAAATTGAAAATATGAGAAAATCATGATCTTTAATTCCAGCATAATTTTATAATGGTCATAAATAGATTGTAGAATTTGAAAAAGTAATTTCACCAAAGGACATGCATTTTATGCTGGATTCTGTTCTGTGTTTATATAGTTGAAAATACTTGACATAGTAACTGGCCATACTTTAAGCGCAGTCTGAAATGGGTTTGCCTTTAGTTGGCTCTGGATTGCAGAGTTAGGGACTATTGCTAGTTTTATTGACTTTAAATAGTTGGTAGTTTATTTTGCAGGCAGTGAGACATATGCCTTTGTTTAAGAACACCTCACTGAAGAAGTGGGCAGTCCAAGAATATGTTCTGAGAAGAACACTTGAGTTTTCTTTTTTTTTTTTAAGATTTTATTTATTTATTTGACAGAGAGAGACACAGCGAGAGAGGGAACACAAGCAGGGGGAGTGGGAGAGGGAGAATCAGGCTTCCCGCCGAGCAGGGAGCCCGATGCGGGGCTCGATCCCAGCACCATGGGATCATGACCTGAGCTGAAGGCAGACGCTTAACGACTGAGCCCCCCAGGCGCCCCAACACTTGAGTTTTCTTGATTGAGATTCTTAATTTACCTGAATCGTATAAATATTTTACTGTTTGTTCATAGCCTGTTGTATCTCTAAGTAAATAAGCTCTCTAGAAATGACTCTACTCTGATCATTTAAAATACATTAAATAAATTGATACACATCACAAAAATTAGTGGGAAAGTTTCTGGTTGGATAACAATAAAACGTAGTTCTTCTGTGCAAGTTCATTTTAGTTGCTCCTATAAATGCAGGTGTAAGTTTTAAAAAAAGATTGTGATCATCTTTATGAAGTAGACTGAATCATCACTTTATATATTTAGTTCAAAGGAAACGGCAAAAACAGGTTATAAGTGCCTGTGGAAACAGTAAGCCCCAAGTCTTAATGGTGAAGAAGCAGGGAATGGTAATGTTCCATTCTGATGCTCTCCTGGTGTCATTTCATCTCACAGTTCCCCTGGCCTTCACTTAATGCTCAAGGCTAACTCTACAGCAAAGCTGTCCAATAAAAGTATAATGGGATCACAGATGTAATTCAAAATTTCCTAGTAGCCACATAAGAGAGTAAAAGAAACAGGTGATACTAGTTTTAGTATGTTTCACGGAACCCAAAAAATCCAAAATATTATTTCAACATATGGTCGGTATAAAAATTATTAATGAAATATATTACATTTTTTTTTCACTTAATGTCTTCAGAATTCAATCCATAGAGCATATTTTAGCTCAGACCTGCCACATTTGAAGTACTCAATAGTCCCATGTGGCTAGTGGCTACCATATTGGACAGTGCAGCCATGTTAGAAGGGCCCGCTCAACCTGCTGCTGTCCGGAAAAAGAATCAGGTTTGGGAGCAGGTAGTATCCAGAAGCGCTTTCTAAGTTCCCTCATTTTACAGATGAAGAAACTGGAGTCCAGAAACCTTGGGTTGCTCGGTATCGAAGCCCAATCCCTGTCCTCTGACTTTTGGTCTCTTTCTTCATCACCCTGATTCTTCCTTTTTTTGTTCCATGTTGCTGTGACTACTTCAGTATGTCCCAAATGTTAGGGGGTTGCTACCAGTTAAATATTGAGCCAGGAGCCTTAAAATCTTGCCGACTCAAGAAGGTTTGCTCCAATCTGGATAAAACTCTGTTTTTGGGCAGGGTAAATAAAATTACCAGGTATATCTAGAAGCTTTTTTGGTGTCGCGCTGTTGGACTAGGAATTGGGGGGATCCGTTCGGATTCAGGGCATGTGACTCTGAACACTGATTGAAATGTCAGCTGCCCACTGAAGGGAAAGATGGACAAGGCATTATTATAAATGTTTTGTTGTGTATATGATGTCTGTTCCTGGAAACAATGGGGTTAAGCCTTCCTTTTTCTTCTTTTATTCTTGGGAAGGCTGCCCGTGTGTGTCCACAGTTCTTACCCAATTATACTTAAAAGTATGCTATTTCTTGACAACTTAAGCCCAGCTCACTCCTGGCATGTTATTTTCATAATGTAATAAACGTGGAAAGCTTTCTGCATGGCAGGGTGGGTTGGCGAAGGCAGGAGATGGGTGTGCTTCTGGGATCATTGCTGTGAAGTATTTGTTTTACAATATGAAAATGCATGATGGGTGAACTTTGAGAGTTAGAGGTTATTTTTCTAAAATATTCATCAGCCTGGATGTTGTAGATTGTGGAAGAGTGCTTTGAAAAAAGTTTTAAGTTTATTCATGTGACTTAGGTTTAGTGATTTTCGTTGAAGTGTTAAACTTAACCAGGTTCTGTTTGAACCTTAGGACTCCTCATCCGTCCCTCACCTTTACCCAGGAAGGCATTATTGATCTTTAAGTTAAGCAGGCACTGTATTTTCTTTACATTGAATTTGCAAATGCTGTTGTATGGGACAATACTGAGAAGACTCACGTCTTGCAGGAATGACTTAAAAGTACAGAGATTCCTGTGGCAATTGTCTTTAAACTTAAAATATTCACATACTTTTTAGCAATTTTTCCTACATTTGCATAGTAAATATAACCAAGAGAAACAGAAGTTTAGAGCTTGTTAATGTTTGAGGGAGTCTTTTTTTATTATTATGTTTTAGTTAGAGTTTTTTAAGTAGAAAAGTATTACAAGTACATTGTAGGTAACTTAGAGAAAACAGGGAAGCATGCATAATCCTACCATGCACAAATGTCTGTTTTATGTCATTTTTTTAAAGCATTTTTGAGATCACACTGTTACGGTCCATCTTATATCCTGCATTTTATTCCATAACATTAAATCTTAGGCTATTACGGGACACCTGGGTGGCTCAGTTGGTTAACCATCTGCCTTTGGCTCGGGTCATGATCCCAGGGTCCTGGGATCCAGTCCCACATTGAGCTCTTTACTCCGCAGGGAGCCTGCTTCTCCCCCTGCCTCTGCCTCTCCCCCTGCTTGTTCTCTCTCTCAAATAAATAAAATGTTAAAAAAAAATAAATCTTAGGCTATTATAAGCTTTTTGTAAATACAGTGTCTAATGGGTGTATGAATCTGTTTAGGGCAACCTGAGCTCTGTAATTGGGGGATGTGTGCCTTTTAATTTGGCATTTCCAACCCAAATTTAGGTTGGAAGTAGTGATATAGGGAAGAATCATGTGCCAAATACCTATTTTAAGTGTTTATCGAATGATAAAAATTGCTGCCCTCAAGCAGTGTTCAATATGGTGGTCCTTCAACTATAATGTAGTACTTAAAATGAGATGAACAGAAACCATTAGAGGTTAACAAGGAAATAAGGTGGGCGCCTGGGTGGCTCAGTTGGTTAAGCGTCTGCCTTCGGCTCAGGTCATGATCCTGGAGTCCCGGGATCGAGTCCCGCATCGGGCTCCCTGCTCAGCAGGGAGTCTGCTTCTCCCTCTGACCTTCCTCCCTCTCATGCTCTCTATCTCATTCTCTCTCTCTCAAATAAATAAAATCTTTAAAAAAAAAAAACAAGGAAATAAGGAAAACCTGACCTAGTGATTCCATCAAGCAATCCTCTTATTTAATAATTCCATGATCACTTGTGTAAGAAGAAGTTTGACTCTAAGAAGTTGTGAGACTTGACATGCAGACATAGCCAGGGTCTCCAATGTAGACATCACTGAAATTGTGATTTCACTTTACCAGAGCCATCCAGTGGGAGCATTAATTTTGTTATATGATTACACAGATGTAAATAAAGCCCACCCTCCTTTCCATTTCTCTGCTCTTAAAGTCTATCCTGATCTTATGTGGCTAAAAAATGTCAGAAACATTTATAAAGTTCACAAAGGTAAGAATATTTAGCCACAAAAAAGGAACTTTAAATTTAGTAATGTGTGATGAGATGCCTCCTCCACAGACCCTTTTGTAAGATTATGGAGCCCATTTAGCCAGACCCATATAATCTTTGATTATTAACTGTTGTTTACATGGTCAGTAAACAGTTTTATATTTCATATTATAGGTTTGTGGAGCAGAGAGTATGTTGTTTATTTATTGTTTACTTATTTTAAATAAATACAATACTGCATATATATAGTGAATAAATGCCACCCTCAGAAGCCTAAACCTTTTTCTTAGTCTTGTCATGTCTCCACAATCTATTGCTCTTTGTTAAAATGGAAAATAACCTCTCAGAACTAACTTTCTTTGGGGCTTTCACTTTTTTTTTTAAGTAAAGCTTCCCTTACCCTCCCCCCATCCCATGTAAAAATATTTACATCAAATAAAATTTGTATGGCTTTTTTCCAGTTGATCTGTCTCTTGTTAGTTTAATTTGCATGGCCCCAGTTACTGAACCTAAGAGAGTAGAGGAAAATTTTTTCCTGTCCTTTAAGTATTCAAGCTGGAAGGAGCAATAAATGGAAAGACTGTGAGGTGGGACCGTGCTAGGGCATGCTGTCTGAGGAAGTATGTGAACTGTTACAAATGTCCCACCAATTCTATATACATAATTTATCAATAGCAGTCACATTGATGAATCATTTGTAAAAACTAACAGTAAGTGTCTTCCATACTGAATTTACTCAGTCTTGGAGAAGAATGTATGTTTCAGTCAAAGGAATTTATGGAATACATTCTGTATTCTAAACATATAAAAGAGCTCTTATAGTACATAATAATTCATCTTTGCCTCTGTATCTTTAAATACAGAGGACAAGGAAAAATACTGTCTTACAGTTATTTTAGGTTTGTTGTGTGGGGTTGTGTTTTGGTTTTTTTTTTTTTGGTCCCAACTAAAAGAACTTGCATTAGAAACTCGGTGGTCAATCATGTCATATTGCTGGGATTTATAAGTTCTGAGATAAACACCTCTATTTTTAGCATATGTAAAAATAGATGCTTCCTTGGCTTTTGCTAGAATAACAAGAATAATGAGAAGAAGAAACTTAATATAGCTCTTTCTATGACCCAGACACTGTTGGAAATGCTTTTCCTGTCATCCTCAATAGCATCCTGGGAAGTATCTACTTTTATCCCCACTTCATATATCAAACTGGTAAAGTATGAGCTGGGAAGAAGCTCACAAACCATGTTCGAACTTTGTCTTCACTGTCTGTCCTCTTAACCACTTAGGTCTCTTGCCTCTAACATAGTGGAATGAGGGTGGAGTTCGACCTGTCCTTCCTCTTGGACAAGGCAGCTAGCTCCTCGAGGAAGCAAGCTATTACAAGGTCTGACCTGTTACGCCTTCAGTCCTCCTGCTGCCCCCTCCAGCCCCCCACCTCTGTGAACTTCTGAGCCCTGATGTCTCCACATGGTGTCTTCCCCTTCTTCTGCAACCGCTCCTTCCCTCCCAGTCTTATTCCTTCCCTTTATCTCACCCCAAATAGAAGAATCCAGACTATAGCTGTTGGAGGCATTTAGACCTTGCACCTGAGTCCAGAACTCCGTCAATTATTAAACAGAACTATAACCACAGGGAAATGACTTAACTTCCCTAAACCTAAATTTCCATATCTACAAAGTATCTCTAAATAGGTTGGTCAGGAGAAAAATTGAATTAACAAGGAGGTAGGAAGTCCAGGGCCTGGCCAGTAGTAGGCTCTGAAATGAATAATGGCTCTGATTCCTACTGCAAGCCTCTTTGTAGCATCTCTTCTTTGACCCTTCAGAACTGTCCCTGCTGTTCAAGTCAGCTACACTTGACTCCGATGAATGCAAAGGCTGGGGAAGAGGTCCGGTTTCAGGTGGTACTGCTCTGCTTAGCTTCACGTTTTCAGGGCTCTTAAATAGCTGGGAGACCAGAGCATCTCAGCGTTCCCTTGACAACATTTTTGACATCTGAAAACAGGAATGACTTCTTTAAAATTCGGCATAATCTTTGTGGTCCAGTTGCTAGAGTTTGAAATGTCTGTGAACCCAGAAGAAAAGCCCCTTGGGAAGGAATCTAAAGAATGCTCTCCCGGGATGGGGCTCTCCTGCCTGTCCCCTTTCCTGCCCCTCCTAGTTCTGCCCCTCCTTGGCATTTTCCGCAGTGACCCTGCACAAGCCACAGCCTTAGCTGCTTAGACCAGCTGGAGACAGCCCCAGCATTCCTTACCGCTATCTTTCAAAGATCTCCGCAAACCCCTTTGAAAACAAAAGAGATTGTTTACCACATGTCACAGGGGACAGGAAAGGAGATAATTGAGAGATCTTCCTGAAGGGACCTATTGGTTTCTAGCACCTGCAGAAGAAATGGTAGGATAGGCAGACCTTCTATCTCCTGGACCTGCTCATGTGTGGCATTTACTTTGTATTAGGAATGTGCATTTCTCTTCACATTTTATCAGTGTATCTCTGTACTCCTGTCACTCGGACATTAGATTCAGGAGAAGAATCGCGGTGGACCTTTAGTGGTTTCAGGTGACTCGTAAATTTCATTAATTCACAAAATGTGAGTTGAATGTAGCAGTATGTGATCTGGTTTGGAGAGGTTGTATTTTAGGGTGGGGTCTTATTCTGGATGGGGGAGGGATGGGATTTTTCAAGACAAACCCAAGAGACTGCTGGGGTTTTTGATGTTTTGATTCTAGAAGGATATACTCCCCTCCCCCCTCAACCCCCAATCTTCCTTCTGACCTGGAATGTGTAAGGCCCTATCAGGTGTTAGTGTTTGAGATCCTGTTACACCCACATCCTGTAGCTGCATCCAAGTGCTTTGAGGCCTACTTAATATGGATTAATGTAACAGTTGCTCTGTGAAAACAGATGCTCTCGGCTGCTTATTTCTAATAAATTAATCAAGCCGTATAAAAGATGTTTTTCCCCTTTAAGAAGTCACATCTGCCTATGAAACTGTAGACTGGTAAAGTAAAACTGAAATGCTTCTGACTAAAATTAGTGTATTATGTTTAAAACCCTTTGCCTGTAACTGGTTATGACATGCTCCTTTATTAAATTTCTAGTCAAGTGCTTATTCATAAAAATAAGGCTTATATAAATGATAGCGTTCAAATGTTATACTAGACTGTTTTGGCAGTTTGACCTTTCACAGTCGCCAAATAAATATATCTTTTTTTACACTGAGTAGAGAATTATTTAACATTTGTGTGCTAGCAATATGTCAAGTGAATTCAGAGCCTGAATGCAACCGATGAGACTCTAGGTGGAACCATGAACATATACGGATGTAAAAGAGAAGACCAAGGTATCCTTTGTGAGGGAGGCAGTTGTATAGGGAGGGAAGTTTATAACAGGCACTTAAGAAAATTAACACAATTATTGAAAATGTCCTATGGGAAAATCATGAGGTAAGAGGAGCCAGAAAAAAATCTAAAGAAAAATGTAAAAGGACAGAAATTAAACCTGCATAGCACAGGCAAAGACAAATCAGGGGGACAAAATGGAATTGCAGAAATCAACTTGTGTGAATAGTACATTCATATGTAATTAGTATGGCATATGAAACTGGTGCAGGATAAAGGTGGTTTTCCACATCAGAGGGATAAAGGATAGATTATTCATTAAGTGGTATTGGGATATCTGTCCATGAAAAGAAGCTGGGTGATTATAATATTTAGAGATTCTGTAACAAAGGGCAAATTTCTTTATTCCACGCATTGCTCTTACAAATCAATTAGAAATACTAAATATGAGTATCTTAAGAGAAAAATGAGTGAAACACTTTAAAAACTATTATCATGAAAAAGATTAAAACATATACAAAAGAGAATAGTATGATGAATCCCCAGATACCTGTCACCCACCCTCAGAAATCATAAGCTTATTTCTAACCTTATTATCTATTATTGTCTTGTTTTAGCCAAACAACTCCCTCGCTTCTCCTTTTCCTCACTGGGTTCTTTTGAAATAAATTCAATCATGTAATTTTAGCCATACATATTTCATTGTGATCCTCTTGAAAGAAATGAAAGGAAATAAGCAAAGGAAAAAATATTTAATAGATAGTGCTCAGGAAAAAATATACTAGCCAGTAAACCTATGAAGTTACATTCAATCTCATTAATAATCTGGGAAATGCAAATTAAAACAACGTTTTGTGACCATCTGATTGGCAGAAACTGAAGAGTCTTGCCAGAGCTGTCAAGGATGTGAAGAAACACATTTTCTTTGACTGTCAATGGTACAGAAATTTTTAAGAGCAAATTGTTCAGAACTTTATGTGCATACCCCTCAGTTTAGCAATTCTCTGAATTAGTAGCATAGTGTTTTATGTGAGTGCCCACAGAAAAGGACATTATTAGGAGCCCCTGGGTGGCTCAGTCTGTTAAGCCTCTGCTTTCGGCTCAGGTCATGATCTTGGGGTCCTGGGATTGAGCCCCATGTTGGGCTCCCTGCTCAGTGGGGAGTCTGCTTCTCCCTCTCCCCTTCCCCTACTCTGCTCATGCTCTCTCTCGCTCACTCGCTCTTTCTCTAATAAATGAATAAAATCTTAAGAGAAAAAAAGAAGAGGACATTATTAGAGCATTAATTGTATCAACTAAACAAATGTATTTTTTACTATTGCACCAAAGTGGAGTAGAATTCCACCATACATTTAAAATAGTGTTAAGTGAAAAGAGGAATTTGCAGAAGGCAAGCATAATAAATTCCATTGAGGAAAATTTATATATAGAACAAAATTTATGTGCCTAGAACATATCTTGACAGGTGGAGATACTCACCTCTATACTATTAAGGATGGTAGCTGCACAGACCATCTCTGAAAGAATCAAGTATATCTAACAAGCTTTGCTTCTGGATAACGAGACCGTGGAATGGAGGAGAAGGCAGTACATGTTTACTTTTTACGTTATTACCTGTGTTTTTGAATTGTCACTAAGCAGACACTTTAGAAAGGTGCCCCGCTACGATGTCCCACCTCATCTTGGCTGTGTAACTCCCTGGTTCTGCCATTTCTGGTAGGTGGGAGCCACCTCAGTTGTCCTCAGGAACTTCTTTCCACAGACCAGCCCTCCTGTTCCATTTAAAACACGTCTGATTTTAGGAAGACATGTATTTTGATGTGATACCTAGAATCTTCCCAATTGTCTAAGGAACGTTACTTTTATAAAGTTGAGAATAGCAAGTTTTATTATATCATAAAACTGGCTCATTTCAGTGAATTTTATCTATTTTCATGGGTAACTGATTCTTATATCAAAACCTGCTTTTGAAAGTAAATACTTCATGCTCATTTGCTCTATATTGAACATCATGAAGGAACTCCTTCAACTCAAAATTTCTAGTGTTGGTGCTTGTAATATCATTTCTCAAGTTGATCCTAATGCTAGCTATGGAATTCTCATCAATTGAATGGAAATGTTCTGTCTTCCACTGAATTTTTTATACTGGGATTTGTTATATTTTCTGCATTTTAACCCAGAAAGTTACTGAAAAGAATGGACCATGATAAAATACTTGTTTTATTATTGTTGTTGTTGTTTTTGAAGATTTTATTTTTTTAGAGCACATGCAAGCTGGGGCGGGGGATTGGGGAGGGAGGGAGAGAGAGGGACAAGGAGACTATGTGCTCAGTGAGACTTTGCGCTCAGTATGGAGCCCAGTCTCAAGACCCTGAAATCATGACCTGAGCTGACACTGAGAAGCTTAACCGACTGAGCCACCCAGGCGCCATGATAAAAACTTGTTTTTAATCTTATTTTATATTTTCTTAATAAATGGAAATTATAACTGACTTTTTAATTAAAGGTTGAATGTGGACCCTCCTAAATTAGTAGCAGATTTTTTTTTTAAAGATTTTATTTATTCACTTGAGACACAGAGATACAGAGAGGGAGAAAGAGCATGAGCAGGGAGAGGGAGAAGCAGGCTCCCCTCTGAGCCAGGAGCCTGATGTGGGGCTCTATCCCAGGACCCTGGGATCATGACCTGAGCCGAAGGCAGACGCTTAACCATCTGAGCCACCCAGGCGCCCCAGTAGCAGATGTTTTAATGACTGTTTGGGTATGAGAGATTATAATAAAACGTGCATTGCTTAAGATGGAAAATATTTGTGCAGTATCATGCTAAATTAAAACAGTAAATTGAGATTGTATCAGGGCATAATGTAAACTAAATATGAAATATGGAGAACATACTTTTCCTTCATGACAAAGGCAGGGCAAATACCATCTCAAAATAAAATAGCAACAGTTAGGTTTAGTGAGACTGCAATAATTTGCCCCCAAATCATAGTAAACAACACAGCTGAGGTTGGAACTCAGGCTCCTGATATTTAGTGTAGGAGTAACTTGACCACAGGGCCTCTCTGTAGCTCCTATGATAAAGTAAAACAAAAGGACAGTAACCCCAAAATTTTTGATTTTTAAAATTTTGTTATTTTTGAAGACCTCTTTGTTACTTAGCTTTTAAAATTTCTTGGCTTAAATATGAAATATTTCACATTTAAGCTCTTTTTTTCTATCTTAAAATTGATTTTCCCTATATACTTACTTTATGGATCAAAACCTTATCAGCATCTATTCCCTTTCACATTGGTTATAAAAGTTGGAGGTTATGGCAAGTAAAGTAATACTGAAATTTTCTAAAGCTATCTTTGACGTTGAATAAAGATTTTTATTCATTTATTTATTTTTTAAAGATTTCATTTATTTATTTGAGAGAGAGCAAAAGCTATCACAGAGACAGAAAGAGAAGCAGACTCCCCGCCGATTAGGGAGCCTGATGCAGGACTCCATCCCAGGACCCTGAGATCATGACCCGAGCCAAAGGCAGACGCTCGACCAACTGAGCCACCCAGGCTCCCAGATACCTTAATTTTGAGTAGGGGACCATCTAACAGGATTGAGATGGTTCTGCAGAAAATTAAGTATGAAGCTTGGTGAAAATGAGCACAGGATGTATCCACCCAGAGACATGTCACTGCCACAGACCAGCCACAGCTTTCTTAGCAAAGCCCAGAGGAAGAAGCATCGGGCTCGGGAAAAAAGCCTGGGGTGCAGCTTTCTTAAATTTCCCAACGTGCCCGGCTTGGTGGCCAAGGTAGTTTGCCTGTTCAGAATGGATCCTGCTAGCTTTGAAGAAGCCCCTGTTTGTATTTATCAAGCCACTTACACCCCTCTGGAACGTGTTCCACTGAAATGCCAGCATAATCACCTTAATGGTTGCAAGAACTCCTTTTGTGCATCTGTCATCCGGAGCTAACGTGTGTACTATTCTTACCCTTCCCCATGTAGTGTGTCATAGGTCACATAGTGTGACCTGGTCTCACACGTGTGCTCATCTCTGAGAGATTGGCCTTCTGTGCCCGTCAGAGACCCTCCCCAGGTCCAGCAAAACAGCTCATTGCCTTTCTGAATTCTTGAAAGCTTTCTTTGTGAAACTCTTCATAGAATAACTTTATATTGTTTGTTTTTGAAACTCACCTTACTCTTTTCAGTTTCTTGATCTGTACAATGGGACTCGTTAGAAAAGTACCTTAACTTCTAGGGGTGTTGTGAGGATTAAAAGGAATAATACAGCCTGGAGGACATCGTGTACACACAGTAAACATTATTACTACTGCTGTGAGCCAACATTGGTGATTGATTCATAACATTTGCCAGACATTTTTAGTGGCTCAGCTCATGGACACACCCATGTTTATAAGTGACAGCGTGTAACCTTAGCCCTCCTGCCCCGTCCCCAGAGTAGAACTCAGTCATCCACAACCCTGCCTTACGGATACAGATTTTCAATAGAAAATTAAAAGCAGTCTGTTACCTTTCATTGAGTTTTGTTGCTTTCTTTCCTCTTGTAGTGTGGCTCTGCCCAAAATGTAGGCAAAATTAGGAAATCTTAAAATACACTGTCAGCCTGTTCATAAAACATTAAGTAACATTCAAGTTGGTTTGTGGTTTTTACAAACTTCTGAGGCTCATAGAGTGGGCAAATGACATGTAATTTTCTGAAAGTTGTAATTAGACTCTTGGTGTTGGTATTTGCAATTTCAGGTTTACATGTTGTCATTAGCATCCCTGTTTTTGCTTACTAAGCAATTTTCATGCTCATTTAATTCCCACAATGTTCTATGAGGTATGTACAATTTTATCCCCTAATTTACAGATGAGGAGCCCAAAGCATGGTCCTTTGTCCATGATCACAGTTAGGGGTTAGAATTTAAGTGTATGCAGTCTGATTCCAAATTTCTTTTTTCTACTCTAGAATGTCTACATAAATGAATTGTTTTCTTACAGTGTTAAAGCTAGAAAGGAGCTTGACCTTAACCCAATCACCCACCATGATGTTTGTAGTATTTGTTGCCATTTTTTCAGTAGTTTGTTTGAATTGAGTTGAAAGTGTGAATTGATACCAGCACCACCCCCCCCAGATTACTATTATTTTTTCATAAACCACTTTTTTTAAAGGTGTTAATTCCATTAGGTTTCCTATCTTGATTAACTTAAATTATTATCATTCTGGTCCATTTGCCATAGATAAAACTTGGAATTTGTTGAAATCCGAACTGTCATTTTGACTCCAGCTGTTTTCTAGAGGTCTGATTTGGACAAAGCAGTTAGTGAGAATTAACTCAGGGGTAAACCTTGGATGGAATGTCAGCCAGCAGCTTTTTTGCATTCTGTTCCTCCTGCCCCAAGCTGACACTAGGATTTCGGTTAGGAAACTTACAAAAGGAAATTGATTTATTCTCTCAGGCTGTGGTTGTCCATTGTTGGCTCTCCATCACCTCTCAACTTGGTCCCAGTGTCTGTGATCCACACCGGAAGAGCACGGCCTTGCTGTGCCCAGTGGGAACTGGGTTAGTTCTGATGACCCGGTGATTCACACTGCCAAGGATGGAAGACTCTGACGTGTGTTGGGTCTGTTGTGGTCACTGCAGCAACAGTTTGTTGATCTTAGGGAGCATTCCATAGTTGCTGATGTAATTGAAGATGACTGAAGCAGGCATTCCCCCAGATTCAAATGGACCAATTAGAGGACCCGGCCTGGAGTTTTATTAGCTGTGTGAGTTCTGTGAAGGAGGCATTGTTTGACGTCTGTGTTTGGGTAAGGTGAAAATCTGTTCTCGGACCCTAGTGTCTTTTTTGTAATTGCAATATTATAAAAATTTTAACTACAAAGTAGGGATGAAGTTTACAGATTATTCAGTACGTGTTTAATTTGTTAGCCCTTAAAATGCAATTCTCTTACCCGGGTGAGTTTTTTAAAAGTGTTTTACTCTTTGTAAAACACTCTTGCTCTGCCTGAAAATTCTGTTTAATGAGATGCTTCTCTTAGACTGGGTATTGGGTTTTTAAAAATTATAGCTCCTTTTAAAAATTCTGGTAATTAGCAGGAATGAATCATGGAATAAGCCCATAGTTCTTAAAGTGTGGTCTGGGGGCAGGCCAATGACTTAATAATCACTCTAGTGGATTCTGATGGAAGCTTAATTCGAGAACCACTAATGTAAATTTCCTTATAGAGATCCAAATGTTGACCAGATTCCGAGCTTTTAGAAGAAGCAAACTTTTTTGCATCCTTCATAAGGTAAAGGATGGTTTGTTTGTTTTTTTAAGATTTTATTTGTTTATTTGAATGAGAGAGAGAGAGAGCACAAGCAGGGGGAGCTGCAGGCAGAGGGAGAAGCAGACTCCCCACTGAACAAGGAGCCTGACTTGGGACTCGATCCCAGGACCTGTGATCATGACCTGAACTGAAGGCAGACGCTTAACCGACTGAGCCACCCAGATGCCCTACAGGGTGGTTTTATACACACTTACTTGATAATGAGTTCCTTTTGAATTTAAGGTGTGTCCACATGATAGAATGCATTCTTCTCAAGGGCAAGAGGGATGCGCTGTTAGCTCTTCTGTCGTTTCCAGTTATTTTTTTTTTTTTTTTTTTAAAGATTTTATTTATTTATTCATGAGAGACAGAGGCAGAGGGAGAAGCAGGCTCCCCGCAGAGCAGGGAGCCCGATGCGGGACTCGATCCCAGGACCCTGGGATCATGACCCGAGCCGAAGGCAGACGCCCAACCGACTGAGCCACCCAGGCGTCCCCGTTTCCAGTTATTTGGTTTTGTGCATTAACATACCTTCTTCCCACTTATTTCTGATCTGTTACTTACATTGCATCATGGTGTTTCTTGTAGCCCTTGCCGTTCAAGATACTGATCAGCCTTTTCTACCATATTAAAATGTACGGACTTGATCTAAAATCATGGTTCAAAGTAATATGACATCTATAAAATATAGTTGACTTTTTTTTTAAGAGAAAAAGAGCATGGAGGGGGAAAGGCAGAAGGCGAGGAAAAGAATCTCAAGCAGGCTCCATGCCCAGTGTGGAGCCTGATGTGAGACTCAATCGCACAACCCTGAGATCATGGCCTGAGCCGAAATCAAGAGTCGGACACCCAACCAACTGAACCACCCACATGCCCCCAAAAGTACAGTTGACATTGAACAAAGTGGGGGTTAGGGTCACTCACCACACCCCCCAACCATGTAGTTGAAAATCCACATATAATTTTTGACTCCCTAAAAACTTAACTACCAATAGTCTTCTGTTGACTAGAAGCTTTATCAATAATATAAACATTTTGTACGTTGTATATATGCTGTATTATAATAAGGTAAGCTAGAGAAAATGTTATTAAGAGAATCGTAAGGAAGAGAAAATAACATGTAAACTGTATTGTATTCATCAAAAACCAATTTTTGTATAAGTGGACCCATGCAGTTCAGACTTGTGTTGTTCAGTGGTTAACTGTATAAGAATGTCATGATCTTTCCCCACAGTCTACATAACATTGCAAACACCTCATTGCTTGCCAAGAAAGTAAACAAGAATGTTGAGGAAAGTCTTCCTTTTTCATTTTCTTAGATAGTAAGCAACCAAAGCAGTTTGCTTTTTGAGTCATTTAGACTTCCATTTTATGTTTGCAGTTGGTACATATTGAGTAAGAGATACTGTGATGTATCCATTGGAAACTATCTACTGACAAATTATTTATGAAATTGGGAGAATGGTGTTTTATAAGTTCTTTTAATCCTTTGGTTTAATCCTATATTTTGATCCTATAGCTTGTGTAATGTTTGTGTGTAGTTTACATAATCTGACAACCTTCCAAAGGGATTTAAAAATTTTTTTTATTGTGAAAAATTTCAAACATGTCTATCCACCTTCAACAGTTGATCACATTTTGCTGTTCTTGTTTCAGCACACACACAGAAACACACATTTTTTTTTTGTCTTCCTTAGTATTTTAAAGTAAGTTTCAAGCATCATATCATTTACCTGTAAGTACTTCTGCCCATAGGATTTTTTTTTTTTTTTTTTTTTAGGTAGGAAACATCTTTATTATTGGCCTTGATTCATTCATCATGTAGTGTCCCAACGTGGATTACATGTCCAGAGGATCTGCCTGGCGCGTACTACCCCCGCCCCTCTAGTACAGACACCAGGCCTCTGTCCATCACACAAGGGAGGCCAACCCCACCGGCCCAAAAGTTCATGCTTGGGGTGCTGAGCTCCAGGCTCTCCCAGGAATGGACCCTCAGTCCCTCCCCCTCTATTTCGGCCAGGAGTCCTGGGGAGGCCGAGGTTGGAGCCTGAACAAGCACTCTCTTTTTGGTTTCATGATCATTTAAAAAACAGAGGAGACAAACATTTCACAGTCTTTAAAAAATAGGAGTCTGAGGAGAGAAGCCAAGGTCCCCATAGGTTTCTAAGTGGATTTGATGCAGGATTTCGTAATTAGAGCAGTATAGACTTAAAAAAAAAAAAAAAAGGCGACTAGATATCAGTACATGTTTTGGTCTTAATTTAGAGAATCTTTATAAAATGTATTAAAGTTCTTATAAATTTTCTAAAATTTTCTTTAGAGCCACAAAAAATACTGCCATCTCTCATTTAAGAGGAAAATGAGTTCTCTAGTAAGCCCTTTGTTTACAGAACAAATGTGTATTTTGTTTCATCAGTAAAATCCTAGGGACAGCCATGACTCATATCCACTAAATGAGGGAACAGAAATAGGATCTCCCTTGTCTTTTTATTTATGCCTGGGATGGGTGACCAGAATATTTTTATATTATTGCTAAGTAATTTTTTAAGAGCTCTGACTTATTTAGATTTTAGGAATATATTATCTTGCTTCTAAGTAAGAGATTATAGCTCCTAAAATTTGTCTGGTTCTGGTGTCTTGTTTTCTTCTTTCACCCTCTGCAGTTCTGTAATTCCCAGCAGGGAAGGGGTCCTGCTGGGAGTGTTTCCTTGTTAGGATGGCAAGCCTCCTCTCCTCAGCCCACTTCCCATCTACTTGTTTTGTGACAGTGAAAATTATCTTAACAATTATAGCAACTTGAGACTTCTTCAACTGTGATCTCTACTAAAACTTTTAGGTAATATAATTGATATATAACATTAGTTTCAGGTGTACAACATAATGATTCCATGTTTGTATATATTGCAAAATGGTCACCACAGTAAGTCTTGTTAACGTCCATCACCGTACATAGTTACAAAATTCTACTTTTAATTATAACATTACTAGTGCAAGTATAATATATGACATGGGTTTTCACTGGGGTTTAAAAAACAGGCAGTATAACCAATTTTTTTTTCAAACAAAAATATAGATTAGGTAGGACCTCAGTCTATAAAATTGGTTTTAAAAAGCTATTTGTTTTCATTGAAACCTTACAAACCCATATCCTTATTTAGCTTCCTCTTAAATACTGAAGCGCCTCTAAGGAACCCCAAGAGTCCAGAGAGTACAGTTTGAAAACCAGGGGTCTAAGGGCCAGTTTGTGGTTTGTCAAGGGGAAGGTCATTGTAGTCTCTTCACAGATCTAGCAGTAAGAGACAGATTTGCCTTGGAGTCAGGGCCAAGACTTAATTCTAGGTTAGAAACAAGCTTTATTTTTTTCAGAAAATAACCAGCCTGTGTTCTGGGTTCATTGTCTACCTTATAGGTTGCTCAAAGTTTAGATATAAGGAAGTAATCAGCACAAATTTTTACAACAACATTTTTTTTTTTTTGAGATTTTATTTATTTACTTGAGAGTGAGAGAGAGCAGGAGGGGTGGGGAGCGGGCAGAGGGAGAGGGAGAAGCAGACTCCCCGCTGAGCAGGGAGCCCAATGCCTGGCTTGATCCCAGGACCCCCCCGGGATCATGACCTGAGCCGAAGGCAGATGCTTAATCGACTGAACCACCCAGATGCCCTCCAACAGCATAGATTAGGTGGACTGAGGTAAATTAACTGCTGAAAATAGATTAGGTGGACTGAGGTAAATTAACTGCTCATTAAAAATCCACATTTTGAAATTATTTATGAGTCAAATTGCTGTAGAAGCTGAAGATGAATTACAGAGTTCAGACTTCTGCCTTATAATTCAAATGTCAGTTTTTCTTAGGGGGGCCAAGCATTGCAGAAACTTCACTGAGAGCCTAAACAATTTTGTGCACGTTAAAAAATAGCATTCGTTCGAGCCTGATGGCACCAGGGTGGAGTAGAATCATTAGATTATCTATTTTTTAAAGATTGTGATTCTCTGGTGATTGCCTATCACTAGTGTGTGTGTTGTTTGTGTGGGGTGGGGCAGTTGTATGTGGGAGGTGGTATGTGGGGTGTGTGCAGGCGTGGGGTGGTATGGTGAGTTGGGTGCATGTGAGTATGTGTTGGGTATGTGGGGGCATGTGTGTGTTCTCATTCAGAGGCATTGGGGTGCAGGATGAGAGGAGCACAGATGTGCATGTGACAAAACTTTTTTTTTTTAAGATTTATTTATGTATTTGAGAGAGAGAGAGAACACGCGTGTGCATAAGCAGGAAGGAAAGAGAATCTCAAGCAGACTCGATGCTGAGGGCCGAGCCTGACACGGGGCTCGGTCTTACAACCCTGAGATCAGGACCTGAGCTGAAATCAAGAGGACGCTTAGCTGAAGCTGCACGACCCAGGCGCCCCAACAAAACTGTTTCTTAAAGACAATTCCAGATATTCCTACCTCTTGTTTTCTCTATTGCTTCCTCCCAAGTATACACAAAACACTCCTGGTTTCGGGAAATTGGGAAGATGGAAGTCTAGGATGAGAAGGAGGGAAAGGCAGGCAAGGGCTCTTAAACCTCTAGAATCTTCCAGGAAAGGCGTGCACTCAACATCTGATGGAGGACTCCCTGTTTGGCAAATGAAGATACTTAAGAATGAGTTTGTACAATA
Source organism: Neomonachus schauinslandi (assembly GCF_002201575.2). Taxonomy (NCBI): domain Eukaryota; kingdom Metazoa; phylum Chordata; class Mammalia; order Carnivora; family Phocidae; genus Neomonachus; species Neomonachus schauinslandi. Next base: position 17,874,717 of record NC_058403.1, read on the forward strand.
GCGAGCATGTTGACTTCTCTAAGTAGTTTGCGTTTTTCTTGATACATGGCTGTGGAAACTGGAAATGAAAATTTGGGGTGGTAACAACGAAGGCGGTCTGTATGAAGTGATTGGATTGAATTTGCATTGATTTCAGGAGAAAACTTGTGGATTTTGAATGTTTTCTCATGGTTCTATGGTGACTAGTTAGGAAGTGATATAAAATTAAAGGATTTCCACTGATGTGTACTTGAATGTCCTTTAGCTACAGGAAGTCTTGCGTCCCCGGTGGCTGCTTTAGTCCCTTTAGGCTCTCTGGTACTCTGGTACTCAGGTCTTGAATCCTGGGTGAGAGAGTCTGGTGCTCTTGCTATAGAGGCAGTAATATTCACCAGCTTTACCTTCTTGATAAGCTAAGAATTTAAGAAGGTAATTCTAATCCTGGCTTTATCTTTGGCTTTCTATCTGATTATGCACAGAACATAATTATGAGGGATGATATCTCTTGCAGCCTATTCATAGCAATAGTGTGAGTGCATGCCTCTTTAAAAATACTCAGGGAGGGGCGCTTGGGTGGCACAGTTGGTCAAGTATCGTTTAGGCTCAGGTCGTGGTCACAGGGTTTTGAGCATCTGGCTCCATGCTCAGTGTGGAGTCTGCTTGAGATTCTCCCTCTCCCTCTGACCTCCCACTCGTGAGCTCTCTCTGTCTCTCAAATAAATAAATAAAAGTCTTTAAAAAAATACGAGGGGTTGGGCACTGTTGTATATATGCAGAGATGTGAGGACATGTTAGGATGGTGGATGATTTTGAATGAGAATCTTATTGAGAGTGGAGTGGTGACAATTTTTAGTCTCACTTTAGATATTTAGAAACATTTAGGTTATAAGAAATACCAGATAGTTTACTTCAAGAAAGTGGTCAGCCATGCTTTTTTGGGAAATCATTCTAAATCAGATGTTAAAGACATACAGTCTCATTCTGAATTTTGACTTATTCGCAATAGATACTACAATGTAATCATGGGAAATTAGTATTATTATCACTGCTCTGGGACAAAAGGGTGGAAACTGAAGGCAACAAAGGGGTTGCTCTGCTAGAAATTGAAGCAAATATATATAAATAATCATAGACAGGCAAACATTCCTTTTCCTTTAAATGGTATACTTCTTAAAGGAATTCTGTCGTCAGAGAGTTAGTATAAAAGGTTGAATGTCATTTTGTAGATGTCTGAAATCAAAGTCATTAACCAATTAAAGTTCTAGATCAGAGCCAGGCAAAGAGATTTATTATCCTAGACAGCCATAACATCTCTATCTTGATGCAGGAAGATTTTCTTGTATTGTTTCTGATTAGTTTGATATTGAAAAGGGAGCATTTTCCTTTATTCTAATTGTTAATCAGCTCTAATAGCCAAAAAGATACGGAATAAGATTGTACACCTAATGCATGGTCTAATGATTCATCTCCCTAGTAATTATAATGAATAATTAAGACATTCAAACTTAATCTGGATCTAGCATCACACAAATATTAGGTGAGTCCTGAAATCAAAATGTTGTGGCAGGTGTATTAATAAAAATTGCGTATGCAGTATTGTTTCCTTCTGATTACTCAGTAGCTATCAGATTTATCTTTTTGACATCGAGCTTTAGCAATGAAGTGTATATAGTGAACTTCTAGTGTAGAACAGATGAACTTGGAAATCACTTACACATTTCTTTACTGTCTTGTATCAAAGCCAATTCTTAATGCATTTTTACTTTTGGGGTCTTTGCACTTAGATTTTAGTATAGGCACTCAAGGAGGGTTCTTTGGGGAGTCAACACAGATTATTTTCCTTAGAAATGGCTTTTACGGGCACCTGGTTGGCTCCGATGGAAAAGCATGAGACTCTTGATCTTGAGGTCTTGAGTTCTAGCCCCATGTTGGGTGTAGAGATTACTTAAAAATAAGCAAACTTAAAAAAAATGGCTTTAAAACTAAAAATACTATATTTGGTAACATAATTTGCTGGGTTTTTAAAACTAAGTTGAAGTAACCAAGTATTTGTGTGTTCTTTGGGCAAGCACCGTGCCAGTGGATTCAGGATTTACAGAGACAAATATTTTCTGTGAATGCTAAACCAATATCCAGGTAATAAGTAGATAGCTTATACTGCATAATGGAAAATATAAAGTTCTGTCATAGGTAAAGAGTAAGAGAGAATTTTATTTTAATGTGGGGGAGGACTAAAATTAATTACTTAAAGAGGAGTGACTTTTATATCCTGGACTTTAAAAGTCTTAATCCAGTGCACTGGGGCCCTTGTAGATTTTAGTTTAATCAGTTTTAGTTTGCTGAATTATGTAATGGGTGCAAGGTGCAGATTTAATTATGAGGCTGAGGTAAAATCAAAATTAAGGCATATGGTATATATAATACTAATTTAAAAAAATTTTTCCCTTTAGATGGAGTCATTTCTAGTGAGCCTCACATGCCATATATAAAGCATGCCTTCTTACCATGGCAAGGCAATTTTTCCTTGAGTTTGTTTGAACCCTATTTACAAGATTAATTCTTTATCTAGTGGCAGAGCTCGACTGATCAGTTGTCATTGAAAGATTGGATGGACAGTTTGTTTATTTGTAGTTGTGTAATATGGTGAGGAGTTTGTTTTAGTATTTTTCCTTGTTTTAGGTGAAAAAAACCTAATTAATTCACACTAACCTGTGTAATTGTAGAACCTCCTCTGTAATAAATTGAGTGTCAAATTTGAGTTTCATGATTGATAATTCTGAAGGTTTGAGATGCCAGATTATGCTATCTTTCAACCATATCATGTTATATATAACATATTCTATAATCTCACTGATCAGTTAGGTGGATCTCTTAGATAGCTTGAATTAGGTATTCAAGTCAGTTGTCAATAAGTTAGGCTTTGTAATTTAGAGGAGCTTGTTATAATTGGGTATTTTTCTGTTATTACTGAGTAGCTTGTTTTGGCTATAAAATATTGTCCATCGGTGCTTAAATTTTACATAGTATAGTAAACATTTTCTTATTTCCTTTACTATTTAAGCATGCACATCCATTGCACAATTGATGTCTCTGCAAAAGTTTCATAATTTGTTTTGTCTTAGTAAAAGGAGCCAACAAGTATTTTGAGTGACTGGTTGAACATATTGTTCTAGACTCAGTTGTGTTTAAGGGGAAAAAAAAAGTTTATAGACTCACAGTGAACTATAAAGTGGTTACGTTTTGCTAGAAAACCTTGGTGTTTCTTGGGTAAATAATGAAGTGTTTTACTTTATGGGTTTTTTCACCACTTTATTGATAGCATAAATTTATATTACCCAGGAATTAGGTATCCTCAAAGGAAAAGAATAGAATTTATCTTAGTAGTGAACTCCCATCTAAAAGATGGTTTTGGCTGTTTTAAGTAGATCTCCCCCCTGCCCCCCCCCCCCCCCCCCCCCGCCCCAGCTTTTCTGCGGTGGTGAGGGAGGAAGGAAGGGAACACTGACTACTAAAAATACGAATTGCTAAGTAGAAGCCCAGTCTTTTTGTTTGGGTGTTAAAGCTTGCATATTTGTGCTGTCCAGACCTGACACATTTAGAAACGGGAATTTGCCTGTAGCATAGTCTTAGGCAAACAGTTTAGTCATTCTCTAATATTTTAAGGTTAGAGAATGCCCTGTGGAATGTTCTGAATACCCAAAGCAGCTTTCTTGAGGATTTGGAGTATTATAAAATATGGAGAAGTGTAGGACTTGCAGAGCTGGTACCTACAATTCAATGAGAATCTCGTTAGTTTGGTGCCCTGTAAGCCACTTTGTCATGGACAAGCATGTCTCCTTACGAAGAGAATCTTTGTTCTTTCCTACAGAAGTTGTGTCATTCCTTGAAACATTGATGCAGGGCCACCTCCAGAGAAAACAAGACTGCCAGTCTTCAAACAGAAACTCAAAGCAAGAAGGTTTTCTTTCATAGATGTTTTAAACTTTAAATCTAATCTGTGAATAACGAGATGACCTAATTATAGCAATTAAAAAAAAATTCTGCTGTGTTTTAAACATAGCAGAATAATGCTCTGTGTCTCGTTTTGATTCTGAATGTAACCTTCATAGGAATTACAGTCTCTGTTAGTTTCTAATGGGAAGTGTAGCCAGTCTGGCTTTCATGTGACCTTGAACACTTTATACCTTCTTCAGTGAAAATGAGCACAACAGTTCAATGTAATATTTAATTAAGGGAAAGCATTATTTAAGAGATAGTGAAGTTCTGGGTATTATGTTAATTATCTTTTACTTATCTGGTGCTTTTTATTTATCACCATAGTCGAGCTCCCCAATATCACAAGCCATGTATAAAGACCTTCATAAGGTTCCAATATGGTGCAAAAGGCCTTCAGAAGACCTTTCCTTTATAGAAAGGGAATTTTAATTTAGGAGTCAGGCTGACTTCTCTCCCACTTGTGTGAAAATGGGAAAATCAGAAGTAATTTGTATTCTCCATTGTGAAATCCGCAGTAGTTTATGCTTTGTGTTGTGGAAACAAAAGCATTAATTTTTTCTACTCTTGGCTATATGCTTTTAGTTCAGAGTTATGGCATCGAGGACTCCTGTCTTTTCTTAGTTCTTATCCACTCATTATTTTTACTTAGTATCACATTGTTGAATTTTACAAATATGATATTGGAATCCAGGGATGTGATTTCAGTGTTTGCACCTGTCATCAGCCTTCTCACATTTATTTCACTAAATGAAAATCTAACTTTACTTGTAATAAATCGCATTGATTCAGTTTACCTGTATAGTTTAAAAGGCAAAAGACTTAGAATTTTGCACCATATTGGAACCTTATGAAGTTCTTTATTTTTATTTTATTTATTTATTTTTTATTTTTTTGCATGTTTCTAAGTGCCTATGACTTTTGAAATATTCTGGTGGGGAGCACATAGTTATTCTTACCATCTGTTTTCTTGCTCTGCATGCTACATGTCATGTAAATTATTTTGCCTAGAGCCAGATTTGATGCTTTATCATCATAAGTTCTGTGGGCACTTGGTGATACTCCTTGCCCTGTTCTGCCCCCCTTTTTTAATTAATTAATTAATTTTTTTTAAAGATTTTATTTATTTATTTGACACAGAGCGAAACAGACAGCTAGAGAGGGAACACAAGCAGGGGGAGCAAGAGAGGGAGAAGCAGACTCCTGGCTGAGCAGGGAGTCCGATGCGGGGCTCGATCCCAGGACCCTGGGATCATGACCTGAGCCGAAGGCAAGGGCTTAACGACTGAGCCACCCAGGTACCCCATCGCCCCCCTTTTTTTAATAAAAGATTTTATTTACTTATTTTGAGAGAGAGAGAGAGCATGTGGGGGAGGGGCAGAGGGAGAGCAAGAGACTCTTAAGCTGACCCCACGCTGAGCATGGAGCCCGATTGGGGGGCTCGATCCCATGACCCTGAGATCATGACCTGAGCGGAAATCAAGAGTCAGATGCTTAACCGACTGAGCCACCCAGGCTCCCCACCCTTGTTCCCCGTAAGACTTCTTTTTGGTTTTATTTATTTTGATTTACTCAAAATGACCTGGTTAAATTTTGCTTGGTCATTATTCAAGTATCTTAGCATGTTTTTCAAATTGTGTACCAAATATGATAAATGTGCTATATTTGTAATACATTAGAAGACTCCCATGGCCAAATACATTTGGGAAACTTGGTATATAAAAAAAAAAATGTTAAACTGGCTTCATTATTATAGGATTTTCGCATAGCCTCCCAGATTCATCTTGAAGGGTCCATTTCCCGTGTGCGTTTTTTTTTATTAAATTTTTATTTTTTTATTTTTATTTATTTATTTTTTTTTGCGAGAGAGAGAATGAGAGAGAGCACGAGAGGGAGGAGGGTCAGAGGGAGAAGCAGGCTCCTCGCTGAGCAGGGAGCCCGATGCGGGACTCGATCCCGGGACTCCGGGATCATGACCTGAGCCGAAGGCAGTCGCTTAACCAACTGAGCCACCCAGGCGCCCTCCCGTGTGTGTTTGACAAGAGAATCACCCCCTCCCCCTTGCCCCAGGGAATAACTGTTAACATCTCTTGGAAACTGTTTTTGAGAACACTGATTTAGAAATTAAATGAGACATTTTTTAATACTTTGAAAAACATGTCTTAAACTCCACCAGGCCCTTTGAATATATGTTACTTAGTGATTAATAACACTGGTATGAGCTTGCAACAAAAAATTTCTTATGTGAGAGAAGTTCTCTGTAAAGAAATGCATTGAATACATTGTAGCTAAACAAAACGGAAAATTCTTAACATCTTGAAATTTCCTATAGTTCCTTCACCCTGTTTAGAATCCTTGACATTCACTGATAGTAAACTGTCAGAGTGGACTTCATGAACCTTATAATCGACACTTGAAACCTGCATGAATTAAAATATCTCAGATGGTTCAAAAATACTGTGTCAGCTTGGTGAGTCAGATCTGCCACATTGAGCTTGCAGGTTTGTGGCTGGGTATGATGGCATTGTGTAGTTACTAGTTTGTCTCTTAGAAACAACTTGGCAGGCAGACATTTTGCAGATAATTGAGGAAAGATTGTCTATTTCAAGTGGCATAAGACATTCTCTAAACCAGTATGTCGTATCTGGTTATATAGTCAGCATTTTCTTTAGAACATAAAATCCTCTCAGGATTCCTGAATAAGTAGCAGACATCTTTGTGGGGATAACTCTCAGGAGATTTCAAGTCCTGTATTTCATTAGTTCAGTCTCTCTGGGTGTCTCAGGAAGCGCTCATACTAGAATCCCTTCTTTCTTCCTGCTAAACCCCAGCTGAGTCAATATGATTAGCTCTCTGTAAAACAAATGACCTGCTATCCATGTTATGGACATTTATGAATTTTAATCTCATAATAACCTATGTGGTGGAGTGTTATTATATCCATTTTAGAGATGAAGGAAATCAAGAGTTAAAGAGTTTTCCCTCCAAACAGCTGGTAAATAGTAGACAATTCGACCTCTCCCTTTTGATTTCAAGGTTCATATTGGTACCTTCAGGTGTGGGTTCCCTCAACCAGGTCCTTCTACCAGGACCCTGAACCATCTGTGAGCTCCCTGAGGTCTCTAGAGATAGAGGCGGTGTTAGATTTGACTAGGTTTATAGGTGCAGGTACAGTATATGAGGAAGTTTCTGGAAACAATTTTTTTTTAGTCATGTCTTTTCATAGGACTTTTGATTAATGTAACCTGTGAGCATACACATGTTAGTCCTGTAGAGTTGATAAGCTATTCAAAGGGATTCCAGTGGTTTAGCCCTCTCTCGCTTTGTCTTGAGTCCTTCTTTATGAAATGATTGGTTAAAGTTAGGCCAGAATTACCCGTGGGCAGAAGATCTGGTTGGATTTCTTGGTCTTGGACCCCTTATAATGAGTGCATGATCCTGTGTTCTTGTTAGTGTTGCTTAGAAGCCGTTACCACCCCTTTTGTGTGTGTTCATAGGTTGGATAATTAACACTCAAGACTTTTTTTTTTTTTTAAGATTTTATTTATTTATTTGACAGAGACAGTGAGAGCAGGAACACAAGCAGGGGGAGTGGGAGAGGGAGAAGCAGGCTTCCCGCCAAGCAGGGAGCCTGATGTGGGGCTCAATCCCAGGACCCTGGGATCATGACCTGAGCCGAAGGCAGACGCTTAAGGACTGAGCCGCCCAGGCGCCCAACACTCAGGACTTCTTAATTGTTAAGTTATTGTTATAGATTGACCCATAAAGAGTTAATACGTTATTTTTTTTATTATTGTCTACATAATAAGTAATACTGGGCCACTCTTGAGTGGGGTATTTTATTATCCATAATGTTAATGACTTGATATTCCACATATCTTTTAAAAATCAACATATATCTTTTTTTGTATCTGTGGAAGGCAAGGTATATTTTGTACAACTTACATAGTTGTGCTTTTTACATTATTTCAGTTGAATTAGTTATTTCAGTGTTCTGGCAGGAAATCTATTTGGTTCAACTATTTGAGCGCCAATATTGTTGTAAGTTTTATCCTAGAAATACAGAGATGAGTGGGACATGACTCTTTCACCCTGAGGAAGAGGCTAGGTCAGGGTTTTCAACCTAGGTGCGCTATTGACATTTTGAGCCAGGTAATTCTCAGTTGTGGGAGGCGGGGGGGGGCTACCCCAGTTCGTGATGGTATGTTTAGAAACAAAAGCAACACCAAAATTGTGACATTTAGCTTTCCTGAGACCCTTGAGCCTCTACCTAGAAACAATTCATGGAGCTCAGAATGCAAGGTGACTCATGATCCATGTGGGCTAAAAAGCTTTCCCTGGTAGAGATCCACTGCATAGCCTAACAGCATTGGCAAGACTGGTACCAAGTTAAAGCAGCTCTTTCCTAAAGATTGGCTGTGCTTACAAAAGAAAGAGAGTGCATGTGGTTGAGAGTTTACCTTCATTAGGCCAGAGTATTTTCATGTTAGGTGTCCCTCATGTCATTCCCTCTTTAGAAAAAAGCCGTGCCTATAACACACCTTCTAGCAAATCTGAAAGGGTACCTCCATTCTAATTACTTAGAATTCTTATTATTTAGAATTATGTACCATGAGCAGCTGCAGTAATGTAGGAAGCCTGACTCTACATGCTGTTGTGGGCATGTGTGTGTGTGTGTGTGGAGGGGGGGGTTCACAGCTGTGTACTTCTCTTGGTTTATTTGAACAGATTTGTTTTAAAAGTTCAGCTTACATAAATAGCCCATGGGTAGAGTTCTTGGTAGAACTTAAATCTTCGCAACACAGTGTAATGCTTCTCTTCCTCAGGGGCAGGCTATGGTCTGTATTGCATGGTTTTTCTCTATTTTAGGGCTTATCCCTCTGTGCAAATGTCAGAAAGATTTCCCTGTGGCCCAGGAATGAGTTAGTGATGGAAGATTCCAGACCATTCTTTCCCCAGGTTACATAGACACAGTATGCCATGACATATAACAGCAACCCTGCACAGCTCCATTAAACATCTGCTAGTTTTGAAAATTAAAATAATTTCCCATCACTCAAGGCAATGAAATGCAGATGGATTGATCACCCATATTGATAAGAGAACTGGTGTGATGGGCACACGGAGATCATGGCAGAATGGGACATGTGCTGATCAGACTGGGGAGTGGTGACTAGAGTGACTATTCCTTTCCTTCTTCCATCCCATTGGGATGAACTCGAAATCTCTCGCATGATGTATTCTGACACTTGTTGCTGTCAGCTGGGCAGGTCCTGCACATTCCTTCCCCGCCACCAGCACCGCCACCAGCACCCCACGGGGTCCCATCCTTGAAATTCACAAGCCTCAGAGTTCTCTCCACCTCTGCTTCCATTTTCTGCCTTTGCTGCCCATTTTTCTCCTGCTGCTTAAGCTCATGCTGTGTCCTTGGCCATGCACTTCTCTCCTTTGCCTACACCCCAGGCTCGGCTTCTCCATTATGCATGGTAGGCACAGTGCCTTGGGCCTGTGATGCTCTTAGGGGCCCATGAAAATGTTTCGATTTTAATTTCTTTTAAAATCAGAAGGGGGGCGCCTGGGTGGCTCAGTCGGTTGAGCGTCTGCCTTCAGCTCGGGTCATGTTCCCAGGGTCCTGGGACCGAGCCCCGCATCGGGCTCCCTGCTCAGCGGGGAGTCTGCTTCTCCCTTTGACCCTACCCCCCTCATGCTCTGTCTCTCTCTCTCTCTCTCTCTCTCACTCTCTCAAATAAATAAATTAAATCTTTAAGAAAAAAATAAAATCAGAAGGAAAAAACGACTGTAGTAATGAATATATGCTAAGGAATCTAGCCTGAATTAGTCACCTTTATACCACCATAGCCTTAAAATACCAGTTTTAATTTTCTTAGAGAGAAAGGGGTCCACAAAAGAAGATCATGTGCCCATGCGCTCCCCTCATACACAGATGGGTTGTTGCTCTCTCTGAAAGGTGGCAGTTAGCGCTCCTTGGCTATGGACATTATTACAAATTCAAGGTCATTTATACCTAACCCTGTCTTACCTTTCACACACGCTGTTCCCACACCCATGCCATGTACATTTTCTGCTCCAGTCTTTGGTCTGCCTATTCCGTGCCAACTCCCACCCATCTCTGCCTCCTCCAAATGAAACCAGCCACTTCTTTGTCACTTTAGTACCTTTTACTAGTGAGTGGGGCCTCCTCATTTTTGTCCCCACCATTGTGTGTCCATTGAAGTCCAGGATGTTTGGGTCACCCCTCTGCCCCCAGGCTTGAATGTATTCTGTACCTGGGAAATGTTGATTTTCATATAAGGCATCAAGCCAGAACTTTCCTGAAACATAACCCAGGAATCAAACTCTGAAGCCTTCTCTGTTAGAAGTGAGAAGGACAAATGTTTGATAGTCATCAGCATGTGGTGTTTCGCTTAGCTGTTCAACAAATAGTTTCTGTCTCTTCCTTGTAATATTTTCAGGTGTATTTTTTTACACTAGCCTTCACTTTAGGTGTTAGGTTACACAGAAATCTCTGAGAATCAGTTTCGTGCTGCTGAGGGCTTTCAGCGGCAGGAATGTTTTAAATAGTTGATTGGATGCTTTCTTTATTAAAGGAGTCTAGCTGCCCATACTGTTTGTGCAGATCTTGGAGTCTAGTGAGATAATCTGATTTTTTTTAAATGCTGTCTGAATTGCAAAATAGTGCTCCTCACAGGAATGTGTTACCAAAAGTCAGGGAATTAACGATGAAGGTTATTGAGTCATGTAGATCACAAGCCACCTTGCCTTTTTGCACCATGTTTTTGTTTTTTGGTTTTAGGGTTGTTTTTGTTGTTGTTGTTTTGTTTTTCCTAAGAGGAGCCTGAGGTCCTCAAACAAGTCGGGCCCTTGCTGGCATTTGGGAGTTGGTAAAGACAGGAGTGTGGGTGCTGTATTTTCTTTTCTTGACGTTAGGAGATTTCTCTCCTGGTGCCACAGTAGAAAAAATTCCACAGGTATCTAAGCTGGAATTTATTTTGTATTGTTCCACGCCTTTGTCAATGATTGCATTTTCTACCTGCTGGTTATTATTGTTGTATTTTTCATGCCAGGCATTCCCTAATGCTTTCCATAAATGTTTATTGAGTGCTTGTAGTGGGAGAGAGAGAGGCAAGTACTAATGAGCAAAGAGAGTCTCAGGTAGACAGTGAAGTACGGATGGTTCATTTTATGATTTTGCGACTTTGGGATGGCCTGAAACGAAAATGATATGCGTTCAGTAAAAACGGTACTTTTGAATTTGGATCTTTTCCTGGGCTCGTAATCTGTGGTACAGTCCTCTCTCCTGATGCTGGGCAACCGCAGCCAGCCGCAGCTCCCGGGGTAAACAAGGCGATCACGAGGGTAAACAACCAGCACACTGACAACCATTCTTTTTTTTGCTTTCAGTACCTTGTTCAAGGAATTACACGAGGTATTCAGCACTTTATTATAAAATGGGCCTTCTGTTAGGTGATTTTGTCCAACTCTGGGCTAATACAGGTGTTAGCACGTGTAAGGTAGGCTAGGCTAAGCTATGATGTTCAGTAGGTTAGGTGTATTAAATGCATTTTTGACTTAAGATATTTGCAGCTAACAATGGGTTTATCGGGATGTAAGCCCATTGTTAAGTCAAAGAAGATCTGTATCTCATCTTGTTTGCAAAGACTGGGAATCCTTGTTCACACACTTGAAGTATGTAGACATTATGTTTTCTTCTACTCTAACAGATAAAATTTAGATGAATACCTTCAGGTGGTACCATCAACTCATCCTCGTAGTAAGAGCACCCTACATACTTAATTGCCTTCATTTAGATCATATCTTTGCCCCTAAATAACCAGTTGGTTCTGTTCTCACGTAGAGATAAAGAAGCTAAGATTCAGATGTTATGTCACTGAAACTGACATTGGAAGTAAGTGGAAATGTAAGACCTCAGATGTGTGTGTGTGTGTGTGTGTGTATTCTTTTGCTCCTAGTCTTCTATTGTTTCTGCAACATTTTTTTTAAACGTAGCCGAGAAAATAGAAATAGTCTTCACTGTTACCTCCCTTCAGAATTTTTTTCTCCAAGTATCGTAGTTCATAACAGTCTTTATTCTGATAGGAAAGGCAATTCAAACAATTCTTATTGTGAGTCCAGAGCTCCAGAAAGGGAAAGCGTCTTTGAGAAATGGCTTGGTGCCTTATTGAAGAAGGATAATCTGCTTCTGCTTATCAGGCAAATAGTTTGAAACTTAAACTTTGAGTACTCTTCAGTGTTACAACTCTGGAGGAAAAGAAACAATCTTGGCTTACACTAAAAGTGATAAGTTAACAGAATACAATTTGAAAAATGAGCAGGAATGCTGTTTGAATGTTACCGTAGATTCCTTACATCAACATAATACTCTTTCTGAATTTCTATTACACTTGCAAAGTAGTTTTCTCCTAAAACAACAGTCCTAGTAATAAAACGACAATAGCATGAGTTTTAAGCAGACAGGAAAAGTAGATGATAGGTAAATATTATGCGACTTTGAAAGGAAATAAACCAAAGGACATAATGTAAATACCCTGTCTACATATTAAAAATAAGGTACTTCATGTTCTCCTCCTGAAATAGTTCTACAAATATTCTAAAAGTAGAAATAGAAAGGTGAATTTCAAGATCATGAATTCTTTGATGCCACTTGACATATGGATATTCGAACTCTTATCCCATATAACATGATTATTTATCATCTTTCTTGGTCCAACAGACTGTAGGTGGTTTCTTGTCTATGCGTAAATATGAAAGTGTATGCATATGGGTGTCTGAAGAGGTATGAACAGAAGTAAATTGTAAATACCTGAATTCTTTTGTCTCCATTAACTTTCGCAGAGTAAATTCTTTTATTCCCTCTTTCCCTTCCTGCTTGCCTGGTCTCCTCTCAATGTGACTTGCTTCAAACAAAATTTTTCAGAAAACTTCTCATAAAATTTGTTATCATTCTTCCACTTATGATCTTCCTGGTTCATTGAAAACCATCTACTAGGGCGCCTGGGTGGCTCAGTTGGTTAAGCAACTGCCTTCGGCTCAGGTCATGATCCTGGAGTCCCTGGATCGAGTCCCACATCGGGCTCCCTGCTCGGCAGGGAGTCTGCTTTGCCCTCTGACCCTGTCCCCTCTCATGTGTTATCTCTCATTCTCTCTCTCTCAAATAAATAAATAAAATCTTTAAAAAAATTTTAAAAAAAGAAAGAAAACCATCTACTAATGGCAAGGGCCAGTTGGTACCATTTTATAAGACACAAGCTCATGGGCCCATGCTAAAACATACAAGTCCCTTAAATTTGGCACTTACAATGGCAGGTCAACTGAGAGTGTTTGGAACTGCTCCACCTCGAGCTAGTAGGAAATCAGATGGAAATGACTTCCTAGAGAGGTTAGCAGTGCTCTAAGGTTGATGTGTGTACCCCTCACCCCCCTGAGAGAGGCTCTGAGATTTTAATGTACATTGAAGGGACAGTATCCTATCTTAACTTACCAGCAAAATGCACATTTTTCTAAGGGTCCGTAACCTTATAAGTATTTTCCTACCATTTTAGTACTGAAAATTATAAAGATATTAAAGGATATGGATAGTCTGTAATGTACCAGGCCCAGATGTATATACGGCTCCGTCACTAAGGACAGCCCAAGACTAGGGATCCCATTACCCATCTCTCCCCATGTTAGCCCTGTGTGTCTCTCTGCCTGTGTTGGGCTCATAGTGGCCTGGCCCCTAAAACCTGGTCGAAGCTATGAAGGAAAGTAGGGATGCATTTCTGGGCTGACAAATGGTAGAGGAATATGCCCATTTTTCCTTCCAGTCCAAGTCGTATGGGTAACTCTAGGATGCAGATGTGTGGGTATGGCCCTCCTTTTCATGGTCTGATTAAGTGATAAACTGGCTCCATGTGTAAACCCACTACCTCTTTTGGAAGTTTGTTTTCCATTTTGTGCCCCCAGCTACGGTTTGTTCAAAGACTTCTTGTTCTCTCTCTTCTCCCCATCTAATGATCGCTTGGGACTCTTTCTTCTGTGTTGGACATTATGAGTGGGTCAGTATTGCAGTGGTAAAAAGAAAAATAAAGAGAAAAGGAAGAACTAGACTTTTAAATATGCACTTATTTGTACCTTAAGCATGTCAGCGTATAAGCCTTATTATGCTCTAGAATATGCAGTGCTACAGATAAAGTGCTATTGATAAAGTCCATTTTAGAGCTGTGTCCTTAGATAGTGATGAATATGATATATATTTTTTAAAGATTTTCTTTATTTTGAAAGAGAGAGCACAAGGGGAGGGAGGGGCAGTGGGAGAGCGAGAAAATCTCAAGCAGACTCCACATTGAGCTCAGAGCCCAACGAGGAGCTCCATCCCACAACCCTGAGATCATGACCTGAGCCAAAATCAAGAGTCAGATGCCCAACCGACTGAGCCACCCAGGCGCCCTGTGATGAATATGCTATTGAATAAAAGGTAAAGATAAGTGCATCTGCCAGGTGATGAGTGAGATATCTCAAGTACTAGGTCAACATCAGAGTCTCATATTAAAGAGAGAAATGATCCTAGGAACAATCCTGACAATTTAGCTTGCAAATTATGTAGGGACAGTATGTTCCAAATCAATGAAATAAATTCTATCTAGAGCTCATAAATATTCTGTTTACTTGGCTATGTCTGTGCGCTAAACCCAGCTGATATGGAGGCTTTAACTTCAGGTCCTGTCATGTGGGAGAAATCTGGTATGATCTCAACATGAGGTATCAAATGACAGAGGTACTTGTCCCAACATTCCAGAACTCTGTGCATCCCCTTTTCTCACCCTACCCTCTTCTGCACACACCTTCTACAGAGGGCTGAGCCGGGCTGTGTGTGGCCAGTCTCCTCACTCCTTGTGTTCAGCAAGCACATGCTGCTCGGTGGGGTATGATCTTAATGTGAGTATTTAGTGATGAAATTTGCATGTTCTTTGCTGGGAGGAGTGTAATTAGAATAAGATTTTGCATTCGCACAGCCACGTGGAAAATGTGAGGCAGGAGCATTGTCTATTTAATAGCATTAGACTGTTTTCATTAAAATATTTTCTTTTAAAAACATATTGAGTGAAAACAAAATACATTTAATTCATTTTTAAAAACCTGTCCATTTAAACAAATTGTCATTTACAGAGATCTAAAGAAATAGAATGAAAAATTTAGAAGCCCACAAAATCAATCAGATATAAAGATAGTAGCAATTGATTACCGTCTTCTTAAAAGCTTCAGGGCATGTGTTTGGAGCATCATCTTATTTATCCCCTACTCAGATCTTTGTTTTCAGTTTTAGGAGGTAAAACCAAGAGAATATGGCTCATATGCCATAGTTAAGCCATTGTTTTATCTGATCCCTGCCTTATATCAAATATTTATCAGGTTTCTGGATATAAATGTGCTGGTCTGTGCCAGTTGAACTAATTGAAGTCCTCACTTCCAAGAGATTATAAGAAAGACTGAGAGGAAGTGATATGAGTGCAGTGAGATTGATGAGAGACAAATGGCTAATATGTTGACATGAACATTTATTACTGCATTTTAAATTCTGTACTGGCTTGTGTCTGACATGTTTAGGGTAGCACTGTCTACTAGAAATATAATGTAAGTCACATATTTAATTAAAAATTTTCTAGGAGCCACATTTTTAAAAAGTAAAACAATTGGAATTAATTTTAATCATATATTTTAAGCTTAACCCACTTATCATTCAACATGTGAAAATTATGAATGAGGTATTTTACAATATAATCTTTCATACTAGGTCATCAAAATCTCAACTGGGACACTAAATTTTCATCAGAAAATTTTGGTAAGAGTTCATAAAATGGGGCACCTGGGTGGCTCAGTCATTAAGCATCTGCCTTCGGCTCAGGTCATGATCCTGGGGTCCCAGGATCGAGTCCCACATCAGGCTCCCTGCTCAGCGGGAAGCCTGCTTCTCCCTCTCCCACTCCCCCTGCTTGTGTTCCCTCTCTTGCTGTGTCTCTCTCTGTCAAATAAATAAATAAAATCTTTTAAAAAATTTTTAAAAATTAAAAAAAAGAATGCAGTAACAGAAGGGAGCAAAGGTGTTTGAAGGTGGAGGGTAGTAGGCCCATAGGCTAACAATAGAAAAGACCATAGAAAGGCAAATTTTGGAAGAGACCAGTATTTCACAAGCTGTGTGGGGTTGAAATCTAGGTTTTGAGGGGGAAGTGCCCAGCTGTGAGGGGTTCACACAAAATTTATTTGAGCCCAAGATCCTCCTGCTTTAAACTTTTGAAAACTCTTGACCTCTTCCAACTTCCCATCCAATTGAGCAACCTCCTCTGCAACTCTGGTAGATGATTATCCATCCACTTAAGTGGCTCCTTGAGAAGGTGCTCACCATCTCCATGATGTTCTTTCTCAGCCACTCTCCATCACTGTTTTCACATTTAGAATTTTCCTTGTCGATTTTCCTTCAGATGTGGTCTTCTACCTTTATTTTTTCTTTTTATTAAAGTTACCTGATAAAAATTTTGTCTCCTTTGTCGACCCTAAAAGTAAAACAGCCAGTTATTTTACCAACATCTGGGTTTTTTGGGAATAGCGGAGGACTTGCAGCTTGGGACACACAAGCTTTGGCAAACCAAAGGAACGTTACTTTATAGAGAAAAGGAGGAAGTTGGGAGGGGCTGCTTTGAATAAAAGTTCATTGAAGGAAAGCCAGAGTTAGAGTGGTGATGGCTTCCCAGTGGCTGAGTTGTGGAATTTTCCTATTGGCTGAGCTTGTTGCTGGGCGAGGAGAAATTCTAAATCCTGCTGGAGTAGCAAAGTAGGCTTCTTCCTGTTGAGAATGCAATTGAAGAGTAGTGGTAGGGTGTTAGAGCTCCCCCTTCTGGCCTTCTGACTCCGTTTTAAGTGAGGTTTCCA
Organism: Neomonachus schauinslandi; assembly: GCF_002201575.2. NCBI lineage: Eukaryota > Metazoa > Chordata > Mammalia > Carnivora > Phocidae > Neomonachus > Neomonachus schauinslandi. The sequence continues at coordinate 17,891,634 of NC_058403.1, forward strand.
TTATTTGGTTTTCATTCCCTCAAGGTAATCTTTCTTTAATTTTTTTAGTGTTTATCTAGAAATGTGACGACAGGACCGCCTGCCTGGCTCAGTCAGTAGAACATGCAGCTCCTGATCTCAGGGTTGTAAGTTCGAGCCCAATGGTGGGTGTAGAGATAACTTAAAAATGAAAAACTCTTCAAAAAATAAAAAATAAAAATGTGAACACGTCCTTGTGGGTGTGACTTGGCACATCAAGATTTCCCATGATCATCTGGGGTCCTATATTTGTAAGACATAAGAGTGCATTAGCTTTATTTTTTTTTCCCCTTTTATTTTTATCTCTTAAAACCTTTGGAAGTTTTTCTTATGGAACTGCTACCCAGCTATCTTTTCTGTCCTGTACTGCTTCAAAGAATTATTTCAAGCAAAATACAGGATATTGTGTATACTTTTAAAAATTCCATTTGAAAAAGTTTTCTACCTTCTGAAATAATTTTGAGCCCTGATTCTATTACTTAGTACTTTAGTATTCCTATCAAATACATACCTGTATTAGTTTCTGTTGCTATGGTAACGCCACAACGTCACAACCCAGCCCAAAATTCAGTGGCTTAAAATAATACCATTTACGGTAGCTCCCAGGCCTATAGGTTCACTGATCTTGGCTGAGGTCGGCCAGATTCAATAGAAAATAGTAAAACTTCAGAAACTGAACATGTATAAAATTGTTCTTATGTCTAAAATGGAGAGAAGTAATAGAATTTGAATTTTTCTGGGTTGCATTATGTACTGAATCTGCCCTAGCTGTCAGAACTAGCAGCAATTATACAGGAAAAGTGTTCATTTGTTATCATCAAATTTCTTCACAATGAATGACATTCAAACCAGCCTCTCTGAGAAAGCCAGTTTCTAGGTCCTCCAGCTTATTAGCAGCATGACTTAAATTCATTAACTCTAGAATGAGATTTAATAAAACACGTTCGTTTGAAATTTACTTGATCTCTACCAGTAAACCACATGTGTGTGCATGCATGTTTATTACTATTACTAACTAGCTGTATAGTATGTATATATACAGGGATATGCATATATCCCTGAAAATACAGATTAAGTAAGGTAAGGGTTGATGAACATGCATTAACAGTTGGAATGTTGGGGATTCTGGACCCCTGCTCTGCAGATTCAATTCACTACTTCTGATTTAAGGGAAGAACAAAATTAGGAGAAAGTTTTCATTTGCATTTCAGGGGAGATTTCTTAAAGAGGAAGCCACCAAATATTACCAGGTTGTTAACATCTAGTGACTTTTTTTTTTTAAGTTTTTTTAAAATTTAAATTCAGTTAGCCAACACATAGTACATCATTAGTTTTTGATGTGATGTTCAATGATTCACTAGTTGTGTATAACACCCAGTGAACATCTAATGATTTAAATTTAAGAAATGCGGATTAAACATTTAAAACTGTAGATTTGCTTCCCCTTTTACTTCGTCTAAAAATAAAATTTTATTTTTTGCTTTTTAAAGATTGTAATTTATTTATTTGTCAGAGAGAGAAGGAGAGGAGAAAGCACAAGCAGGGGGAGCGGCAGGCAGAGGGAGAGGAAGAAGCAGGCTCCCCGCTGAGCAAGGAGCCTGATGTGGGACTCGATCCCAGGACCCTGGGATCATGACCCAAGCCGAAGGCAGATGCTCAACCGACTGAGCCACCCAGGCATCCCTAAAAATAATATTTTTAAAAAGCCAGAAACAGAGAACTGCAAAATATTACTTACCATAGTGGGAAAAAGTTATTTGAAAATAATATTCAAGATTGAAAAAAAAGCTTAAGAATTAGTAGAAGGAATACCTACCGGCTGGCTCAGTAAGAAAAAAGCAAGCATAGCTTTTAGAGTAATCGCCGTGATTAGACTCGTAGGCAGGTTTTGAGCCTTTCTGATTATTTAAGTAGATGGGGAAGTGACTTATCTTGGTTTTTCTCAGAATCAAATGAGATCGTGAAAGGAAAGGCCTAAGTAGATGCTTTGATTTTTATCCTTACTCCTTTTCCTATCTCCCTGTGCACAAGGTCAAGGCTGATGAGCTAGCAATGCTGAGAGAGTCAAATAGTACAAAGGTATGATAACTGTATGTTTTGTTGGGCAACTCTATGAAACATAGAAGTAAAACTTATAATTAAAGGGATAAACTAATTCTACATCAATGACCTTGAACAGAATTTGACTATTACCAGTGTAAGCACATTAGACAAAATTATGCAATGTATAACGTTATATGTATGCATTCAGTTTAAATATACTGCATATAAAATAGAAAACATTTACTGCGTGGGACTAAATGGGCATTATTGGATAGATCTTTTTTAGGCATATAGTTTGGTTGCCATCTATGAGGCTTTATTTTTTTTAATTCCAGTTTCAGATTTTATATCTGTTCTGGGCAGTGGACATCACTCTTTCTTAGGCCTGCCTAAAATCCATGCTGTAAACGTTGGTAATTTAATTTTATGGGTGTTGAGTAACAAAGGTTTCTGTTGAGAGAGCTCTTGATATCCTGCTGGCCACCAGCAGCAAGAATTATTTACTGGACTTGTTATGAAATGGAAGGAGTTTCGGGTCTGCTTTAGAATACCTGTCTTCTAAGCAGAAAGAAAAACTTGATATTGTCAAATGACAAAACTAAATTTAAGTTGTGAGTTTGATGTCCATCACTCAAGAGAAAACAGCCATGAATTGGGGGAGCACAGTGTCCCACAAACAGTGGAGTAGTGAGTGTTCCCCAGGGAGCTGGGGCAAGAAAGAGTTTTAAAGAGCTTTAGAAGAGGCAGTGCAGAAGCTGGGGCATAATTGGCTGGAGGTGGGAGATTTCCTTACAAAGCTAGCAGCTCCTGTTTTCTAGGGTAAGGTAAACTAGCTAAAGCTCAGTTGGCACATTGTGATTGGTGACCATTAAAATTTCTTGACAAGTGTTTCTCGTAAGTGCAGGCTGATTTAGGTTGAGATTTGTGTTGTGGGCCCCGGCCACTGGGGTGGTCTCCCATTTTCTGGGTCCCGATACAAGAATTCACTTTATCAATACCAGCAGAGACCATGGAGGGCTAACTTGTCATCTGAAGCCAGGTCAACCGTGCCCCAAAAAGAAAGTCAGATTTCAAGGAGTGAAATATATGGATTAGTTCTCAAAAGGAATCTTTTCTCTTTACTCACTCTTGTGGCAAATCTTGGGGCAGTTTAGCCTGAAACTCGAGAGCTGAAATAATTGTATTGTGCCCCAAATAGCGGATGTAATGAACGAGGCCAACTCTCCACACAGGTAAGCTGAAACTGTGTACAGTTTCTATAATCACATCTCGTTTTTCTGTGTGCTTTGGCCTCTCCATCCTTTCCCTCTGTAAATACATGAAGCCACACACCAAGGGCAAAACCTAGGAAAATTGAAATTTTCTGTTTTAATTTGATAGTCATCCTGGTCACATACACAAAACCATTAATGGAGTGGGTCCAACTCCCACCTCTGCTTCTTCTTAATACTGTGGCCTTGGATGAGTCCTTAACAGAGCTTTTTCCTTCTTAGAGTTGGAATGGATGATTTTACAGATTCTCCCAGTTCTGGGATTCTAATTTTAATTTGTTGCCCTCTTCTAGACACAAAATGGGCAATTACAGATGTTATGGTTCTGCTTATGATTTTGGGGGTAGGAGGGAGGCATGTCAAGGGAAACCTTACAGTCAGTCTTTTCCTTTGGAGAAAGAAAATTTATGTTAAGCATTAATGTACTGCATTTTCCCTTGAAGGGGGTTCACTCTCAGATCTTCTAGATCGTGATTCTAGAGAACAGTTAATTACATTGAAAATGGAAAATCTGAATGTTTTAAAAGTAAGTTTAAAAGCATTTTTGTGGGGTACAGTTGAGTTATGCCCAGTTTAAGGGAAAACTATATGTGAGAAAATCTTGGGTATGATAGAAATAGTATCATTGTGTGCTTTTAAAAAAGATGCTATATAAGAACCTGGCTCCGCCCTGGGGATATTGTGCACTGATTAAATAGTACCAGATACTCCACCGTATGAGGCGAGTTATTCAGGCCAGTGAGAAGCCCGTTTAAATGGAGAAACCAGATGGTTTTCATTAGCCACGAACCCTAAAATTACATAAATCCACGGATGCAGCTGAGCTATGGATCCTTGCCCTCTCCTTGCCAAGCAAGACTTTTCAGCCAGCAAAACAGAGCGTTCCTTGTTCCTTTTCCCTTTTAGTCAGGACTGTGTGGGAAGAATGTTGCCAAGCCTGCTCTAGAAGGAATTTTGATCTCCTCGATGATAATAGAAACTTTTTTGGGAAAGGGAACACCCAGCGTGAAAAAGACTGCAGGGGAACTTGTAGGGGAGGCTGGTTTTGCCCTTGGAAGGTGCATCAGTTCTTGGTGTAAGTTTCTGGGTTCAGCTCCACAGATGGGCTTAAATTAGGTATATATGTTTGTTCTTGTTCATGTTAATTTCCCCTTAAGCCCTTGTAAAGCCTGTTTTCTAAAGCTAACTTGCTTTGGAAAGTCCATTTGCATTTCAGTACTCTATATATTATGGGCCTAACATATTTTTCTGGCAGCAGAGGATTGTTTCTAAAAGATAACAGCATTTTTAGGTGTAATATTTCAGTCTCTGTAGTTCAGGGCATTCTGTAATAAAGAGGCTGTTGATTTGGAGGCAATGTGTGGATGCTCCATTGTTTTAGCCGGTTATTTTGTTCATTGTCACTGTTTCCCATGGGAAAGCATCTGGTCTTATGATGTCAGTGTAAAGTCATTCCATTTACAAGAATTATCTTCATTTTCAGTCTTTCAGAAACGCATGCATCATGAATGGCCAGTTATGCCAGGGTTCCGATCTTTTAGGTGTTGTCTTGCAATTCTGCAAAGTCACCTTATGTTACCTCAGATAGCGTTATTTAAGATGAAAACAAAATTAAAATATAATTGTTACTTAAGTGGCTCTGTTTCCCACCTACTAAAGCTTTGCATTTCATTTCTGTTAAAAGGAGAAATGTTTTTAAAAAGTTAGGAATAATTCTCTGTAGGATGACTTCGACAGAGTACGCATTTTCATTAGCAGCGAATAACTTACTCTAGGACCCAACGATTTCAGTTTTAACAGTGTCCACATTAACAGGTCTTGAATTGGACCCTGCATATGATTTATTAAGCCATTTCTTTAAGACTCCATTCGGAAAAAGGGATTTGAGTAAAACTGTCAGGCCCTTGGATGATGGCTAAGTATTATCTCCTGTGTGACCAAGGAGATGGTTTCCTTCTGGCTCTGTGCCAGGGCAGGCCCCCCCCCTTGTAGCAGCGGGGGGGGGCTTTGTTGCTTTGTTTCTTAAACCCAGTTATCTGATGTAGGTGAGGATCCTTGTGGGTTGTCTTTTTTTTTTTTTTTTTTAGTTAACTGAGCCAGGAATATGTTACTTAAAACATGGAATTCTTTGCAGGTGGGCGTCCGTAAGAAGAGAAAAGCTTCTTGTTCAGTTTGCATCACCCAGCTAATTGCTGTGATCTTGTACACAGCTGGTGCTGGCGTGGGAAAGAATTTTTGCCCGAAAAACATGTTTCTGTGAATTAAGTATTAATTTGTGAAGGGGCTCTTGTAATGTCAAATGTAACAGATGCATACATACAGCCAATTTTATAATTTCTGGTATAATAATTGGCCCTAATTATTGAGGAATCAAAGTTTGAACTCTTAAAATCTCCACTGTCAGAAAATGGAGCGTGTTAATGATCATGATTCTCTGTAATTTTTTAAAGTTAATATTAGATCTCATCTGGCGAAAAATCCAAAAGGAACTGAAGCATAGCTCTTATGGTGTTAACTACCGTTGTTAAAAGGAAGCGATCACAAGGCAATTAAATGTTTTCCAGTAGGGGCGCCTGGGTGGCTCAGTCGATTAAGCATCGGACTCTTTTCTTTTTGAAGATTTTATTTATTTGAGAGAGAGCATGAGCGGGGGACGGGGTGAGCAAGGAGCCTGATGCGGGGCTCAATCCCAGGACCCCGGGATCACAACCTGAGCAGAAGGCAGATGCTCAACCGACTAAGCCACCCAGGTGCCCCTAGTCAGACTCAGCTCAGGTCTTGATCGCAGGGTCATGAGTTCAAGCCCCTCATTGGGCTCCCACACTGGGTGTGGAGCCTACTTAAAAAAAAAAATGTTTTCCAGTAATATGATGGGGCCAGAATCGATTCATTTGAGATGTGAGAAAGATCACCACCACTTGGGTAGTGAGCTTGTACAAACATACACGCTGGTGGCCTGAAAAGAACCATAAAGTCAAAGAAAGGGAAGGTGACAGAAGGCAGAATGGAAGAAATAAAAAGAAATTAAGGTAGGAACAAAAGAAAAACATTTACTTGATGTGTTTGTCAGCTAGGATGACTAGTTGTCTCAGCTTGCCAGGGACTTTCCTGGTTTCAGCACAAGACGTCTCACATCCTGGAAACCCCTCCATCCCAGGCAAACTGGGATGGTTCGCCATCCTGTTGTCAAGGCAAGGACAAGGCTTAATTTACTGCTTTGTCCCCCAAACGAGTTCAGTGCCTAGCATGTGTTGTGTACACAAACTTACTGATTAAAGAAATGTCAGTTGCTGCCATTTATTATGGGGGTTACATTGGAGTTGCCTCACGGCAGCTAGGGTTGAAAAAGTGAGATCGCGAAAACTTTTTAAAGAAGATCAAAGAGAAGCAACCCCCCCCCCCAAATCTGTAGGAATGTCTTCCAGTATGGAACTCTGAAGGACTGCGAGTTAGTAATGGGATAATCAGAGGAGTAAGGGGAGCCACAGTAGTTCATTGCAACAGAGTCCAAGGGAAAAGACTTCCAAGGAAGAATTCGTGTGTGGCCAAGAAGTTGAAAAGCAACAGGTACTGAAGGAAAAGCCTGTTTGGTTTCTCCAGAGGCCATATGTGACCTTTGAGAAAGCAATCTGAGTTGATGGGTGGAACGTAAGCCAGATGGCAGGGGGCTTAAGAGGATGGGGAGAAGGTGGTGTCAGTGAGTGTTGAAATCACCCGCTGATAGAATTGGTTGTTAAGGAAGGGAGTAGGCAGACGAGGCCCATTGGCCAGATCTGGCCCACCACCTGCTTCGTCAATACAAGTTCATTGTAAAACAGCCACGCCCATTTTTCCGTGTTGTCTGAGGCTGCTTTTTTATTGTAACAGCAGAGTAGAATAGTCACAGCAGAGACTCTTTTGCTCACAAAACGTAAAATATTTACTATCTGGCCCCTGACAGAAGAAATTTGCTGACCCCCTGCTCTGGAGGATAAGACCAAGTATGTTTTTGTCTGTTGTTTGCTTTTTTCCAGTAGAGATCAAAGGCTATTTATGGATGTCTTATGGAGCTGGAGAAGGAAGAGCATGTGAGGTGTCTGTTGTCATGTTAGCAGGTCACCCCAAACCCAGTGGTTTCCAAACACCAAACATACATGTTGCTGTAGCTCAGTTTCTATGGGTCAGGAATTTGGGCGTGTCTTTCTGGGTGGTTCTGGCTCCAGGTTTCAGTCCTGCCAGCCAGGGCTGCAGGCCTGCAGGCTTGATGTGCCTGTAGGATATTTCCAAGCTCACTCACGTTTCTGTTGACAGGAAGCCGTGGTTCCTCATCTCGTTATGTGGGCCTCTCTGTAGGGCTGCCCGAATGTCCACACAGCATGGCAGCTGACCTTCCCCCAGAGAGCAAGGAAGAAGCCATGGTGCCTTTTATGATCTCTCCTTGGAAGTCACATATTATTTTTGCCCTATTTTATTTGTTGCACAGACAGAACTTTATGCATTATGGGATAGCACTGACAAGAGCTTAAATACCAGAAGCCAGGGTCCTCGGGGGCCTTCGTGGAGGCTGGCTGCCACAGAGAGAGAAATTGGCGCTTAAATGTTCCTTGAGGAGAAGGTATGGAATGAAGGGCATTTTCACTGACGAGGAGGTAGAAACTATAGTGAACTGATTAGGGAGAATCTGAGGTACAGAGAAATTTTGAGCTACCAAGGGGGGAATTCATTCAATAAAATAATTACCAACTGTGGTGGGGGACCATTAGTTTCTCTGTTCACTTAGAGATAAGTTACCAAGAGTCTGCTAAGACTGGAAATCTTTGGGACAGGGAAGGAGTTTGAGCAGAATGAAGTATGGTGGAGAATCCAATAGTGATTTTGTTAATAGACTGTAAATTCCTTGAAGGCAAGGGCTCATATTTTACATAGAAATAAATAAATTTTATATATTAAAAATATTTTTATATCCTCCACAGCATCTCATATAGGGCCTTATCTATAGGTATCTGATGATTATTTGACTTCCTTGCAGTGTTACTATCTTAACTACTTATTTCAATAAAATTGACAGAACTTGTATTCTGATTTTTAGAATCAAGGCATTGAATTTCCTCCTGTTCCCTCAGGAAAGCTGTGAAACTTAAGTTTGTGGAGCATTCTGCTTAGGCTGGTTTTTGCATCTGTTGGAAAATGAGACGTCCAGGTTCTGGCTTGGAAATTGTAGGAGGTGGCAAGGGGCCCAGACTGGGGAGTCGAGGGGTCCCAGCTATTCTTGTTGATTCTTGCTGACGACCCGATGCTGTGGCTTCAGCTGCTCTTTGTTACATCTGGCGATGTAGAGGCAGAATTTTGTTCAATATACTTTATAAAGTAGAATTAGATATGTAGAAAATGTTACCTGAAATATGGTTTTAGAGATTTTGCCATGAGCTTTTGCACTCGGGTCTGTGATGGATCTCAGCTGGGTTCAGTGCAAGATTTTTTTTTTTTTTTTAAACAACATAAATCTGTGGTTGGGCAAAATATATACGAAGATGACTAGAATGGACAGATGTTTGATCTATTTTTACATTTCTGTGGGAAGAAATGTCAAGAAGCTATTTCCTAACTGAAATCTCTCAGTGCAATTTTAGTGTTTTGTTTTTTATTCCCTCCTGTGAACAATTTTTAGAAATGATACAATTTATTATAGAATCATCCAGTTCTGGACGGTATGAATGGCTTCTGGTGGAAGTTTACTCTTCGTGACATGGCTATCACCCATTTCCTCAGCAGCTGGCTTTAACAAAGGAGGAATTACTTTGCTTAATGTGTCTTTTGATTCCCTGGTTTCGAATAACGCTTTTATTCCTGTGGATTTATTTTTTATCTCTTGCTGATTTTTTTTTAATCTTTTGACAGATCAGAACCCATTAAGTGAAATTTGAAAAATACTTCTAGAAAGGTAGTGTCTGTTCACAGAAGGGTTTGCAAATACAGAAGGGCAGCCTTTTCAGTTATTTTGGTGAAATGGTACACTGCCTGTAGCTGTAATAGCTAAGACCTGTTAAGAGCTTACCACACAGCAGGTGCTCTGCTGGACCCTGAGAGAGAGACCTTGCTGGGTCTTCAAGGTGTGCTCGGGGAGGTGAGACTCCAGCACCCTTAACCTGTTCTTAAGAGATGAGAGAGTGATGGGACGCCTAAGTGGCTCAGTTGGTTAAGCATCAGGGTCCTGGGATCAAGCCCCAAGTCAGGCTCCCTGCTCAGCTGGGAGTCGTCTTCTCTCTCTCCCACTGCCCCTCTGCCCTGCCCCTGCTCCCTCCTTGCATGCGCTCCGCTTTCTCGCTCTCAAATAAATAAATAAAATCTTATATATTTAAAAAAGAGCTGAGAGTGTTAACCAGAGAATATTCAGGGGAAAACCAGTGGAATGGTCAACATATTCAGTCACATTTGTGCATGGTAAATTCTACAGTAGTTTTTATGTTTAGAAAATCATAATGTCACTTGCTCCCTAAGAAGGCACACGGACACCAGGCCCTCGGCTCTGGGAGGTACTGTACAACTGACTCTTAGACTTGGTCTTCAGGCAGGGAATTGGCATTGTTCTTTGTGTGAGTCAGTTGGAGGTTATTATGAGAATATGGTTTCCTCCAGAGTGATTATTTTTATTGCAGAAAAACACCTTATTTTATTTTCAGAACGTTTCAGTAGACATGGCAAAATCTGCTACGGGGGATTGCATAAACATTTCAATGAATAAATTCTTCTCAATATTATTAATGCCTTATTTCAACATTAAAAAAAACACTGTATGATAGATGGTTGGAGATGTGTGTAGTCTACATAATACTTAACTCAAGGGAACGTGGAAGGCAGGGCTAATTCCTACTTGCAAGAATTTCTGGAAGCGAGAATGAACTGTTTTTTGTATTGCTGCATGCCATGTTCCTCTTTACAACCCTTCCCCAGCCACTTCCCCAGAGCTGTGGATTTGTGTAACTAACCTGAACTAATTTTTTTTTAGGTGCCCACTGATGGCAATGCCGGCTTGCTGGCAGAACCTCAGGTTGCCATGTTCTGCGGCAAACTGAACATGCATATGAATGTGCAGAATGGGAAGTGGGAGTCCGATCCTTCGGGGACCAAAACCTGCATTGGCACCAAGGAGGACATCCTGCAGTACTGCCAAGAAGTAAGTCCCTTCCAAGAGCCGGGCATTCATGTTGGATCACATGCATGTGTTTTTTTTAATTTCGCTTCTGAAGTATTGATCTTTTATCTCTTGCAGTGAAGATCTTGGTTCCTTTGGGGTTTTTTTTGTTTGTTTAATTTTTTTTCCCAGTTTTTTATTGTGGTACAAATATACACACAGAGAATTGATCATCATAACCATTGTACAGTTAGGTGATACTAAATACATCCACAGTGTGCTGCCATCCATCCCCAGAACTCTTATGCTTACCTCTTTTTTTTTTTTAAAGATTTAAAAAAAATTTTTTTATTAATTATTTTTTTCATTTAAATTCAGTTAATTAACATATTACGTATTACTGGTTTCAGAGGTAGGGATCAGTGTTCCATCAGTCATGTATAATACCCAGTGCTCATTATATCACGTGCCCTCCTTAATGCCCATCATCCAGTAACCCCATCCCCCTATCCCCCTGCCCTCCAGCAACCCTCAGTTTGTTTCCTATGATTAAGAGTCTCTTATGGTTTGTCTCCCTCTCTGATTTCATCTCACTCATATGTGGAATTTAAGAAACAAAACAGAGGATCATAGGGGAAGGGAGGAAAATCTTGGTTTCTAATGATTCACTGTACTATCAATATATTTATTTGCTTTACCATCTACAATACATAAGAAATTTTTTTTTTAATTGTGATGTCATGTTAGAACGATCGATAAACCAACTGAGTAAAGTTTAAGATCTCTTGGCACTTCATTTATCTTTAGAATATATCCCACTATGGTTTCACAGTCAAGACAATGTATTGAAAAGTTACTAGAATTAATTTTCCCTGTTTATATTACCAATTTGATATATTTTCCTTGTTTATATTTAATTTTAGTCTTTCACTCCTTATTAATTTTGTTTTTTGAAAATGTAAGACATTGACATTGTTAAAACTTAGAAACTGTAAAAAGTTGCACTCAGAAATCTTGCTTTGCCACCCGTCTTCTATTGATCAACATTTTCATTGTTCCTGATTTATCCTTCTAACAAAAGAGAATGTATGGTTTTCCTTTTTTTTTCTTATAAAAAAGGTAATTACTGGAAGCACCTTTCTGTACTTTGCTTTTTTAACTTTTTTATACCCTGGAAGTCACGCCCTCACCATTCATAAAGATCTCCATCCTTTTTGTAATTTTTCTAGTTTATTTGCTATATTATATAGGGTATTCCTTCCTTATTAATTCAGCTTACAATAACTGGAGTCCTAGACATCTTATCCCACACTTCCAGACAATTACCTATTTTAGGATATGTGGCCGTTTGTGTTTTAAGAACATTTAAAGGAATTAGTCTTATGCCTCTTGGCAGAACTTCTTATCCTTCATATAAACAACAGATAACCTGGCAGCATTTTCTTTGTTGTAATCTTTTATGTACGAGAAAATTTCCTTTTTAAAGTATGTATTTTTTTTTACATATATGCACACAATTTTTTTTTGGTGATACTCTAAGGAAGGACGGTCTCTAAATATTAACTTTTGTGTTTTGAGAAGCAAAAAAGCATCCATATCATCACAATATATTCCATATCAAGTAATTTTTATCTCGAAGGAGCATGAACCATGATGTAAGAAGATAATTCTTCATATTTAAGTAAAAATCACTAATATTTAAGTCCATTATATTTTTTATTAAAATCATTTATTCAATAGGAATTGAAAGTGGGGTGCTAGGGTGGCTCAGTCGGTTAAGTGTCTGACTCTTGATTTCAGCTCAGGTCATAATCTCTGGGTCATGGGATCAAGCCCTACGGCCAGCCGAGCTCTGTGCTCAGCGGGGAGTCTGCTTGAGGATTCTCCCTCTCTCCTCTCTCTGTCCCTCGCCCTCTAAAATAAATAAATAAATCTTAAAAAAAAAAAGGAGGGGGAGATTGATAAGAAATTACCTTTTGGGGCGCCTGAGTGGCTCAGTTGGTTAAGCGACTGCCTTCGGCTCAGGTCATGATCCTGCAGTCCCTGGATCGAGTCCCGCATCGGGCTCCCTGCTCGGCAGGGAGTCTGCTTCTCCCTCTGACCCTCCCGACCCTCCCCCCTCTCATGCTCTCTCTCTTCTCTCTCTCTCAAATAAATAAAAAAAAATAAAATCTTTAAAAAAAAAAAAAAAAGAAAGAAATTACCTTTTGTCCAGATACGACATTTCTAAAATATACATTTTGGAAATAATATTCACATTGTATGCAAGAGTTCCTCTGAGACAGTTTTGTGATAAATTGGAACTCTGTGTGCATGCTTATAGGGTTTTTTTTATACCATTCACTTTTCTGAATATACATGCAGATTTATGCATTCTGAATATTAAATATATATTTTTTAAAGGCTAGAACTAAATTCAGCTAATGATGTTGACCACATCATCCTTTTCTGTTGAATGGCTAATTTGATGCATGTATCTTAGTTTGCATCTATATTTTTCCTCCCTCAGTGCCACTTATGAGTAATCAGATGCTTTTACATTTGTATGATGACCATATAAAAATTACTTTTTGTGATCCTGAGAACAACCCTTATTCCCACACCACTTAGAGATCCCCCTAATGTCTGGGTAGCTTCACTTCCTGTCTTAGTCTGTTGTTTGTTCTAGGGCTGAGCCACAGGGTGGTCTTCTGGGTCCTAGACTTTGCCACATTGTTGGTGGCCATGGGACAGGAGAGTAAGCTTCTCGGTTGTTTCTCCTTTGTCTTGCAGTTCTGGTATTACATGCCTGCCTGTCTCAGCTCACCACCCACCAGGATTATGTGCACAGGCTAGAGTCTTAAGATGGTTTAGACAAACATACCACAGAAGTAAAAAAGGGCCAGGACATCGGACTTGTGAGCCCTTTTGATGAATTTGGTTTTTTCCATAACAGCGGGAAGTCATTGAAAGTGTTTTATTTTTTTGAAGAAGGGGAAGGACTGTAGATGTGCATTTCAGAAAGTCCTCGTCTTGCTTTATCACTCTGATCCCGTAGCTAGCTTCTGGGTTCTCTGGAGGACCCTCTAATCTGTTCAGTAAGGTAGCCACAAGCCACGTGTCGCTGTTGAGCATTTGCAGCGTGGCTTGTCCAAACTAATGTGTGCTGAAAGTATAAGGTAAATACTATATTTTAAAGATTTACATGGAAAAATAATATAAAATAGCACATTAGTAATTTCATACTGAAATATTTTGTATACTGATTTAAACATCATATATATGTTACTAAATTGTAAATACTATGTTATTAATATGAACTTCACCTGTTTTTACTGTTTAACATGGCTACTATGGAATTTATAATTACATAGGTGATATATTTCCATTCTATTTCTGTTGGACTATCTTGCTTTCCCTGTCTGCCCCATACCACTAGCGACTCTGGGCTGTAAGGGTCTCAGATCCCATCATCTGGCAAGTCAGAGAGGGAAGCAGACGTGAGGAGTCCCCCCGCGCGCCCCAGACCTTCCACCAGAACTTTACCGGTGATTGGGAATCAGGGAGGAAGGCTTGTTTGGGGCCTTAAATACATCTTTCATTAAAAACATTTAATGTAAGGGGATTATACGAACACCTTTCGAGAGCCCAGTCGTTCTCTCCCTCCCTCAAACATTATATCTCTGGGTGCTAAAGAGGCCATGATGAGTGGAACACAGAACCTGTTCTAAAGGGGGATCTAGGGAGAGAGAAAGGCTTGTAGGATACTTTTAGCAATAACAAAACTGACCGTGTGGATGATGCTAATACCAGCTAGCTTTTATTGAATGTTAACAAAGTGCTAAGCTACCTTGCCAAGTGCTTGCTCTCCTTTTACCCTCATGATGCCTCTAGGGAAGAATCTGGGAAAGAATCTTGGTAAATTGCAACATTGAAGGGGAATAAGTGTGAAAGAATGCCATGAGTGGAGGAGGGGCAGTGGCTGGAGACCTAGGACCAGAGCTAGGAACTATCACGTGCTGAAAGCCAAGCCAGGCTAATTTTACATGAAGTGATGAGTGTGTGATGTAGACTGAAAGGTTGAAGTACAGTTTTTGACAATACAAAAACTTGACTTGCAAAATGAACACACATCAAAGGTTTTATTCAGTTCCTTAATTAATGAGATGACCTGGAAGATGTTAAAGCTGGTTCAGATGGACTAGAAGAGATTTAAATACCTTTCCCAACAAGGTTCACATAGAAGGCTAGGAATGGGACCTGTCTAGTCTGCATTGCATGGGCAGGACACATTTGCACTGCTATCAGATTTCCACATTATCTACCCTTATAGAGCTGTAAAATAGCCCAGTCTGTAGCAAGTCGGTCAGAAGAATACACTCTATGGAATCAGATCATCTTTTCCCCCACCGCCCCGGGGTTCTGGAAAAGAACACCTGTGCGTCACTGCTGGGGACACCCAGTGATCCCCATTTCTAAGACACAGGCACTGTTTTATAACAAAACATTCTAATTTGGCATATAAAGGGTCATTGCTCTTTAGGTTAGCGATTTCAGTGGAAGAGCTTGGGACAAGTCAACTTGCAGTAGGTTACAGGAAGGATAACCTGAATGGATGGTGAAGACATCTCTGCACTCTTTGAAGAAAGATATAGAGGCAGAGAGCTTGAAGGCAATTCAAGGAAAAGGGAAAGGCCTTGTTTTTTGTTGTCTTTGTTGTTTTGTTTTTCTTTTTATTTTTAAAGGGAAGCCTGAGCTAAACTGTGGGGAGTGTAGAGGTCCATCATAAAAAAAAGTAGGCTCAGATATCTATAAGGTAGGAATGAGATCCAGGGGATGAGGCTGAGTCTTGGAAAGAAGAAAAGAGAGGAAAATTAAAAGGGTGGGTTAATTAGGCAGTTTTGGTTGCTAGGTGACAGAAACCCACTGAACATTTTACACACCGAGAATATTTTCTGCCACAGATGGGAAGGAACTTGGGATGTGGTTAGCTTACAGAATTTTTTTAAATACCATCAAAAACTGGGTCCTTAAATCCTGGCACTGAGACTCAGTGCTGCCTGGAATTTCTCTATTGGGGTCTCTGTTGTTCTCTGCTTATCATTTCTCCTGTGTGTTCACCTCGTTGTCTGTCTCCTGCTAAGATGGGCTTCCTCTAGGAGGCCGGGTAAGATGACAGCCAGTAGCTCTGGGAGTGTGTTGTCTTAGCTTGGCATCTCAACTTGGTTCTGCTATTGTGCATTATCATTCCAAGGCGGGGATTCTGGTTGGCCCAGCTTTTTTGGTCACACACCTACATTTAGATCAGTTACCATATCCATAAGGAGTCAGTACTAGGACTGGTCCACCCCTGCTTTTTTGGTCACACATCTACCTTTAGATCAGTTACCATATCCATAAGGACTCAGTACTGGGACTGGTCCACCTTGGCCTTCAGGGTTTGTGGCCTCTGTGACAGCCCAGCCAGAGCCACAGAGTATGGGAAGAGGGACTTTTGCCAGAAAAGAGACGAAGAGTGAGTGGCATGGAGCTGAAATAGAATAATGACCATAGCCCCAACACAGTGGGCTTAGAAACACACAGTGCATTAGAAAAGTTATAGGTTGGAGAGAGGGCACCTGAGGGAATTCAGTGTGCCCTGACTTTAACTGGCTTTTGAGAAACTGGTGGGGTGGAGAAATGGTCACTCAGAACTTTTAAACAGTGTTTGGCATTTTCTTTTGAATGGTGCATCCTGAACTATCCGGAACATTCTTTATGGATATTGTAAGGTCTTCCTGCCACTTCCCACTTTGTAGGTATTCTAATATTTTTCTTTCATAATTAGAAATAGTTTTCTTCTGTAGGATTGAATTTTTCTGTGTTTTGTTGGAAAATGTTTCTTTTCTCTTACTCCTTTTTTGACTCCACGTTTTTGTTTTAGACAGGATTGAATGATTTTCTGCTAGGAAGGCCAAGGAAAATAATATTCACAATTTTTCTGTCTCCTCTTTTCACAGGTTTTGCAAGTTGTAGTAATTTTGTATTTTCAAAGTTGTAATACTACAATCTGTTCCATTGCCATTATGATCATAGTGACAGGTTCTGTCTTCAGCTGGGTTCATCGTTTACACCAGTGCTTCCACCAAAGCATCTCTATCCCTATATCATTTATTTTGATTCTTTTTTTTTTTTTTTTCGGTTGGCTGTCATCTTGGTTATTTCCTAAATTCTTACTGAATGATGGCTTAATTAAATATAGAGTTCCAGGTTTGAGTTAATTAAATATAGAGTTCCAGGGCATTCTTGTTCAGCACCTTGAAGATATTTATCCATTGTATTCTGACATCTATCATGGTGCAAATACTTTTAAATATATATATATATATATAAATATATATATATATGGTTTTTTGTGTGTTACTCATTTACTGATTATTTTTCTCCCAATCGTGATGAATAATTTTTTTCTTTATGTTCTCAGTCCCTCTTGTGACCAAAACACAGATGTTTTAGAGATACCTGGCTGAGTCAGAGAGGAGCTGTTAGCAGTCCCTGCTCCTAAGGACCAAATGAAACAGACTGAACTCATGACCTTGACCTCATTTTGACCTTTTGCTAACCAATTTAACTCACTTGTTAAATTTGTTTTTCCAAAAGATTGCCTGTATAGCTGCACATTGTGTCTGTGGATGCTTAGTTTAATACACTGTGTCAAATATTATTATTCTGATGGTGAATTATCTAGTGCATTTCCTTCATAGTCTCATTCCTCTCAATTTGCGTTCCCTGTTCTTGGTTGTTTTGTTATTAATACTGTCATTTTTGCCTCCTGATTTGATTGGGAAGGTAGTTTGAAACTTAGGGTTTAAATTGAGTATTTGTTTAATCTGCATTTTACCCCAAATCACCCCTTCTTGGGACCCATAAACGCCCTGTTTTCCTTAATCATAATAGTTATTATTACTCTTCTGCCCAGTCATCACTCAAATACTTGCATTTCCTTACTTTTTGTTGTTGTTTTTTTATTAGCACAGTCAGTCCCGTGTGAGGATTTCCTTTCATTTCTTCATCAGATAGGTATTGAGGACTGCAATGGACTGAATATTTGTGCTTCCCCACAGTTTCATATGTTGAAGCCCTAATGTCCAACGTGATGGTTTTCGGAGGTGGGGCCTTTGGGAGGTAATGAGAGTGAGATGAGTGGGGGTGGGGCCCCATGATGGCACCAGTGCCCCGTATAAGGAGAGACCCCAGAGAGCGGTACCAGCTACCAGCCATGTGCACAAAGCCCGCTTGCAGCTTGCAGCCTTCCTTGCGATGTGCTGGGTGGTAACACCATGTGGAGAATTGCCCAGTCAAACCACAGAATAGTGAGAAATTCTGAATTATTATGTGGTAGCCAGCTAGCCTCCAGGAGGGCTTCCAGTGGAACTTGCCTTCCTCTGGCCTTCACACCCGTGTGTAGTCTCCCACACTGTGCGGGGCTGACCTCTGTAACCCATAGGGTGTTACAGAAATGATGGTGTTAGGCGAGGTCGTGAAGACGTGACTTCCACCTTGCATACACCTGCTACAGCAAAGCCAGCTGCCGTGTTGTAAGGACACCTAAACAGCACTGTGACTTGGATGTGAGGGGTACCTGGTTATATCCGTGGGACGGGGTCCTGCTACTCCGCCATCTTCCCGGCACGCCCTCCAGCGGCTCTGTGGAGATGTGCACGCCAGGAGGAACGAAAGCCCCCTCCCTGTGGCCAGCACTAGCTTGACAGGCACGAGAAGGAACCTCTTGGAAGTGCATCCTATCGCCAGGTGAAGCCTTCTGTGCCTGCAGCCAGCGTCTTGACTGGACCCTCGTCGGAGTCAGTGTCACTCCCCGATTCCAGACCCACAGAAACTGTGTGAGATAACACAGTTTATAGTTTATTATTTGAATGCTTATCATTTGAGGCTACTAAGTTTTGGGCTGGTTTGTATGCGGTAATCGATGACCACAACAGATACTCGCTCAATTATTATTTTCCTCTGTGGTCCTGTGGTAGAATACGGTTCCTTTCCTCTGTTAGATACGAGACCCAGAAAGTGCTGCGGTCACGGAAACAACTTGAAAATAACTGTGTGAATTATTCATCACTTAACAGCCTAAAGTGGCCACTTGCCTTAATGCACTGTTACATTACCCAAACTGTTACATTGTTCTAGGGAACTAGGAGTCTTATAAGTAGAACAGAAATAGAGTAATACTCCCCTTGAAACATATAATGAAGCCTAGGAACAAAAATGACAATTTTTAGATTTTATTGTCCCTTTTCTTTTTGAATGAAAAGAGATTTCAGAAGAAAAACGAAACATTGTTTTATTTAAACCAAAGGGTTCGGGATGGGAGAATACAATATTGGAAGTGTAATAAAGAATCTTACTCCTTCCCAGATTTAGTTCAGGCAAATTTAGCAAGTATTTATTGAATGCTGTTCAGGGTAGGATTTTGTGTTGTGGGTTGCTGAGTGGCGAGACACCGTTCTTGGCTCGTAAGTAGCTTATTAAATATATAATTGGATAAATTGAGAATTCAGAGAATTGGAAAGTAGGAGGTTTTGATTATAAATCTGGGGATTTCAGGTCTAATTCTGGAAATAAGAGCTGTGGGATCGTTTCTTAGCATGAGTGTTTGGTGGTCAAGACACTTCCAGAAGAATTAGCCTATCTCCAGGGTAGGTTGGATTAGGAAGAAAAGGGGATTCAGATCTCAGAATGTTTGCATGAAAGGGAATGCAAAGGATCATCCTGCTCATCTGCCTTGTTGTATATAAGATGACCTGATAAGGGAGCCCTTGGGGCCAGGTGCCATGCTGGGGAGCATGGGCTTCACTAGACAGACCTTTCAAATCCAGCCTTTGCAATCTTTCCACCTGAGCAATGCAGGAAAGCCGCCTCACCAGTCTTACATCGTGGCCTCGCTGCATGATGCTGTCGAAGTTAAATACTGTCAGTTAAACAAGAAATTATAAAGTCCCAGCACTGTTCCTCCTTTTTTAAGGAGAGAAATTAAAACAGAGGCTCTTCTACCCTCTGGATCCTTACCCTTCCCGGCACCTTTTGAAGGACAGGGCCTAGAGCATGTGTTGACTCTGCTAACTCACCTAAGGAGCAGGTCTCTGGAGGGAGTTTGGAAGCTTCAGCATCTCTGGCAGAGATCCCCAGCTGGCAAAGTCAGACAGGTGAACGTGGCTTTGCTTGTAATCTTCAGTTAGATTGCGGGCATCCGCTCTTTTCCCAAAGTGTTTACCACAGCTAACAATATGTGTGTTCCCTGTTTTTTAAAATTTTCTTTCTCTAAATGAACAGTTGTTTTGTCTGCAAACTAACAGGATCACCGAACCAAACATACCAGTGCCTGAACAAAACAGAATGTGCCCGTTTGATAAGTTGAACAGACCCATTTCCTTTGCCCAGCTTCCTACTGTAAAATAGATCACAAAACATGGGGTTCCCAGACAAGAATTACTTGTCAGCCTTGGTTCCACAATACTGTGCATTAAAACAAAGTTAAAAAAAACAAACAAACATTGTGTGTGATTCTTTTGATCGAACCAATTTTGAGGGCATACTATGAAACAGCAGAAGCCGTGGTATATTCTTGACCATTATTATTATTTTGTTGTGTGTTCCACCTTTATAGACTTAAAATTGACCTACAAATTACAGGCACGTATGCATTGTGGTTTCAGTATATGAAAGATCCAGAAATTCCTATTAGGTGAAATAATTTGCAAATAGAGCTGTCTGGCTGCCTGTACCTGAGAACAGATATATTTTATGCATTAATGGTCTGTGTACTTGTAAGGATTGCTTGCACAAACCATAGGATGCAATCAAGGTGCAATCAAGTTTGGATTTTTTTTTACACATTTATCATTTAATCAAGTTAATGTTTAATTTAACATTTGTCCTTCTTACCATCTAGCACCTTCTTAAACGGATACTCAATTATTACATATTTGCAGTAACACTAGGTGCTTTTGTACTATAATAGTATAATACTGTGTACTTTTAGGTACATAGTAATACTGTGGACTTTTATATTTTACATGTAATTAATTTATTTACTGAAAGTTTTTTCCTGTAATTTATTTTTTCTCTTTTTTGAGGTAGAGTTGATTAGTAGAACTGTACGATTTGGATATTCTTTGAAATCACCATAAACTGACCGAGAAGGAGAATCTAGGTTGTATGTGTACACGTCTCATGATGTTTTCACATTTGTGTCCTGTCCTGTTTATTTTAGTGATTCTCCCCATCTCACATCCGCCCCCCCCCCCCCCGCCCCCACCACCCTCCCATTTGTTTCTACGTTTGGCACTTCTGGAGTGAGAAAGTCTTATGCATTGAACAAGATTCTCTGACAGTATTGTCCCAACTTTGAACAGGAGCGTATGTATAAAACAATCTATGTATATACAGCGTTGGAAACAGACTTGGGCCAAATTATTGGGAAATAGGCCAGTGCCCTGCAGCATTTTACGTCCCTTGCTTTTGCATAAGGTCGTCATTGTGAAAACCTAGCTGGGCTCACACTTCCCACACTGCAGTCATGTTTCGTCAGCTGCGCGTTGCCCTTCACCCCATGACATCATAAGCAGAGACCGTTGTTTTTGGTTTCTAGTGCTCTTTCTCAGTTAAATTCATTATTCCGTTCCCAGCACCCCTCACATTATTAAAATAATTTATGCTGAAAGCAGTTTGCTAGGATTTTTTCTTTGTATTACAGAAAATTTTAAAGGTGAAAGTAAGTCATTTTAATCCAGAAACAGCAATTGCATTGTCTGAGACATAACTTGGTTTTGGTTGATACACACTGAAGTGTAAAACGTATTTAAAACTTGTAATTAATGCCCTCTGCGTGCTCGGGAATGGCACCGACTTCGATACGTTCCTGCTCCATCAGTTTGCTCTCCTGTGCACTGGAGCTGTTGCTGATTGAGGATTGCGTGCCTTCTACACAGAAAACATTTGCAATGATTCTGGCACTTGGGAAATCCTCCATTATTTTATTTTTCTTATTCTCCTCTTCGATGTGTTCTTTGGAAAGGAAATTGGTATGTAGAGGTTTCAGATGAAAATATCTCATGATGACCTCTGTACCACCTTGCTATGGAGTTTCTGTTTATCCGTGCTAACTGCAGTCGGACATTGCAGTTTGGATCCTTGTGTTTGAATTTGTTTTGTCACTTGTAAATTTAGAAATTTGACTTCGTTTCCACTGGACTGGTTTGTTGTTGTTGTTACTTTTAATTCTTTTTAAGTCAAAATTTCAAGCACATACAAAAGTAAAAGAATAACAGAATGAATGCCCAAGGTACCTGTCACTCAACTTCAATAATTATAAAATCTAGTCTTGTTCCTAGGTAAGTCTGGAATGCCTGTGCTCTATCTTGCCTCCTTCATGGTCTGCATTATTTTTGGCAAGCCCCTGATTGCAGATGTGTTGCTGTCCCCTTTGCCGTGCTGTAAATTGATTTAAGACAAACCAAAGCATCATGTTATTTATTTTCTTTTTTTTAAATATATCTTTATCACCATTACATAATTTCTAGCATTTTTTCCCCAAAAAGAAATTTCTTTGAGAATTTGGTTAAAAATTTATTTAAAAAGTTAAGAGACTTGTGGCGCCTGGGTGGCTCAGTCGTTAAGCGTCTGCCTTCGGCTCAGGTCATGATCCCAGGGTCCTGGGATCGAGCCCCGCATCGGGCTCCCTGCTCTGCGGGAAGCCTGCTTCTCCCTCTCCCACTCCCCCTGCTTGTGTTCCCTCTCTTGCTGTGTCTCTCTCTGTCAAATAAATAAAATCTTAAAAAAAAAAAAAGTTAATAGACTAGAAAGAACAGTAAGCAATTTATTTTCAGAATTTGTAGCAATTCTTCTTACCATGATCATTAACTCTGTTTTCAGCCTTTTCCTAACTATATTTGATTTTGTGGTCTTGAACATCCTTGACCGTTTGGAAGTTAGTTGTGTGTAAATAGGACTTTTGGCATTAATCACTTGTCTAAGTGGCCTGTTTGCAAAAGGGACATGAAGGGTTCCCCTGTTTGCTTTAATTATTGGGAACAGAGGAAAGTTCTGTAGGGCTCTAACAACATATGTCTTAACTATTTTTATATTTTATGTATGTAACTGCATGTTCTTGGCTTTCTTAAATATCATCAGTGTCTTTTCTTGCTTTGCATATTTAACAGCTTAAAAGTTATCTTGTCTGATATTCATATATTTCCAGTTTGAATAGAGAGAGACTTTAGATGTTTAAAATTTAGAATGAAAGTATGGCGATGGTGAATGGGTTTTAAGGTATTCTTCTGTAGTGAGGCAAAACCAACTATAACATTCTAATGTGGATCTAAGATTGTTTTTACTTTTCTCTCCCTGCTTTCAATATTTTGAATTGCTTCAACTCTCTTTTTTAAAAAAGTTTAATTTATGTACTGATACATTTGCTTTCAAAGATAAAACCTATTTCTATGGCCAGAAGAGTAGGCTCTTTTTGGGTTCCTGGACCAGCTGGATGGGTCTCCTTAGTCTAAGTAAGAGCCTGACTTTTCATTCTTCCTGAACATCTTCTTTAGCTGTGTATTTATCAACATTAATCTACTGCCTCTTACATGAGGCTATTATTTATATAAGTTGCTATATCATACTTGGAAGAACAATATTGGAAGGCGTTGAGATGCTTATTTTTCTCAAATGCTCGTAGTCCAACTATAGTATTATACTATTAGATTATTTTATTTAAGAGATACATTAATAATCCCTGATGGGGGTTTAATATATCCTGAATTTCCCTACAGTTAATGGACTCTGAACTTCAGCAGAAATACCCATTACATATTTGTCAGGCACTTAACTGGGCTTTCACAGTGTTGGCCGCAGGTGAGGGAACATGAAGATGAATTGCTTTGTCCCTGCCTTCAGGGAGTGTGTATTCTAACAGAGCAGAAAGGCATGGAGCTGTAATGGAAAGCAGAAAGTGGTAGGCGATCAGATAAAAGATAAACTGCTTTGGATCCAGAGATGGAGACGATCAAAGAGAGGGTATTTGTGAACCAGTATTTGAGTTGGGGCCTTCTTGGGTTTTGTTCAGTCGGAAGGAAAACAAAGTAACCTATGTTTAAAAAGGGGCTTGTTAGAGGGGCTGTGCCATGCCTCACTGGAGTGACAGGTAATTGGCGGTCCCCTCTCTGCTCCTCGGCCTTTGTCTGTCTGTCTCGGGCACCGTGCCTGCCTTTCTCACCTTAGCTTCTCTCTCTGTGTGCACATCTTCCTTTTCCATCCCCTGGACCAGCTGCTGCTTGCCCGTGCCTTGCTCCCCTTCCCCCACAGGTTTTGAGATGGGCACCATCTCTGATGATGACTTTGCCTACCAGCCGGGTGTTGTATCTGGCTACAGCCTGTGTGTGTTAATTCGGAGCTCTTGAGGAAGAGAATGCGATTTAGTTTGCTTTCCTCAGACTCTAATTAGCTACAGGGACAGAGCTGCAGAGTTAAAACCTGGCCGCTAATGAGGACTCCTTCCGAAGGCGGGGGTCTGGAGCACTACAGAGAGGGAAGGGAGTAGTTGGCAGCCTCCTGATAGCCTTCAGCCAAAGGTAGTGAACACGGAGAACCATAGGGAGGCTCCGGGGTGCCAAATTGTGTTTCCTGCCCTTTGGAAAAGTGCATTTTCCCTGGGAAGGCAGTATACACGTGTCCTTAACACGAATGTGAGGCACACTGTGATAAATACCATTAAGCATTCCTGAAGTGGGAGAGAGGGATTAACATTGCATTACACTGTGAGTGGGGGAGGTGTGTCCACGGCGTGGGGGGACCCTAATAGGCTTGGGCATCTGCAGTGTGCTGGAAGGGTCTTAAGTAGGAGTGTGTTTGGAGCATGCTGTGTGTATTTATACAGTGGCTGCTCTGGGTAGCTGTAATTCAGGAAGATTTGTAGGAACTGAGGACAGTGTACTACTGTTC
This sequence comes from Neomonachus schauinslandi, assembly GCF_002201575.2. NCBI lineage: Eukaryota > Metazoa > Chordata > Mammalia > Carnivora > Phocidae > Neomonachus > Neomonachus schauinslandi. The sequence goes on from NC_058403.1 coordinate 17,916,042, forward strand.
ACGGAACTGACACAGACCTAGATTTGCTTCTGTTTTAAGGATTTCTTAAGATAGCTGTAGTGACCTACATTTTTTTATTAATCAAGAAAATAGTTGTTCATATGTGGGGTTCACACAGGAAACATTTCAGAAAAGAAAGAGGCCATATAAAAGTTCACTTGCTGATCCTACACTAGGAAATTACTAATAATGCTTGTTGTGTTAGCAATACCCGTGTTGCCTGTGTTGGAAAGAGCACATTGCCAAAGGAGCTCAGCTGTCTTTATTTTTTTATGTTAAGATTTGAGATGCTGCAAAGAAAATGTAAAACATTGAACCGATGTTTCTGATTAATCATGGTAAAAAGTCAAGGACTTCACTAGCCACGAACATCTTGGCATGTCTCATTATTTTAGTTTTTATGCTTGCCTAAACCCATGAGCTATGCTATTTTTTCAACATAGAATGCTTGTCTCGTAACATAAAAGTGGTTGTCTCTGGTCACCTAGTGGAGCTGCTTAGTAAAAAACTAAGTGTCCAGGACTTGAATTTTTAGTCCGAAACTTTAATGTGTTTTTTTCTATTGTGTCGTTTTATTTTTTTGTTCCTGAGTTGGGGCTTGTGTGCCCCTGTGGACTCCCTGGGACTTTCTCTGTGCATCCAAAGAAATTTTGTTACTAGTCTTGTTGATGTTCCTCCCTCTTCTAAAATAAACCTCCTGATTTTAGAACAGCAAAATTTTATTATCTTTGGCAGATCCAAACCCATAACTCCTTGTCTCTGAAAAATAGGTGAATCAGGTTCAAGGTACTGACACAAACTGTGCATGGGATTTCTGCAAGTTCAGAGTTTATGATCTATGATCACCTCATCCACCTGCATATTAACAGCCGTCACTGTCGGCGTTCTGGAGAGAGAAAGTCCAAGCAACAGGAAAGAACACAAATGCTCTAGATCTCATGAGGGGAACTGGAAGTAAATTCTGTGTTCGGCTAATCGCTTTTTGTAGCTCTGGTGATCTTGGGGAAAAACCTTGTTTTCACTGATTTTAATTTTTCTGTATGCTAGAAAATTCCCAGCTGAGTAAGTTACTGCTGTGTTGCCCAAACATTGCTATCGGAAACTGAAGATGGTATGCAGCGTGAACAAGAGAGCCTTCCTCTCCTGCTTATCAATTTGAACCCTGCAAATGGTTGTTTTTTGTTTATTTGTTTGCTTTTGGTTTGCAATTAAAAAGAAAAAAATGTGACTTGTCTGGGCTTGCCACAGGGCTTACAGAAAACTGAAAGCTCCTGAGAACATTCTCAGCAGGGTAGTATTTCTGTGAAGAGGCAGCTAGAACCCCTTAAGAAAAATGCAGTAACTCACACTTTAAGGCACATAAAGTCATGTCCCTCAGGGCAAACTCTCCAGTGTCATGGAGTTTATGACTCACGAGTGCTGTACTTTTGTGATCCAATAAACAAGGAAAGGTGGCGGGAGAATTATATTCCTGTACAAAGAGCCACTTCACCTTTCATTATATGGAAGAAAGCCATGGGGATAATAAATTTTTAGTGCCGTTTTCAAGTTGAGCATTATCCGTGACCGAAATGCATGCAGCAAGGTGTTACGATACTTATGAACAAAATAAAATAAAGGGAAGATAGCTGTTTCAATTTGGAGCTAAGTTAGCTGGCCATGTTTTTGAAGAGTAACTTTCTTGGTTCCACCCCAGGATTCTGGTTCAGATATCCTGTTTTGTGTGTTCTCATGGCACATACCTCTCCCACTGGATTTATCTCGTACTATACTGATCGGGGCCTTAGTGTTAAAAAACAGACTTTATGGGGCACCTGGATGGCTCATTTGGTTAAGCCTTTGGCTCAGGTCATGATCCCAGGGTCCTGGGATCGAGTCCCACATTGGGTTCCCTGCTCAGCGGGGAGCTTGTTTCTCCCTCTCCCTCTCCCTCTGCTGCTCGCCCTGCTTGTACTCTCGCTCCCTGTCAAATAAATAAGTAAAATCTTTAAAAAAAAAATAGACATTATATTTTAGAGCAGTTTTAAGTTCACAACAAAACTGAGGAAGTGGCACAGGAATTTCTTATATATCCCCTGTCCCCCCCCCCCCCCCCCCCGCCCCGCCCCCCCCATCATCAGCACCCCCACCACAGCGGTACATATGTTCCACTTGGTGAGTTGACCCTGACTTCATAATCACCCAGAGTCCATAGTTTACATTAGGGTTAGCTCTTGGTGTTGTACAAGCTATGGGTTTGGACAAATGTATAATGACCACATTCGTTATCGTAGTATCATACAGAATACTTTCATGGCACTAAAAATCCTCTGTGCTCCTGCTGTTCATCCCTCCCTCCCACCTCCTAACTCCTGGTGGGCACTAATCATTTTACTGTCTCCATGGTTTTGCCTTTCCCAGAATGTCATGGAGTTGGAATCGTACGGTGTGGAGCCTCTTCAGATTGGCCTCTTTCCCTTGGTCATGTGCATCTAAGGTTCCTCCGTGTCTCCTCATAGCTTGGTAGTTCGTTTCTTTTGGGCACTGGATAATCCACTGTCTGGATGGACCAGCTTTTATCTGTTTTCGGTGCTTTATTTTTTTTTAACTGATGTATCTCAGGGCTGGGACTAAGGTGAGGTGAATGAGGCACTCAGGAATCAAATAATATTTTAATGCAGTATATAAAAAATCAGAACTAATGCCCCCAAACCCACAATGAATAAAATATCAAAAGTTTAAGTAAAGACAGGATCGTGGCAAGCCCTCTCTGATTGCTACGGACAATCCTAAGCAACATTCTCCCTATCCATAGCCCAAACTGTGGATGCTGTTTTCTTGCTCAGAAACCTGGTTCTCCCCCACAAGCACTGCTTCCCCTGGAGCCTCTGCTTCTAGAAGTTCTTTCCTCATAGACCTGCTAGCATTGTGCCAGGAGGTGGGGGTCGCCTCCTTCCTCCTTATCTTCACTTCCCAACCAGTCTTCCCCTCTCCTCCCTAAAACGTCCCCGGCCCCAACTGTGAGGTACGTGCTCGTGAACTAGGGCACCTTGCTCTTCTGTCTGTTGGTGTTGGGAGTCTGGACACCTCTCTCCACCTCAGCGGCATTCCCCCTCAGTCTTTGAAGGGTTTAGCTCTTGGCTTTCTCTCACCCAAACCATGCCAACCTCGAAGATCCTTCCAAGATGCCAGTTTCCCAGTTCCTTGTTGATTCCTTCCGCCAGTGATCTTGCTGCCATCCTCATTCTTCATCAGCCATTCCCTCCCCTGGCTGTATTCTACTCCTTGAAATTGCCAATGATGTAACTTCTCCGAAATCTTGCATTTCAACTCTCCAGCACTCCCACGTTGTAAGCACCTCTTATAGCCATCTCACTTTCTTCGGTGCCTTTATGCCAAAATTCTGTAGCCCACACCAGGACTCGTTGATACTACAGCCTTGAACTGTGTATCCCACCTTCATATTCCAACTTAAGATTTTAGGGTCCATCACTATAACCATTCCCTTGCTTTTACAGCCTCTATTCCCTTAGGTTTGTCTCTCTTTATTGTCTTTATTTGGCACAACAGCAACCATAGCAAAGTGTAAGATTTATGCAAGGGAAGGCCTAGTTTAGAAATACATTTTTATGTTTATTTTTTTTCTTTTGCATCCCTACTCATTATTATTAATAGAAGTGATTTGGGGGCGCCTGGGTGGCTCAGTTGGTTAAGCGACTGCCTTCGGCTCAGGTCATGATCCTGGAGTCCCGGGATCGAGTCCCGCATCGGGCTCCCTGCTCGGCAGGGAGCCTGCTTCTCCCTCTGACCCTTCCCCCTCTCATGTGCTCTCTGTCTCTCTCATTCTCTCTGTCTCAAATAAATAAATAAAATCTTTAAAAAAAAAAAGTGATTTGGTATTGGACAAATATATTTTTTATGTTGATCAAGTTTCACATTTCATTCTGAGTAACTGTGAGTTACTGAGATCAGTAATCAAAGCAAAGAGCTGTAGTTAGTTATCAAGGGTAGAGGTTCATGAAAGCAGTTCTTTATCTAAATGACACCCATGGTAACTGTTTGACAGATTATTCTTTGTTTTTTTTAAACACTTTATTATTTATTTATTTATTAGAGAGAGAGAGAACAAGCAGGAGCAGCTGCAGAGGCAGAGGGAGAAGCAGGCTCCCCGCAGAGCAGGGAGCCCGATGCGGGGCTCGATCCCAGGACCTTGGGATCATGACCTGAGCCAAGGGCAGACACTTAACCAACTGAGCCACCCAGACGCCCCAACAAATGATTCTTATAGAAATTACTTTGAATAAAGAGAAGATTTTTATATAGAAAGCTGCTGTGTGTCATATCCTGTATGTAAAATGTTTGCTTAGTTAGTAAAATAGGGGTGGGTTAAATTTAAGTAATGGTAATATTCCCAGGGGTATCTAGTATAACATTTATTTAGGACATTACAGAATATCATCCTCACACCAGTTTATTTTGCATTGAGATGACCCTGTACTTATAAGAGGGTCCCCTCCCCGTTTCTATTTTATCTCCCCTGGAAAAATAAAATAGTATTTTAAGCCTGAGCGGGTACAATAAAATAAACGCCACATCGCTTAACATTTTGAATGGAATGATTAGGTTTTTGTCGCCTGCATCGTTTTCTTTACCCAGAATTTCTTAAGCTCGATCAGAGGTAGAGTAGCACGAAGGGTGGGAGGTAGCAGTGCCTTAGGATAACAGCAGTGGTTGATGAGGTGCGTGCGCATGCCGGCCCTCTAGTAACAATTTCCCTTTTCGTGTGCTCTCGCAGGTCTACCCTGAACTGCAGATCACCAATGTGGTGGAAGCCAACCAACCAGTGACCATCCAGAACTGGTGCAAGAGGGGCCGCAAGCAGTGCAAGACCCACGCCCACATTGTGATCCCCTACCGCTGCTTAGGTGAGCTGGTCGCTGAGTAGCGGACACGCGTAGTTCTGCTCTTTGGGGTTGAAAAAGGATGCGCTCATTAGATCAGATACGCAGTTTCATTCTGCCACTCTGTATGGGACTGTATTTTGCGCTCTTAAGGTATCCTGTCTTCTGACAGCGCAGGGAGCAATATTTTTTAGCTTCCTGCCTCAGAATGAATTTGCCTAAAATGTTTATTAAAACTACAGATTCTTAGACCGATTCCGTAACTGCTGAATGAAAAGGCTTGGGGACGGGGTTTAGGAATCCTCCTTTTACCAAATCCCATAGGTGATTCTCATGCACACTAACTGTCTAGACTTGGAGAACTAGGCCTTGTGTGTTTTCTCACGTAGACTTCATACAAGAGAGAACCGAATGTGAAGCTCTTCCATTCTGCTAATTTCTTCAAAATCTCTTTCCTGAAACAGCCAATTACTCCTCCTGGCAATAGTTGGGACACTAGAGTTGGGGAATTCTTTTATCTGCTTATATCAAACTGGAGGAACCAGCTAGATCACTAAGGTTTAAATGTGTGTTTCTCTCACCAACCTCAAATTTTACTTCCACTTTTGATGTGAAAAACTGCGCTGTTCAGTGTGATGTCATACTTTTTCCTCTGGAAACACTGTCATACTCCATATTTAATCTGACTTTGTAACTAATCTCTTCGTAGTTGATATTTTTATATAACCAGGCAGTGTGGAAATCAGCATTTGGTCTGATAGGTTGCATGGTTGTAAGGACATAGAGATCTCTACAGGGGGGCTGTGGACAAATATTGATATACATTCCAGTGACTTCTTCTAAAAACTAAAAGGGATCTTTTTTTAAAAAAAAGTCCCAACAGCAAACTTAGGATAACTGTTGAATATTCTGGAGATCTGTATAATACTTGCTTAAACATGAATGTTGTAACAGCATACGTACTGATTACTGTTCATGCATGTGCATAATTGGAGACATTAATAGAAAACATTGGCCATTAGAATGAAGTTTTCATCTGGTTTTACTACTCACAATGGAATTGATGAAGAGAATGTGGAAAACCAGATTCTTAAACATTTGATAATTCAAGAGTTCCCTTGTTCCTCCTCCTTCTTTATTCTTAAATACTTTACAAGGCTTCTAACTCTTTTCTGTCTAACTGGTTAAAAACTGAAGATTTAATAAGATGAAGATAAGTAATGCTTAAATATAGAGGTCAGCTGTCTCCAGGAACTGTGTATTTCAAACCAATTTAGTTATTATGCCAAGAGACCATTTAATTCAGTGTAAGTTAGGAAGTAGATCAGGAACCAGTTAATCAGGTGGGTCAGGTCTTATTAATGATCTGTTTCTTTTGGTTCTCACCCATTCTGTGAAATGTTTCAGATACATTTTGTTTAGGATATAAGCTCACTGGGAACCAGGTAGTAGGTCTCTGGATGAGCATTATTGCTGATGACACCTGATAGGTTACTCACAACTACACCTGTTTCAAAAGTGAACATTATCATTTTGCTTAACATCTTCCTGCTTCATAACTATTCAGAAGTGTCAGAATTGGCTAAACAGTGGAAACCACATTATGGATATAGTTTACCACGATGGCGCACTTAGTTGTGGCAAATTTCCTTTGACCCCAAATTTCCTGTGACCCTAAATTGATTGTCTCCTCCTTCCCAGCTGCTCTCCTTGCCCTACTCTATGCCCCCATCCCATGGCAAGAGTGAATTGAAACTCCAGGGGAAAAAAATACTGTCAAAAGGAAGAAAAGATGTATGAAATGCCTTCAGATGTAAATATGAAGTCAAAAGATTTTATGATAATGCTGTGATTGACTGTCAGAATGTTTTTATTGTGATAAAGCGTGTTCTGCACCATGGAGGAAGGTTCCTCCTAAGTGGTCTCACTTCACAGGCACAAATATCGAGAGTCCGTGAAGGAGGGTGTCTTGCTGTACGTGGCACCAGGTATTTGTGACAGAATTAGGACCAAAGTCCAGGACCTTTCAATACACGATCCAGTGTTACGGTTGTAACAGAAATTGTTCTGGAGCTAATAACCAGCTGGTTTACCAAATCAGGTCATAAAGGAAAGAAAGGCTGTGAATGGGAGGCAATCAATAACAGTTCTTTTTAAAAGTCCCAACCCACGTTGTATTCATAAAGGAGATAGTTGTGACTCTGGCACATGATAATGTTTTCCACTTGATGATAGTAATAAGCAACATTCTTATATATACTTGCTGCTTGAAGAAGAATTAGTGTTTAGCATTAGTGTAAGTACCCTCCAAACTCTATGGCTATATCCAAACTTATCCTTTAGACAAAAGACATGATTTTACTGAAGGTAGTTCTCAGAAAGGAGCTACCTAGAAAGCAGAGTACAAATGTCTTAAACATTAAGCATATTAAAACCCAAAACAGAGCTTGAGGAGAGAAAAATGCCTGTTAATGCCTAGCATGCACTCTTCCTGACCTTTCTATCAGATGCAGGATTGGTGTTATACTGTGTTATTTTTCTTCAGATCGTGTATTTGTCTTGGGCGTACTTACTCGGCAGTATCTTGCGTTCCTTGTCTAGATGGAGAAAGTGTATGAGGTTGCTGTTGACACTTTCCTTCCATGCAGTGAGTGATTTCCCTTGAGAGTGAGTTGGCTTTCTCTTTTCACCCTTTGCATTTGATTGTGCTTCTAGAACCAGATTGTAAGATTGCTCTTCATCACATGAATGTTTCATTAATTATCTCATGTGGAATTAAGCACATCATTATCATTACTCAAGGAGAATATTTTCTTTGCAAAGCCTTCCACCCCTTTCCACTAGAATGACTACTCTTCCTGGTGTATTAGACTCACCACTGAAACTAACACTGGTCTACACTTGGTTCTGTCCAATATAGGCAGGGTGCATTGCATAAGACAAATTACTCTTGATTTCTGGGGGCAAAAGTGGGCTAATAGCTTAACCCAAAAGCATTAGAAATTAAAGAATTGCTACCTTAGAGGTCATTCTGTTTCATTTTATATTCAAGGCTTTCCAAACATATAGGTAGTAATGACCAGGAAACTATTCAGACATGGTCACGTGAGAAACTGAAGGTATTTGATTCATCTCGATTTTGAATTTTATTCCTTCAGTAAAGCATTAAGATAGTCATACCTTGTCTTTTGGTGGCTACTGTTGTGTGAATTATCTACAGCTACCTTAATCTTCTTGGGTGTGAGAAGTTTGTATTTGGGTATTCTGACAGATAATGTATCAGAGTCTCTTTTTTGGATTTATGCTGAAGCAGAACAATATCCAAGAATGTTACATGAGACTCCACCTAATTTTTAGAATGGGGCTGGGCATGGGAGGACGTTTTATCGTAGACGCTAGGATCTTGTAAATGCCCAGATGTCCCAGCACAGTAATCCAGTCAGTACCTGTGGCTCCTCCCCTGTTCATTGACCTCTGCACTGTGTCAGTACAACTGCTTATGAAGTCCTGGGAGATGGTGTGCTGGGTTATATACATACATACTGTGGGAATGATGCTTGATGAGCCGTGCTTTTGCATACCAGAGGGACACGAATTCTTGAATGTCCTCTGTTTTTAAGGATTGTCTACATCATGCTGTCATAAGGAATGGCCAGAATCCCTGGACCTTTCTCATCAGGGAAGGCTAATCACTGTTCCTGGAGAGAGATCAGACTCCTTCTCATGTGGTCTTTCGCGTGGGACCAATGAACGTTCCGAATTCGTCATACTTCCAAGCCAGTATATAGAGTCTGATTCTCAATAACATAAAAGAAAATATGCACGGAAAAGAAATCTTACCGGTGTTTATTTACAAATAGTGAGATTACAGGTGATTTTGATTTTATTTAAGTGTTTGTTAATTTCTATAATAAACAAGTCTTTTTTTTTTAAGATTTTATTTATTCATTTGAGACACAGAGATACAGAGAGAGAGAGAGAGAGCATGAGCAAGGGGAGAGGCAGAGGGAGGAGGGAGAGGAAGAGGCAGGCTCCCCGCTGAGCCAGGAGCCTGACGCGGGGCTGGATCCCAGGACCCTGGGATCATGACCTGAGCTGAAGGCAGACGCTTAAGCACGACTGAGCCACCGAGGCGCCCCAAGCAAGAGACTTTTATCAAAAAAAGATGGACAATGAAATCAGGCATAAAATGTCATATCTGTCAACAGGTAGTGATAGTTGAAAAAGAAGTCAAAGGCTTGGAAGAGCACACAGAATAACTGTCGTTTTATCTACTGGTGGTTGTGCCTTGAAAGCTTTATGTGGTAGTGGTAACTCCTTACAGGAAAATTTTTTTAGTTTTAGAAGTACCATACTGCCAAATTAAAAGAAAATGTCTCCATCCTTATCTTCAACCACATATAAGCAGCATTCATCATTACTAATTCTTCAGAAAGGGCTTTGATCTTGTTTTTTCTTGTTTTCCCTCCAAATTTGTATATGGGAGCTACATTTCTTTCAGGGCAGATTGTTGAATGGGAAGAAATTACATTCTCCCTGTAGATGGCTTCTGAGTGAGGAAGGACATTTAGGTAAGTAGGAGAATGTACAGAAATGATTTCCTTCTGGGTAGGTCATCCGCCATCACCAGTGATTAAATCTCCCTCCCCTTTCTGCCGGCTCCCCATTGACACTAATTATATTGGCTCCAGACTGAGCTGAAAACATTGATTTTTTTTTTTTAATAAATCAAATTTTGAAAAAATTAGTGATCTTTGTTGTCTCCAACTCCAATTTAGTTTCATCTTCTTGTTTTAATTATGGTACCTGCTGTTCTGTCTTCTTTCTGGAACTTAAAACAACTTGTGTTTTGTCTGGGGTAAGAGCTAGGATAGCATGAATGATTTACATAGTTAAATCTTTAATTTTGTCTTTTTTTTTTTGCTGGAGATAATATTCAAGAGTCATTAAGTAACATTAGTTATTATAAAGAAAAACAATAATTTTTGAAAATCTCCTGCTCTACCCTGTGGGGTGCTCTGCTGTCACTGCTTTATTAAAACACAAAATTCATTGGGGCAGGCCCCAGATGGTAGGCACAGAAAAGAAATCTGTCTATTCGCAGTGGTACTATTCCAGTGATTCTCAGTGATGCATTGAAAAGTGAATAGTGTGGGGTTAACAGGAATTTTCCTTTGTAGGACATGCTAAGAATTATAACTGTGTCCTTAAATTTCTCTGATTCCAAAAGTAATACATGTTCATTGTGCCAAGTTGAGAAAATGCAGCCACAACTGAGAAATAACAACTTGCTTCCAGTCTGTGTTTTTTTGCATGTAGTTTGCGTTTAGTATTTTTCACAGTTATGTAATTCTTGTTTCTTGTTTTATGAACTTTTTTTCACCTCGCACTTTTATACTACTTTATTCATGAAATTAAATAATCTTGGGAAGTACAGTTTTTAAACTAACCTTATACCAGACCCTGTAATGTGTCTGTTCCTTACTTCTGGTGACTTATTTTGTGGTGGTGGTGGTTATCAGTGGTGCTGTGATGAACATCATGGTGAATACTGTGCAGTCATTTGTTTTCTTTTTGTAATCAGTTCTTGGTTGAATGTCTTGCAAATCTTGTAGTCATTTTAATAAAATACACGTGTGCTATTTAATTATATCAACATATGAAGGAAATTTTTAATACTGATGTATGATTCTGAGTTTAAAGATATACTCCATTAAGCTACTTTTTTTTATTGATAGTAAGTTTAAAAATCTAATTTCTATTATTTGTTAGTAATAAAAGGGACTATTTAGAATAATGTTTTCTCTAAATTCCAACTTGAGAAACAGTCAATGGACTATTCACAGAGAAATAAAAATGACTAATAAAAAGTATAATTAATATATATACATTGTGTAAGTATCCACTACCTACATGTGTGGCCAAGGAGATAGTTAAACTGTGGTCCCTCCTCTTTTACAGGTTATAGTTGAGCAATGGGTATGGGGAGTTTCAGCTGAGAAATTTAAAGAAGACTTAGCAGGAAGTAGCATTTGAGCCAGAATTTCAAGGACTGGGACAAGCCTGGAGGATATCTTAATTTGGGGATTTAGACAAAGGATGAGTAAAAATCCTGAAGGTAGGACCGTACAGAGTATGTATAGAACATGGTTCACTGTTTCAGGAAGAATGGTCATTGATCATGATTAAAGGTAGTGATTTTTAAAAAGCATTGCTGTTTTCATTCATTTTTTAATAGATACTATTATGATATTTTTTAATTTAAATGTACATCTAAACAATTATTTTGAGGCTGTTATTGAATATATACGTGTTTTATGTATACCCATGGTACTTTTGCTCTTGGCAACTAAGGTTGGAATTTTTGAGAGTAGGTCATTTTTTTTTTTTCAAGCTAATAATTCAGTCATAAGAAGGGTGAATAGTTACTCAGGCACATCCTGCTACTCTGGTTATTCATGTTTTGCCATTTCTTGGTATGAAATACCAGCACTGTTTGAGTTGGACTCCTAGTTGTATATGCGCATTGTGGCTCTCTCCAAGAGGTACTGGAATATGAAAATCAAAAAATTGAGATTATTATAGTTTCTCCATATGAGTGAGTTACAGCCCCTATATTTACTGTCAGCTTTTATAATGAACAGCTAACCTCATGAAAAGCGTATTCTGTGTTTAATTTCTTTTTGATACTGCTTTTTAATTATTTTTCATATATGGAGATAGACACTGGCATCCAAGAAGTAAAAAAAAGTCATGTAACTTAAATTTCACATACTCACATTGTCCCCTACTTTATTTTAAAAAGACAAAAATGGGGCGCCTGGGTGGCTCAGTTGGTTAAAAAGATAAAAATGCCTCTATAGATTTAATAATACTTCAGCTGAATATAATGGATATGTTATTTTGAGTTTTTTAGTTTCTCTCTCCGAATATTTGGAATTGCTACTGTCCTACCAGATCTGAGGGTCTGAAGCATTTACTTTTCTGTGCCAACCAGAAAACAGCTGCTTCCTAGTTACATCTATGTAATTCAGTCTTGGAAATCATCAGTTTGTTGTTTTAACATAAACTTAATATGAAGAACCATAATGTTTCCAACTAACCTCAAGCTGTACCTTTTGTCGTGGAAATTTTGTCTTCCTCTGATTACAAGTGATTATGGTGAGGAAACAAGAAAGAAATTGACTTTCATCCAGAAGTTCTCTTTCCACTCTGGTAACTTGTGAACACCTTTCTCAGGTGGAGTGGCTTGGGTCACCTCCTACAGCGTCACTTCCTCCAGCAGAGAAAGGAAACGGACTTCCCTTTTTGTCTTTAGAACTCAGTTCTCATCATTGTATTACCCAAGATAAATAACACACTTAAGATCATCCTGTCTTGATTTTGCTTACTGTTCTAGGCAGTAAATAACTTTCCAAAATGCTATAGTAAAAAATACAATTTGTGTACAACAAAACTTGTGCAAGATTTTTGGGGACTTAGGGCTCCGTGTTCTGTGCCATGCGAATAATTGCAAAAGAAGGCAAATATAAAACATAAGGGAAAAATTTAGAGTGGTGCAGACAGCTCTGATTACGGTCCTTGGGGCGCAGGAAAGTGGTTAAACCCAGCATAAAAAATGGAATTCACTGAATTAACTTAGACCCTCACCATGAAACCCCAGTTTTCATTATATTTTAATTAGTGGACTACATTAAAAAGTGAAGTAAATAATATGTAAACCATATTAGACATAGACTTAATGCCATCACAAATAAGAGGAAATGTTTTTTAAACAGATTGATTTATTTATTTTAGAGAGCAAGCACGAGAGCGGGGGGCAGGTGCAGAGGGAGAGGAAGAGAGAGAATCCCCAAGCAGAACACAGAGCCCAATGCAGGGCTTGATCCCAGGACCCTGAGATCATGACCTGAACGGAAATCAAGAGTCAGTTGCTCAATCAGCTGAGCCACCCAAGCGCCCCAATGATAGGAAATTTCTGATATATTTCTTCCCTAGGAAAAGAACTAAAAAATTCTTTTTTGTGGACTTCAGGTTTTTCAGTTTTAATGCTGTGCATTAGGTACCGCTTATTTTTGTAATATCTCTAAATAGTACCCATTAAAGTAGTAACTATTTATTGTGAAGGGAAGAGTTAATTATGTCAAGAATACGGAAGTAAAATTAAGGAAAATGATTTCTCTCAAGTATTTCAGTGCATTTTTTAAAAGTAATTTGATGTTTGTACACAATGAAAGGATTAACTGAAAAGCATTGAGGAGAAAAAGTGTGCTCGTTTTTAATAGTGACACAAAAAAACATCATGAATGTAGGAAGTGACATAAAGATGACAGTGAATCTAAAGCCTGGCTTAAGATGTACTTCAGTTTCAGTATCAGAGGATCCTATGAGATATTTAGATTTTAGTACTTGACCCAGAAAACCCTCAATACTTGTTTTACTGTAGAGTCTAAGGATAAGTTCTCTTAATCTGAATGGCTTCATTAAACGTTCCCTCTTCTCCACATCGCATGATAAATTTTAACTCATACTGGAGATATGTCCCAGGAGTCTTTTTTTGCTTGTTCCTCCCGTACCCACCCCTATCTTTCCTGCCTGTGAGTTTCAGGCTTTAGCTTTGAAACCTGATGGTGAAGGGAAGTCCCATGGCAATGGCTGCTCGGCCCTGGGAGAGCATCCAGTCCACAGTGGAGGAGAATGGGAGGGTCCCTGGGGGAGCAGTTCTCCAGGAATAAAAATGGCACTGATGCATTACCCGATGGGCTTGCCTATGCTTAGAGTGGTGGCAGAGTACTGTTGGAGACTTTGGAAGAGGGGCATGCCTGAAGGATGCACAGAAAATAAAGCAAATTTTAAAATGGAGGCAAGTGTTAACTCCAGAAAAAGAAAACGCAAAAGGTGAAAAGTGACAAAGTTGTAACATAAAAAGAAAGAATACATCATCATTGCCCAGGGGATGGGCTCAGGTGTGAAATTTCACTGTCATGGCAAGAAGACCGACCTACAGTGGAAAAAAATCAAGAAAAACCGCTATTTAAGAACAGAATTCAGAAATGGGGGGAGAGGAAGAGTAGGTAGCAGAAGTGACCCCTAAATGAGATGGCAGTCAGTGGTTTTTATTACCTCTTCCTGCTGTGGAGAAATTTATCAAGTAGGTCTGTGGCAGGAAGAAGGCGAGTTTAAGGCTCCCAGGCAGTTTTTCTGATGTAGGAAATTTCTTTTAAAACTGAAAGTTGCAAGTCACATTACCGTTAGAGGAATGTCCTTATTTAGCTGCCTAAACTTTGAGGTGGATAAAGCTAAACTCTGATTTAATAGCTGAGCTTCTTGTGTGGTATGTATCGACTTCATGAGATGTTTGCTTTTCCTTGGGTTTAATTTATGACTGTACAGATATAAAATTACCTTTATACTTGTTTTGCAGAATGTAGGGCAGACTGTCACGATGTTAGTTGTTGTAGAGGTTTGTATTTGTGATCTTTTTCGATCTGGAAATCAGCTGATCTTTTCTAATTTAGTGATAGGTGTTTGATCATGTTGAGGAACCAAACTCAGCATGATCAAAAGTAACCTCCTCTTCTCTGGAAGTTTTCCCCTTACCACAAATCTGTTTAAAGTCCCAGCCTTAATTAACCTGCCACTTCATGGCCAGACAGTATGAATTTTCTGTATAAGTAGGATGAGGGATTGGTGTAAAAACAGGAGTTAGGCAGATGATGGTAGTGTGAGCTGGAGCGTATGAGAGAAGCATCTCCAGAGGGAGGCATTATATCCTTCCTAAGGCGTATGTAGAGACAATGAAGAGACATGAATTAGCAAACATGCATGGGAAGGTCCCAAGGACAGTAGTTGTGTTGGTAGTATTGGTGCATAATGTTGGAAAATTAGAACAGAACTAAGAGGGTCAATTATTGAAGTTTGGAATAGTACAGAAATCACCTTTTTTATTTGGGAGGACATGAAGTTTTTTTGGCTATTTTATGTGGTGTCCAGAAACCTGTCTCACATTCAGTGTGGTTTTATTGATCTTGCGCATGTCATTAATACGCTAAAATCACCTGCGAGCTATACCCATTTTTTTAGTGCTTGTTACAGTGTACATTCTGTGCATCAGGATAAATTCTTTTATTCTATCAGTTCTTTTAAAAGGTGATACAGTTGGAGTAGGGGGGGGGAAAAAAAACCCGCTTCTACTCTGGAGTAATATTTCCATAAACTGTAGTAACCTGGCAATATAGCTCCTCATTATCTTTCAGATTTTACTGGCAAACCCATAGGAGGATAATAGGTTGGGAGAAAGTATTGCAACCAGTGGATTTGACGGCCTGATGGGACAGAGAATAATTGTAGAGCTTTCCTGGGGATAAACGGTACATGAAGCTGAAGACTAAGAATGTTTTCCCTTAGTGACCATAAATTTGGAAAAATTTGGTTTTTTGCCTGAAATGTAAACTCTGCAGCAGTTGGGACTTTTGCTTCATTCACTGAAATATCCCCAGGGCTTTGAGGGTGTCGTGCCACAGAGTAGGTACTTAGTAGCTGCCTATGGAATGATTTGAATGGAGGATTTAATGTGAATATGGAGAAAAGGAAGGAAAAGTAAAAGAAGGAGTAGCCCAAACACTAGGCAAGGAAAGGAAGGGGCATAAAGCATCAGTTTCACATGCCTAAAAGAATCTCTGAGGTTACAGTAAATGTCAGTTACTTTACTTTACCCAGTATTGATCAACAGAGGAAAGGCAGGTTTTATTTAACAACCAAAAAGTCAACACAGGAATCTCTGATTAGGAAGAAACCAAGTTTTTCTGGGATCCAGATAAAAGTATATTAAATGCTTATCTCTAGGAGACGGGGGTCTAACCTGTTCTCCACATGCCTGGTTTAAAGCCAGCATATGCCAGAGGCATCTGTGTTCAGAGAAAAAACATACCATTTAGATTAGTTCATGATAGTTCCATTATCCTTGGCTTTTAATTCTAATAATAAAGGATTGTTTTAGCAGAAACCCACTTCTAAATATCATTTATAATGGTGATGGAGTTCGGAAAGTTCTTTCAGATTCTCATGTTGTATCTGAAGAGTTAGGGTCATATTTTTGAATACTAACCATTAATTACTATCCTATTTAAATGCCTTTAGTAAGAGATGTATATGGTGTTTAGTAGGCGCTTGATGTGTAGATGTAAGTAAATCTTTATGTGACATTAAAATTTGGGGTCATCCTATTGGTTTATTGATTAGGTACATGCATTTTCAAGACTGTGTCTCCTAGCTGACATTTCCCTAAACCATACCCTTTAGTATTAACTAGTTTGCTAAGAATATGGCGTACGCCCTTGTGTGTGTTTATATCCCAAAGGTTTGGCTGTCACTGAAGATCCCCCTTCTTTATTGTGTGGTGTCCTTATCAGCTCAGAATTGCTAGATTCCTATGAGTGGGTCATGTGGCTCCCTCTTCTTGTTTTACTGAGAACTTAGAATTGTCAGTCAGGGACGATGATGTTCTGTATTCTCTAAGTGTATTTAATACACTGGGGACTCATGTTCAGTGTGCCAAGAAGTTATGCCATTTAAATAATTTCTCTTTTTCCACCTTTGTTCTCATTTTTTAAGTTCTTAGAATTCTCAATTGAGTCTAAATTCATGGGAACCAGTGCACATATGTTCTTCAGTAGATTTTTTTTTTTTAAGATTTTATTTATTTATTTGACAGAGACAGCAAGAGAGGGAACACAAGCAGGGGGAGTGGAAGAGTGAGAGGGAGAAGCAGGCTTCCCGCTGAGCAGGGAGCCCGATGTGGGGCTCAGTCCTAGGACCCTGGGATCACGACCTGAGCCGAAGGCAGATGCTTAACGACTGAGCCACCCAGGCGCCCCTTCAGTAGATTTTTTTTTTTTTTAACTGTGTTGTCTACAGTCTTTGACTTTGTAAGTACCTTTGGGAAAAGACCCTTCATTTTACTTCATATGTCAGTAATTTTTAGCCTCCTCATATTTCCCTATTCATTGGAGACCCCTGGGCCCTCACATTAGTTACTTGAACCCACATCTTTTTTTTTTTTTTAAGATTTTATTTATTTGTCTTAGAGAGAAAATGGGTGGGGGGAGGGGCAGAGGAAGAGAGAGAGAGAGAGAGAGAGAATCTCAAGCAGACTCCCTGCTGAGCATGGATTTCGATGTGGGGCTCCATCCCAGGACCCTGCGATCATGCCCTGAGCCGAAACCAAGAGTCAGACGCTTAACTGACTGAGCCACCCAGTCAGTTGACCCTGACTGGGGTCAGGTAGGGTGCCTGACCTTTAACTTCTTTAACTTCCACCGTCTTTAATTTTAACTTCCACCGTCGCTCTACCCACTCACAGCTGCGCTTCTTGACTTGACAGGATAGTCAGCCATTTCTGTTTTGCCTTCCTAATTCTCGCTTCCTTCCCAGCCAGCTGTTATCAGGCATCCCTCCCTTCAACTCCATGGAATGGGCTCTCTGCTGGCTTTCTCATCAAATCCAGCAGACATTTCTCTGTCATCTCTAACCTCACAGTGGTATCTAACCCTGTTGGTCGGTTGTCTTCTTCCCACACCATTATTACACTGGTGCTTCTGTTTTTCTCTCAGCTGACTCTCATTCTCCTTCTCTGGCTCCTTTTTCTGTAGCCCACTCGAAAAATCCTCCATATTGGCTGGCGTTTTATAGGAGTCCTCCTGGATTGTTCATTCTCTTGCAATACAAGTAACTTACCAGGGAACCTCATCAGTACAGTGGCTCCTGAAGGGCTGGCTTGATGATTCTTGAGCTATTAATTATTAATCCAGGCCAGGCCTCCCAAGTATTTACTGGTCATCAGACTCCGTGTGACTCCCAGAGTATTGATAATTAGCCTTGTTCCTTAGCTCTTAGCTCATATGGACATTTCATCTGTGGTGTATGTGAGTTTCCTATCAGTAATCAATCAATGATAAATTTGGGTTTTTCAGATTAAATGAAGACTATATGAGCATGGACTATGCCTATTCCATTTTTCTCTGTTAGTTTATTGTACCGTTTGGGATACAGATCTGTTTTAGGCAAAGGATTGGATTGTTTTCAGATTCTTTTAAAAGTCTCCTGGACCCTGGATTTCATGCAGAAGAATTAATTGGATTTGAATGGGTTTAATGTAGAAACTCTGATATTGATGCAGAAATACACCCTGTATTTGGCTGTAATTATCAATACACCAGAATCAAGGGTTGTTTGGTTGTTCTGCTTTATCACAGTCAGTGACAACTAATAGCAAGAATACAATGAATCAAGCTTATATCCCTAGGGACTGTTTATGTATTCACTTCCACATTTTTTTTTAAAGAAATGGAGGATATAATTATAGAAGTCAAGAAATGGATGACAGGCTGAACCTCAAAAAAAAAAAAAAGAAATGAAGATAGACGTGTAAGCAAAATTGTCTCTTAATTACACTTTAAATAAGTTTTTTGCTATATATATAGCTAAATAGATACATATAGCTGTGATCTCAGTGTTGGAATTAGCATCTTCCACTGTGAGGATATCTTACATTTGTGCTAAAAGTGTAACTGGAAAGAAGAGAATTAATTGCTTCTGAAAGCAAAACATGGAAAACTGTCCTAATGTAGGAATATCAAACAGTCTAAATGAGTAAAAATGTTATTTTTTGTTGCAGTTAATGCATATTCATTTGTACATGAGAACTGTTATCAAAGATGTCTTTCATACTTACTTGGTTGTGATAGTTGGCTTTTCATGCCATTAGCTCTGTTTTTCCAAAAAGGTAGCCTCTGATCTATAGTCTTGAAATATATATATAGATAGATAGATATATCTTTATGTAAATAGCCAGCTATCCAGACAGTTTGAACATCAACCAAAAATGAAACATCTGGAATTACCGTATAATGAATGACATGAGTAGGAGGGGTGTCAAGCCAAGAGAGGAAACTGACCTTTTGTTTCTTTTGACTGGGAGAAAGGCAGACATGCCTTTGAATAAACAGTGCATTAAACCATGAAATGGATCACTTTAAACTCAGGTAATGGAGATCCTGTGCCCTTTTAGCCTTACACATTACTAGAAAGTCTGCGTTTGCCCAGAAAATGGCAAATCATTTCTACTTTCCTTAGAAGATTGTGATAACCAGTATTCTTACCAAAAATCAAAAGTCTGCCCTCAGCTTTTTTCTAAAACCACAACATTTCCGGGTTAAAACAACTGAGACCCTAAGTATGATTTTTCCTCTAATCTACATTTTAGCCATGTTTATAATCTTAAGCGAAAGACAGAAACTGTATTATTTGGAATGAGAAATACCCTAGAATTACCCCCTATAATGATAAGCCTTAATCATACACAAATTCCTCATTTATAAATGTGAAAACTAAATGAGAGATCTGCCTTCCTCCAACACTTTTATGTGCCTTCTATGTACAACAGGGCCTCCCTTTGAAAAACTAGTTAAGATTTAGTTTGGTTTAAAGGCTGAGCTTCTGCGTGCCTGGAATGCTTGCTCTTCAAAATATTTGCTCCCTGGAGAGGTCTACTGAAGATGGAGTTTTCATGTGACTTTGGATTATTGACCTGGAAGACCATTTGGGTCATGGAATGGGCTTTGGCACAGTTCCACGCTTTCTGGTTGACAAGGGCCAGGAAGGGAGGGCGGGGCCGGCTGTGTTGAGTCGGGAAGAAGGAGTCTGAGAATGTTTAAAGCCTGAATGCACCTATCTGATGCTTTTGCTTTTGCTTGAGAGAATTTTAAACTGCAGCATCTTTCACTGTGCACTGCAGCTTGTGGTGACACACAGCTAAATGATTTGGCATCGGAAAAATGCATTCGCTCTTTGCCTGGTGTGTAAAGTTTGAATGACAGTTGTGTTCTGTCGGAAGAGAACAGACGTTTTCGTTATAAAATTCATTCAAGCAGAAAAGTAGCAAAGTGAGCAGAAATTTTCATTTACATCCATGATTGAAGTTGTAGTGATAAAAGAAAATTACTAGGTTTAAGAATAGCCTTGTTCTCATTCTCGCACATGACATAAGGAGTTTTGTCAATACAGACATGATACGTTACTGTGGAAGGCTCTGATTAGTAGGCTCAGATTTTGCGTATCCTTTAACTGACCTTAGATTTTTCTAGGGTTTTTTAAGTTACCTTTAAAGAGATTACAGTATTGCCTTTTTTTTTTTTTAAATCGGGTCCATTATTTGTTATAATGTGGGCTTTATGTTCCATTATCACAGAGATTCACAGGAATTTCTTAGCTTTTACTTGTGAGTATTAGCAGGTGTAGACAGATAGCTTAGTTGGCCAGTCTTAGAAGCCATGAGATACTGGATTAGAGACATGGGATCTGAATTTTCCAGGGGGAGTTTTCTGCTAAACAGTGTGTGATACACCCCTTGGAAGCCTTAATGTGTTAAGTTCCTGTCCCAAACCCTCTTCCTTAGAAGTCCAGAAATTCAATTATTTCAGTTCTCTCAGGAGTGGTAAGCCCCGGCAGATTGATTTACAATAATGAAACTAAGCCTTGTTTACAAATCAGAGTGGCAATTTCTAAGTCCACAGAGGAGTGATAAGACAGGGAGAATTCTAATTTAGCTGGGCCCCATCCCCATTGAAAAAAAAATCACGATTTTTGAAACACGTCTCCATGGAACTGGGTAAATTTCTAAAACATATTTTTATTAAAGAGCTTAATGAATCATGTATCCTTATTATATTTATTCTATTAGATATTATGTCCTTCTTCCCTACAGAGTGTTGCAAGTACAGTGACAGAACTCTAATCCTTTTTTCTATGTTTTAACAAAAGCTTTGAGGACTTAGCAATGTTCTGGTACCAGTAGAAGATTGTGCTAATTCCAAATACCATAGCATAGCAAGCTCTTTTGTTAAATGCTGTAACGTCTTTTTGTTTTTCCTGTTGAATTCTCTCTTTATCTAGTTCCTTTTGCCCTAAGCTTTGCATCTTTTAGGATATATTTTTTTCCTTTCCTGAGAAGTTTTGAGTTGGAAAAACCCCTGAAAAATAAATCAGTATTTATTCCTCTGATCGTAAGGAGACAACTCCATTGTCAACTAAAGCTGGACATTTCGAGTCCAGGCTGTTACAAGAGAATCCAGAAGGGACACTTAATAAGCTGTCTGGGAGCACAGTGTGGCAGTTGGGTATTAGGAATCTCAGGCATACAAGAGAGAGAAGCTGGAACAACTAGTTTGGGAACTGTCTAGTTTGGGCATCATGAGCACACGGGGAGGTAGCTAGCTGGTTATAAGCACTGGTGATGAATGTACGTGCTATGTGTCCCAGGCCAAACTGGCAGGGAAATGGAGGGAAGGCAGGGAAGCATCCTCTGCTGACCTTAATGAGTGATGAAGAGTCCAGGGACGCAGGGTCATGAGTCGTGGGAGCAGGTGGAAAGGAGTGGGGAGAGCTAGAAGGTAAGTTTCTGCTCACGAAATGGTTTACCAGAGTTAAGCATTTCAGAACATTTCTTCGTGTGACATGATCTGAGGTCCAGCTTCAGGAATATGGATAGTTTGAGAGTAGTTGAGGTACCACCATGGGGCTTAGGATATGAAATAGTGGCAAATATTAATTGAGAAAGTAGAGGCATTAGTTAAGTGAGAAAGGGGACCTGGGTTTTGTAACCAAGTCAATTTGTTTAGCAGTCCCCACCATGTTTGGTTCCCCCAAATTGTTGACTGTTGTTTTTCTTCCCTTATCTTGCTTCCACATAAGATAGATGTTTGACCCAATGAGGAATCGCTTATTCTTTGGCTACAGTTCTAAAGTTTCATGGTCAGGTGTACATATGCTAAAAGCAATACCTTCTTAAGTAGGTGTCCAGCTAGGGACTGGAAATATCAACTGAAAGGTCATCACTGAAAGAGTGGAGGAAGTTGTTGAATTCCTAGACATGGGTGATATACAGTTGACTCTCGAACGACATGGGGATTAGGGGTGCTGAGCCCCTGCATAGTCAAAAATTCACATATAACTTCTGGCTCCCCCAAAACTTAACTATTCGTTGTCTACTCTTGACCAGCAACCTTACTGATAACTGTTTGTTAACTTCATATGTTATGTGTATTATTCATACCGTATTCTTACAATAAAGTAAGCTAGAGAGAAGAAAATGTTATTAAGATCATAAGGAAGACAGAGTACATTTACAGTACTGTACTGTATTTGTTGAAAAAACTCTGCGTGCAAGTGGACCCACTCAGTTCAAACCCATGCTGTTCAAGGGCCGACTATATCTGAGTGAGAAGGTAGGAGTAGAAGGTAGAGGGCAATGTCTTAACTTTAAAATCAGAATTATTAAAAGATGAATCAGTGAAAGGGAAAGAACAAGTAGCTTAAGACAGCGCGTGGAAGAACAGATGTTGTCTCCATAGTTGGAAAGCTAGAGAGGACTGAATTTAAGGAGCAAAATGCTGTGGTAGGGAAAACGGACAGCGAACTTGAGAGCAGTTGAATGTGCTTGTTGCTATAAACCTTTAGAGAAGACCTGAGGAGGATTAGGCCGATGGTAATGTGTTGGAAGGTATAGTCAGGGGCTTGGAAGTGACAGTCCCCAGCTCTGTTGAGAAGTTTATCGGTGAAAATGCCTCTTCCTGTTGTGATGATAGCCTACCTCACACGTGGGTTTCTGAGTATGGTATGTGGAAAAAACAGGCTGTGTATTTTTACCTCTCTGTATAATTTAAGGTTTGGATAGTAACTGATGGTTCTCTGGCCTCACGGCGCATCAGCCTGATTGGTATTTTGTTAGCAATTATGTGGCTTTTTAAAAGCCCCATATATAACCCTAATTAATTGCATCTTTAAAATCTATCAGGCTATGAATATTTTAGTAAGGTAGAAAGAAAGTATTAGGAGAAGGCAGCCAGTGAGGATACTTGTATTTTCAAGAGACAAAATAAAGAATCTAGGAGGCTATCCCCACACTATCTGCTTCTCATTTTTTAAAAGATTTTATCTATTCACTTGAGAGAGAGAGCACGTGTGCGCGTGACTGCGCGCAAGTGGAGGGGAGGGGCAGAGGGAGAAGCAGGCTCCCCACTGAGCTGGGAGCCCCATGATGCGGGGCTCCATCCCGGGACCCTGAGATCATGACCTGAGCTGAAGGCAGACACTTAACCAACTGAGCCACCCAGGCGCCCCACACTATCTGCTTTTCAGTTCAACTCTCAATATCCAGCACTGAGCGAGGCTAGAGATGAGTGGGTTTGGGTGTAAAGGAAATCTGCCTTATTTCCACCTCCAAATTCATCACACACTCTATAAATAAAAATTAAAAGTATGAGAACTGCAAAAAGAGAAATGAGGGGAAAGGGCTGTTTGCTGGTAAATAGGCTTAATGGTGGTAACAAATTGAATTTTAGTGCTACTCCTATCAGTGATTAAAATGTGTGGCATTCTGATAGCATATAAGATCTGTGAATACAGTCTCTTCAGTGTATTCAAACCTAAGATTGATTTCTCCGTTGAGGCCTGTATCTCTGGATTCAGATTTTACCCCATAACCTCAACCTATCCACATTCAACGCATCACTCCTCGAAAGATACTCCTGATCTCTGAAATTTGACCCTAAGCTAGTGCTGCCCAATGGTGGGCCGCTAGCCCCATGTGGCTGCTGAACATTTGGAACGTGGCTAGTCCAAACTGACGTGTGCCAGAAGTGGAAAAGAGACACCAGTTATTGAAGAGTCTGGGGAGTGGCGGGGAGAATGTAGACTGTCTTAGTAATAATTTTTTTACATTGATTGCACGTTGAAATGGCAAAGTTTAGGATATACTGCGTTAAATAAAGCCTATTACTAAAATCGACCTTCCTAATGTGGCTGCTAGAAATTTAAAACTGCCATCATGGCTTGCATCAACTTTGGACAGTGCTGCTCTGTACTGGTTTGTGCGGGACTGTGGCTTGTTCTTTTGTAGCCTTGCGAGGAACTGGGTGCACAGTGGTATTCCGCAGTCCTGAGTGGTAGCAGAGATGATCTCTTAAAATTAAACCAAATCGTTTTAGGTTTTAATGTTTATCCTTGTCCCGCATCCTATTTGAGCTTCTGTGGCCCGGAGATATCGTTAGCCTCACCTTTTCATACACGGAAATCACTAAATCCTCCTGAGTTGCTGCGTCATTTTCTCCCCTTCTGCCTTCAAATACAGAATTCTTTCTACCCTATTCTCTTATAAAGAAACAAAAGACAAAACGGGAGCAAGTTGGCTCTCAGGGCTTGTGAAAAGGCACTCCACTCTTAAAATTGTGCCAGAATGAGAAATCTATGGGACAAGACCCAGGCTTACAGAAGGAAGGCAGGAAGGATTTGATTATATGTTTTTAAAAGGACAAACCAAGCCAGTCACCAAAAAGACAAATATTTTATGATTCCAGTCATATGAAGTACCTAGATTCGTCACGTTCGTAAAGACAGTGGAGTGGGGACTGGGGGCAGAGGAAAAGGGGAATCGTTTAATGTGTATAATGTCAGTTTTGTAAGATGAAAAGAGATTGGTTATACAATACTTGAATGTACTTAACACTGCTGAACTATACACTTAAGAATGGCTAAACTGGTAAGTTTTATGTTATGTGTCTTCTAACACAGTGAAAAGAAAAAGGAGAAGACAAGCCAGGGGTGCCTGGTTGGCTCAGTCAGTGGAGTGTGTGACTCTTGGTCTCAGGGTTGTGAGTTTGGGCCCCACATTGGGTGTGGAGCCTACTTAAAAAGAAAAAGAAAAGAAAAGCCATTCTAAAAAGTGTTTCCTAATAACCTGTAACTTAAAAAAAAAAAAAAAAAAAAAAAAAAACACCTTAATAAGATTAGTTATAATGGATTACCTTAAGTAGACCCTTGCTACCTGAACAAACAGCTGAATCGACTCACTTGGGAGCTTGTTACGCAGGCCGACTAGGTCCCCCCTTGGACTTGTCCAATCAGAAACTGTGTTTTAACAACATCCCCAGGCGATCCGTGTCTGCGCTGAAGCTTTTGATCGATGAGCCACCTAAATCAGAATCCCTCTGGGGAGGTCTATTTTTCAGGCACGTCCCACACAGCCAAGATCAGGTGTCAGAGTGAGAGGCGCTGGGATCCTGGTGCTGGGGTGAGAGGGAGGATGAGTCTGTATTAAAATCCAGCACACCAGAGTTTGCACACCCCTGATCTGGAAAGATTTAACAACCATCATTCTCATAATTCCATCTTTTAACTGATGTTGGAATGATGACAAGTGTAAGTAACAAAGAAGCCCCGTTACTGATAAAACCAAGAATATGAGTAATACAGTAAGAGAGAGGCAACAGGAAAAGCTGCCCATGTAGCCTAGCTAATCTAGGATCGGTTGGCCAGGAAGCTGTAATGCAGAATTTGTGGAATGTTGTAATACTTTACTGGGGTGTAGTGAGCATTACAGTTCAGCTAGGCCTGGAGTCCAGCCTGACTCTGTTATGAGCTACACAGGAATCAGTCTTTAAGCCTGAAATTGCTCATTTGTAAAGGGTAATTGAATTCTATGATGTTATGTTTACATTTCCAAGACAAGGTTAAACTTGGAAAGCAAAGCATCTCCTTTCTTACTGATATGTGGGATTATTCTGAAATAGAATTTAAGTACTGCGCATCACACAAATGATTCAGGGAGAGATTTGCCTAGAAAATCGAAAGCCAAGCTCTCTCTAGTCATTATAAATGCCATCGAAGAGAAGCCCATGCTTAGCAAGATTTTCTAACCCCAGTTTCTTTTCAGCTAGAGTATTCTCACAGACACACTTTTGAAGGCCAGAATGTTGATGCAGAGACAAATAGGTATGAAATCTTAAATGGAGACTTCCAAAAAAGTTTTTAAGAAAACTTTAAGTTTTAGACTTACAGAAAAATTGAGAGGATAGCCAAATACCCCGTCAGCCAGTTTCCCTTCTTATCAACATCTTCCATTAATACGGTATGTTTGTTACAATGAATGAACCAGTTGTGAGACATTGTCATTACTAAAGTCCATACGATGTTCAGATTTTCTTAATTTTCTTTTTTTTCCCTAAGATTTTATTTATTTATTTGAGAGAGAGAATGAGATAGAGAGAGCATGAGAGGGGGGAGGGTCAGAGGGAGAAGCAGACTCCCCGCCAAGCAGGGAGCCCGATGCGGGACTCGATCCCGGGACTCCAGGATCATGACCTGAGCCGAAGGCAGTCGCTTAACCAACTGAGCCACCCAGCCGCCCCAGATTTTCTTAATTTTCAAGATCCCATTCAGGAAACCCATTCCATTTGGTTGTCAGATCTCCTTAGCCTCCTCTTGGCTGTGATGACTTCTCATACTTTCCATGTTGTTAATGACCTTGGCAGTTTCCAGGAGTATCACTCAGGTATTTTGCTGGATGCTCCTGTGTTGGAATTTTCTCATGGTTAGACTGGGGTTATGGGTTTTTTGGAAAGAAGACCACAGGAGTAAAGTGCCCTTTTCATCCCATATTAAGTGCACATATTACCAACTTGGAATGTCACTGTTGATATCAACCATGATGGCTGGAGTAGTGTTTGTCAGGTTTCTCCAATGTAAAGTTACTCCCTGTTCCCACATTGTGCGCTATACTCAGGAAGGAAGTCACCCGCAGAGCCTACAATTAAGGAGTGGAGATTTATGCTTCACCTCTTTGAGAGCAGAGTGTCTATGTAGATTATTTGGAATTCTTCACAGATTAGTCTCTTTCCACCCGTTTATTTATTTATTCAGTCATTTCGACTTACGAATACATTGAGTTATAATCCAGTACTACTTTGTATATTTTATGGCTCATATTATTTCTCTGTCAGCCATTGGGAGCTTTTTTAGTTGGCTCCTGTGCTTATTGGACATAGCTTCTTTTTTTTTTTTTTTTTCCTTTCTGAACAAGATGCTCCAGACTCATCTTGTGTCTGTCCTGCACCAATCCTAGAATCAGCCATTTCTCCAAGGAGCCCTGGTTCCCTCTTATTGGAGAATGGTATTAGAAACCAAGATGTGAGTCTAGCACCATACCACCCTGAAACACGCCTGATGTCGTCTGATCTCGGAAGCTTGGTGCGCTCATTGCTACCAGACTGCCTTAGCCCCTGGGCCCTCTCAGCTGACAGAGCGAGCAACTGTTTTCATTATTTGAGACCAGTGTTATTCAGAGCCTTGGTCAAACACTATTTCTGTCTTGGACCCACCCCAGCATTTACATATGTATATAAGGCTGTGCTCCCTTCACTTGAATAATCAGAGAGACAATTTAAGTGAAACTTCTGGTTTTCACTTTTTCTTTTTTTTTTTTCTGACTTTACCTTAGCGTGATCCTTTTAGTGTCTGCCCTCTGGCAAATAGTTCTGAGGTGAAGAAGGCTGTGTGTTCCCGCTGCTATCTGGTAATAGTTAGAATGAATTGGTGGTGGTAGCCAACCGTCAGTTCTTAAAGCAGTATGTAATTCATCCCTTTGTTCTCTTGGAGAACCCAGTGACTCCTCACTCTGAAGCAAAACTTACCACCGTTTTACCCCATGAGGAGGTTTGTTGAGAAATATTTTGGCTACCCTGTAAGTATTCTTCCCATGTCATGAGCACAAATGCCTCCCAGAAAAATTTCTGTTTGTTTGATAACATGTGAAAGTTAGAAAATAATGGTACGTAAAGAACCAAATTCAAGAAAAAGTGTCCATGGAGTAAGACCCTGAAATGGTAAAATAAAAAAAATTGCCTGACTAAACACTTACCTACGGTTCTCGTTTTGATATGCATGTATGTAGGAGTGTAGGGTCACAAGCACATAAACTGAGGGTGTTCACCTGTCTGCACGTCCATGAGGGACAAATGGAAGGGTCTTGTCCAACCTGTTTTCCATCATCTTCTGCATAAAGTATCCTCTAGCTACTGGAATAGAAACAAGTTAGATCCTGACTCTCTTTCTCTTATGCCCTTACTTGATCCTTTAGATTCTACCTTCAGACTACATCTAGAATCTTACTGTTGCTCACCATTTCTGTTGCTACCATCCTGGTTCAAGACTCTGTCATCTCCCACCTGGTTTACTGCAGCAGCTCCCTACCAGGCCTTTTTACTTCCAATCTTGACCTGTAGAACAAGAATAACTCACTTAGAAAACCACTCCAGAGTCCTCCTGTGTTACTCAGGGTTTCGGCCAGAGTGTGGACAATGCTTAATGCTCCATACAGTCCGCTCTCACTCACCCATTGACCTCCTCCCCGTCATTCCTCTCTGACAACACTGGTCTCCTGGCTATTCTGTGAACTCATGAGGCACGCTCCTGCCTCAGGACCTTTGCACTGTTCCTTCCTCTGCCAGGAATATTCTTCCCACTGATATCTTGATGATTTGTTCCCTCACTTCCTTAGGCCTTTCCTCAAATGCCATATTTTCAGTGAGGCTTTCCCTGACTACTCTATTTAAAATTTCACTTCCTCTGCATGACACTCCCCCTCCCCATCCCTGTCCCTTTCTCTGCTTTATCTACATGGTGTTTATTACCATTTGTTTTATTTTTTTTTATCTTTTCCCTCTAGAATTTCATTTAGTTCCATCTGTTTTGTTCACTACTGTATCTCAGCATTAACTAAAAATAGAAAGTATGCAATGAAGAGTTAGTGGATGAAGTACTGATTGCCAGGGGGGATCCCAGGAAACCCCACCCCTTATAGCCAGGAGCAGAGCCCAGCACAGAAGGTGAAAAGATTGGTCACACGGATTCTGTGCTCATAGGGACTCCACCCCACTGTGTTGACCAGGATTGGCCATGACCATTATCCATTACATCATAAGCAATGCTCAAACGTAGGACTGTAGAACTCTTAACTGGACGGTGATAATGTCCTGAGACTAAAACCTCACTACCTTCAGAAGGAGCATAATAGGTGATCAGTGAACAATGAAGAGTAGTTATTTCTGTTCTTACTGACCGTAATCGGTATTAATATGAGAAACAGTAGTGGTTGATGAATGGATACTGGGGGGAAATAATAATAATAATAAAAGTAAATAGTTGAGCACCTTTGTTGCAGGCACTGAGTGGAGTGCTATCTGGCTGTTAACTCATCTTTTTCCCAGCTCCACCATTTACTCTGTATGTGACCTGGGCTGATTCTATAACTCATCAGGCTCACCTTCTGCCCTTAGGCAGTGAGATCATTGCAACCACCTCAGTGCATGGTTCCGAGTCCGGTGTGAGATGATGTCCCCGAAGCAGCTAAGTGAGTGCTAGGCACAGAGTTCAGAATTGCTGTAACTGTCCACATCTTACCTCAAGAGCCAGATCCGGGCCATGTCTCATCCCTCCTGGTGGAGTGTATAGCACAAGGAAGGAAACGCGCTTTGCCATTACTCAGTGATAACGTTGCCGGCACATTCTTACCCCGACCCCCCTTCTTATCCCCTTTTCCTGAATCCTCTTTACCTCTTTTTTTTTTAAAGATTTTATTTATTTATTTGACAGAGAGATAGCGAGAGAGGGAACACAAGCAGGGGGAGCGGGAGAGGGAGAAGCAGGCTTCCTGCTGAGCAAAGAGCCTGATGCGGGGCTCGATCCCAGGACCCTGGGATCATGGCCTGAGCCGAAGGCAGATGCTTAACGACTGAGCCACCCAGGCACCCCTCCTCTTTACCTTGAGGGATCAAGAAGAAAGGACACCCCTTGGGCAGAAGGCCCTAGACCTCAGACATTCCCACCGTTTGTTCCCCATGATTCTGGGCAACACCACTTTAGTCTTCGCGAGTTCATAGAAACATTGTTTTTTTTAAATTCTAAGATCTCTGTACCTTGAAGTTCTTATGTATGGTTCTGGGATCTTGTAATCAATCTGTGCAATCCCATTCTGACTCTGAACACTTGAGCAGTCTCAGCTGTGCACGATTTTGCTCTTTGCTCTGACAACCTGCACACCCCCCCTCCCCCGAATTTCTCCCTGGGCCATGAATTCAGAGATTTGGTGGTTTTAGTTGTAGCACTTCATATTCACTTCTGTCTTCTTCCTGGAATTATCTGTCTTTTGAAAAGGCAGTGTAAAGAAATGGAAAACTACATTCCTGTATTTTAATTCCATGATATTGGAGACTCTGGTACTTGCCTACTTGATATTTATTTCCACTTCTTCCTTTGTAAAAGACGCCCAGATTTTTTTTTTGTTCACAGTGACAATGTGCTCAGCTGAAAATACTCTCACGGATTCCCTTGCAGCTGACTGCGGCCAGATGACATAATCATGGCATAGAGATGTAGAAAACAGGGAGGGAGTCCATGCATGGGAAAGAGCAAAGTTGTGTGAGGGCAAAAAAAAAAAAAAAACCCAGACAGAAAACCATCATGCTTTGGCCTGTTCCTCCTGTTTCCTGCATGCAACTGTGACCATTTTCGACCACGGAACAGGAAAGCAAAAGCCACCATGCTAAGGACAGCAGTACAGAAAGATTGGGATAGCCCGGACCGTGAGGCTGGTATTGAAAACCTGCACCAGCCTCGGCCTTCGGACCACACTTGGCATGTGAGAGAAAGCACCCCATCAGGTCTCGAAGCGCGTCCTGTTCTGTGCCATACAGTGCATTCCCAGCTATTTTATATGGCTTGCTAGGTAATTTAAACCTAGTGTTATTGTCAAATAGACTGCATTATACATGATAACGTTTGAGCATTTTGTAGTCTAACAGTGAATCTCCTTTGGTAAAAGCCAAAGGGAATTTGGCAAATAACTAATTTCCACCAGAGTTTAAATGACAGTGAGTTGAGTTCCCACTCTTGGATGGAGAACCCAGAGACCCAAATTTTTAGACCGTGTCCACCGCCAGTTGGCTCTATGGGCAAGCCACTTGACCTGGGTTCTTTGCCTCCTATCTGCAAAATGAGGTAATTTGAGCTACATAATCCTCTCAAAGACCACCAAAGA
Organism: Neomonachus schauinslandi; assembly: GCF_002201575.2. Classification (NCBI taxonomy): domain Eukaryota; kingdom Metazoa; phylum Chordata; class Mammalia; order Carnivora; family Phocidae; genus Neomonachus; species Neomonachus schauinslandi. The sequence goes on from NC_058403.1 coordinate 17,946,849, forward strand.
GCCAGTGGATTAAGGCCTGCAGAGTCCCAATTGAACTGGACAGCATTATTCATCTTGCCAAGACTTTTTGGCCAAGCCCAGATCTTGTTCATTAGCTTTTGAAAATCCCCTTTCAGTTGGAGTGTGTGTGTGTGTGATACAAATTGTAATTTTTTTTTAAATAAGAGACCAGGTGGTATGCTTATCGATAAACTTGCACAGTATATATTGATGAATTTATCCACTAGGATTAAATGGTGCCAAATGTCCCAGAGGTCAGCATAAACAGGAACAGGAATTCTCATTATGGTACCTAATTCATTTTGATCTCTTTCACCTGAATTCTGTTAAAAATTGTGCGTGTGTGAGTGTGTGCGTGTGAGTGTGTGTGTGTGTTTTACCTGAAGGATCAGACCAAAGAAACCAGAAGGTTTATTTTAAAAATAAAAGCATACATAGTCTTATAGGGAAACTCCCAAGTACATACTGTTAGGTTTTTTGTTTTTAATTAAAAAACTATTTTCTAGAGCAATTTTAGATTCACAGCAACACTGAGTGGAGAGAGTACAGAGAGTTCCCATATGTCACCTGGTGTATCATAGATTTTTTTAAATTTTATTTTATTATGTTAATCACCATACATTACATCATTAGTTTTTGATGTAGTGTCCCATGATTCATTGGTTGCGTATAACACCCAGTGCTCCGTGCAGAACGTGCCCTCCCCAGTACCCGTCACTGTTGTTTGTCAGCTATTAGCCAGTTTATGCTGCAAGGTCAAGGTTGAGAGTCTCTGATACCTGCTCCTGATGGTCTCATGAACTCATTTAATAGCCTTGGGCCAGCCATTTAATCTTTCCAATAATTGTAAACTTAAAAAAAAAAATCACTTAGTGTGTCAGACATTTGTAAGTACGGCATTATGATTTGACTGACCAGAGCCCATAAATGAAGCAGCCATTTTCAAGCTTCTGATCACTTCCTGCCTCTTGTGTGGCCTGGAAAATCAGGACACTGAGGTATCAAGTATTCTTTTTGTTCGTTTGTTTGTTTTTGTTTCTGGTTTTTTTTTTAATTTAATTTTATTATGTTAATCACCATACATCATTAGTTTTTGATGTAGTGTTCCATGATTCATTGTTTGCGTATAACACCCAGTGCTCCATGCAGTACGTGCCCTCTTTAATACCCATCACCAGGCTAACCCATACCCCCACCTACCTCCCCTCTAGAACCCTCAGTTTGTGCCCTCTTTAATACCCATCACCAGGCTAACCCATCCCCCCATCCCCCTCCCCTCTAGAACCCTCAGTTTGTTTCTCAGAGTCCATCGTCTCTCATGGTTCGTCTCCCCCACCGATTCCCCTCCTTCATTTTTCCCTTCCTGCTATCTTTTTTTTTTTTTAAACAATTTGTTTGTTTCAGGGGTACAGATCTGTGATTCATGAGTCTTACACAATTCACAGCACTCACCATAGCACATACCCTCCCCAGTGTCCATCACCCAGCCACCCCGTCCCTCCCACCCCCCACCACTCCAGCAACCAGCTGCAGTTGATTGCCTGTCCTGAGAAACCATGAAGAGTCCCGCTGGGGAAGATGTATAGGCTTTGGATAAGATTACTTTTATTTTCCATTCTCCATCTCATGTGGGATTTAGTTTGGTGGTTGTGGTTTGTTTGCTAGTATTCTGTGTCAAAGTAAAAGGGGAAAAAATGTGATGTCACTTGCATTATTCTTTCTTTCCCTAAACTGTGTATCTTAATGTTCATCTCTGGGGCGAGGTTATTATCTGCTGAGGGCAGGTGGCCGTAGACACGTTTCTTGGCAGGCATTTCTCCGCTGGGAAGTGAGGTTGATATTGTAAGAGGTCGGTCGCACAGCTGTTGTGGAGCTGAGGTGCAGTGTTGCCCATGAGGTGCCACTGCCATGCCATAGGCTTCTAGGACTCGTGGGTTCCTTTCCCACAAGCAGCCTTCTGAGGGCCTCACATCTCATAATTCCTGCATTCTCTGTGACTCACAGTACCATGCTGCGGGCATCACACCTTGTCTTAAAGATTTAAGGAATGACAAGATGAAGGGCTCTTCATCCCCTATGATTCGCTTAGGTTTTTATCTAAATACTATTTATTAAAATAAGTCCTTAAATATCATGAGGCATCTTGCGTGTTTGAGCTAGAAACAGACTCAAGTTTAAACGCCCTTATGGACACGAAGTTTAAAAGAACCCTTTTCTGTAACGGGAATAGAAAAGGGTTTTTTCCTTCCCCCTCTCAAGGTCTTCATCACTCTTTATGCTCCTTTTCAGAAAATGTGGTGTTAACCTGCTGTGAAAGAAAAAAAAATCGTTCCTTGCTGGAGTGTGGAGAGCTTGTATTCCCTCCTTATTTGGGGTCGTTGGTTTAAATATGTTCTTGCCTGTCTTGCCTGAAGGACGGCAGCGCCCTACTCAGCGGTCTCCCTACGCAAACTTGATTAGAGTTTATTTGAAAAACAAACTTGAGCATGTCATTCCTGTTTCAAGTATCTTTTGGCTTCTGTTGCCTCCAAAGTGGTGTTCCAGCCATGTTGGACTTTCGCCTCCTCTACAAATACGCCTCGCCCTTTCTTTTTCCTCTCTTTTACACAGGATGTGCCCTCATTTTGAACTGCCTTTTGCCATTCATCCATCCGTCTATCCAGGATGGTCACGTTCGCCAGAACTGGGCCAGGGATCAGGAGTGCAATGTTAAGACAGATGCTGTCCTTACATCTTGGAGCTTCCATTCATTTTCTGCACGGCATACCCCTCCTCATCCCTGTAGAATCATCTGTGATGTTGTTTCTACTTTGAGTTCTTTCCCGGTGTACCTAAGTGGATATGTTCACTTTGTAGCCTCAGCACCGTCTTCATCACTATTACAGCATTTATTTTATTTTTTAAGATTTTACTTATTTGAGAGAGAGCGAGTGAGTGAAAGAGCTCAAGTGGGCGGAGGGGCAGAGGGAGAGGGAGAAGCAGGCTTCCCGCGGAGCAGGGAGCCCAACGTGGGGCTCAATCCCAGGACCCTGGGACCATGACCTGAGCGGAAGACAGACACTTAACCGACTGAGCCACCCAGGCGCCCCTCTATAACAGCATTGAATGTCTTCATTCATCAGGACATCTGTTGCCTCCTATGTGCAGAATCTATGCTAAAAGCTAGGGTAACTGTAGTGAACAAAACAAATAAAAATTAAGCTCATAGCTTACATTCTGTAATTATCCAAACTTTTATCCTCATAAGAATGTAAGCGTTCTTGTAGGACTTTATGTAATATCTGTCTGCAGTACCAGTTATGCTAGAAAGAATTTGCATGATATACATTTTCTTTAAAAATACAACAAAAATCTAAGCAGTGTTCATAATTTAATTGAATTAAACGTGTGTGTGTCACATATGTAACCATTTGTACATATGCCTCGCCCCTAGATTTTGTTTGTTTAGCAAGTAGAAAAATGCTACATTTTCTATTAGCTTACAAACAGATGAAATGTCCAAGAAGGAGGGATGGCCAATTACTTATATTGTTTCCACTCAAATGATTGCCTCGTGTTATTCTGCATTTTTTCCCCTTGTTGCAATTGAATGGCAGCTCTCTGTATGATTAACTTTGCAGTCAGAGCTTCATAGTAATCAAATAGATTTCACTTAACACATGGGTGAAGTATTTAACCATCAAGGTTGATGTGGCAAGGAACCGAGCTCAGGACATAGGACCCAACATTCGAATGGTACCAGCCTTTCTTGGATTGATTACTTGGTCATTCAAAAAGCTGTATACCTTCTGAAGTCTTTTAGCCCATCTTTCCTTGATAAGGACCCAGGGACAAGAGCCCTGTGACGCAGATGGAATGACGTGAAGCGTTTTCCCTTTCTTGCAGTTGGCGAGTTTGTAAGTGACGCCCTCCTTGTTCCCGACAAGTGCAAATTCCTACATCAGGAGAGGATGGATGTGTGTGAAACCCACCTTCACTGGCACACCGTCGCCAAAGAGGTACCAGCTCATGCGTTCTTCCCCCTCCTAAAGTGAAGATTTCCTTGGGACATGGGTCACGCCATCCTAGAAGATATTTTCAGGCCATAGCTGTGTTGAGGAATAAGTTATATTTCTTACTTAAAAAAGAAAAAACTTCCCACGAGTAATTTTTACGAATCAGAAACAGATTTAGTTAGATTTATTATGTGTCTGTGCCTAATGTGCTTTATAAACTAGACACTATAATCTTATACTTGCCATAAACCTTAAAATGTACCTTTGTTCCCCAAATTATTTTTTATTTACCTCTTGTTTTCTTTTGTCGTATACCAAGTTTTTATAATTTGACCTTTTCTCCTATCATCTGTTGGGGAATGCAGTGGTAGAACAGGAAGTTAGAAACTGTTGGTATTGGACAAGCTACTTTCAGTTCTACCGCAGCGTTCCCCAGTCCATCTAAATGGATACAGCATCCAATTTTGTGTTCACCGCGCCATGCCACCACCTTCATTTTCCCATAGTGGTTGAATCTTTATGGCACCATTCCTAACCTTTGTTGACCCCTGCTTTTGGCAAAAGTGGATAAATAACGTAATTAGCATAAAATGTAACTTACTGTCATCTTCAAAACCGCTTTGTCCCTTTGATATATTGTGAAATTTTTCTACTAAGTGTATATAATTTTTGTGGAAGATCGGTCTCCTAGAATTAGGCTCCTTTGCCTAGCTCAGTGGTTCTCAAATGGGGTCAATTTTGTTCCCTCATCCCTCCTCAGGTACGTGAGCCAGCGTCTGGAGACAGTTTTGGTTGTCACAGTTGGAGGGGGTTGTGTTACTGGCATTTGAGGGCTAGAGGTCAGAGGTTCTACTAAACGTTCCTCAGTGAACAGGACAGCCTTGCCTCTGTCTCTCTTCCAAGAGTTATCTGACCCAAAATATCAATAGTACTGAGGGTGAGAAACCCTGATCCAGCTCCAATAGCTTTGAAGTTGTTAGGCAAAAAACACCACTTGAGAATTAGCATTAATTTTCCCTTCTATAAAATAGTATGTTCCAATTTACTGTAAAACAAAATTTTCCTTATAGAAAAATGTGTTTTGGAGGTTTAAGAGCTTTTTGGATCTTAAGAAAGCAAACCAGGTAATTTGAAGTTCGGTTACCCATCTGATAACTTCATTTTCATTTGTTCTTGAGTTTAAAAAAAAATTTTTTTTGTTACTAAGAAACAAAAATGACTTCAATTCCTGTGAGGTCAAAATACACTCTAATATTTTCATTCTTTATCCATACGTGTTGAATTATTAATATTTCCTCCGTCACCAGTGGATGCCTTCAAAGCTTTATGTTAATCTCGATTTGTGCAAATTTAGCAAATCCCAGGAAAGCAAAAAGATGTTGGTGGAGAAAGCTCTAATTTAGACTCTTAAGTTTTGATTCATAGCAGAGGATAATTTCTTTTCTTCCCAGGATTGTTATTCTGGAAGTGAGCCAAGAGAGTCTGAATTTCTAGAATAAGATGTCCACATGAGAGAAACTTCCATGTATAGTGGAGGTGGAAGTGAGCTGGGGATGTACATGGATCCATCATGTCTACCTGATGCACTAATGATACCACAGAACATTGGTTCTCTGATATCCATTCACACTGCAGGCTTCTTCCATATCCTCTTTCCTAAAGAGTTTCCATTCCGGTTGTTTTTACTAATTTCTGTAGTATAACAACATGTCTCTATAGTTAAAAAATAAGGGTACCAAAGTAGTCTGTGCTAAAGAAACTTGTAAATCCACTCAGAACAGCAAATGGCCCTTTCCATTGTGAAATTGGTTCTTGATATATTGGGTCTCTGTTTTGAAGATTATACTTGGGATTTTCTTACTCTGCCCGCCCTCACTGTGTTCTCCTTACCTTCTGTAGACCTGTAGTGAGAAGAGTACCAATTTGCACGACTATGGCATGTTGCTGCCTTGTGGAATTGACAAGTTCCGAGGGGTAGAATTTGTATGCTGCCCACTGGCTGAGGAAAGCGACAACATTGACTCAGCGGATGCAGAGGAGGACGACTCAGATGTCTGGTGGGGTGGAGCAGATACAGACTATGCAGATGGGAGGTAAGGCGGCCTTTGTGTTTTCCCTTTCTTGCAGTTGGCGAGTTTGTAAGTGACGCCCTCCTTGTTCCCAACAAGTGCAAATTCTCATAGATGCCAGAACATCTCGTAGATGCCAGAACATCTAGTATATAGTTTTGTTTCTTCTACAGATGTGTCTTTCCATTTCTCACTAAAAGGATCTCTGCCCACTCCTGTCAAGAGTTTGCTTTTATGAGGAAAAAAAAAATCTAACCATGAACTCCTGTTATGGTTACGGCCAGCTGTGTAATTTTAATCTAATCAACCATCACTGAGTTAATTTTAAATATTTCATTTTCATCTCCAAAGTTGGGATGAAAATTCCACTGGTAGTGTAAGATGTAGTTCTGTAGAGAATTGAAATCTGAGTGAGTGACTGGACTTCTGTTTTGGTCTATAATTTAGAAATTTCTTTTAAACAAATTTTGGGATTATTTCATCAGTCAGTGAAATCTGAAATTTTTGTTAAGAAAGGTTGGTTTTGGCTTTTTTGTTTGTCTTTGTGGGTTTTTGGCCTTTAATCATCTCTGCCTTTGTGAATGAAGTCAGAGGCATTCATAAGTGTTTGCTTAAAATTCGTTAACCATCTCTGGTTTCATGATAGTTCAGAATTATATTTTCACCTCTTTTTCTTTGAGATCTTAATCCCATAACTTCTAGATTATTTTTTTTTATTAAAAGCAAACATCTATATTCAAGCCGTAAAATTAAAAAACTAGAATTTGGGGGTTAGAAAAACCATCTGGTGCCATCTTCAGTTTTCATGCTCTGTCATCCCCCAGTGGTGATGATGATCTCACTTCTGCTTTTCCTCCAGGATCCCTTCAAATGTTTCCTGGTGTCACAGATTTTCCAAAAGAACGTTAAGTATGCATTGTTAAGACTTATGGTTATTACTATAAAGTTTTCTGACTTACAGAGTCAGTTATTTTTTTACAATGTATTTTATAGAATTTTCAAAAATAATTATACAAAACAACTACATTTTACAAATATATATTGTATATTTTACAAATATATATTCTTTTTTTAAAAAGATTTATTTATTTATTTGAGAGAGAGGGAGTTGGGGCGGGAGGGGCAGAGGGAGAGGGAGAGAGAATCTCAAGTAGACTCCCTGAGATCATGACCTGAGCTGAAACCAAGAGTCACACGTTTAACCGACTGAGCCACCCAGGCACCCCCCCTAATTTGCTGTTTCTTATCAGTTAATAGTGTCAGGCTTCTCTCTGGTGGCTATTGTCCAATTTTACCATAACTTTTTTGTTAGTTAAGCTCTTTTGTGTTCCCTCTTTGCTAGATTTAGAAAAATTGTATTCAGTGTAGCAGGACATAAAGCTAAACAAAAAACTAAGTGAATTACGAAGAACAAGAGAAGAAATAAGGGGAAAGTGAACTGTATGCTTCACAGTATTTCTCTCCATAAAAGTTGAAAGTTCGGTGGAGAGCAGGTTTTGCCAGTGGGAAAGCATCCGAGCTTTTTTCCATGGGATTGATTGATTGTGTTCTGGGCTGTGGCTGGTCCCTCACCTGTATTCCATGAGCCAGGTGTAGAAATGTCCATTGGTTTGGGTTTAATTGCTGCTTTGTCTAAACGTTGGAGAATTGCCTAGTTCTTATGGCGTTTATGATAGTTTTTGCATATTTTTTCCTCAGTCATATCTAGATTTAAAAGTTTCAGAATAAGTTCTTGAAAAAATTCTTGTCATCAGGGCTCTTACTACGTTATGGCAGTGCAACCAGTGTTAAAAAGGGAATTTAAAGTTGGACAACCATTTTCTTTGGTCATAGTCTGTTAGATACTTGCTCATTTCCCATCATTGCGTTGACTCTGTACTTAATAAACAAACCAGATCATGGTGAGTAAACCAAGAGAGCTCCATGACTGCTGTTAAAATTAGACTTAGCTGTGTACTTATGACCCTGTCTCAAGGTTGGTGACCCACCGTTTGTGGCCATTCATATAGCAGGGACTGTTACAATTAAAAATGGGTATTTTTACTGTATCCTGATAGTGTTGGGCTTTTGCCAGGCCTTCATTCTTTCCCAGTTAACACATTTTTTAATGTCTTATAAAACCTACGTTTTTAAGAAAAGATTTATTTATTTATTTGAGAGAGAGCGGTTGCACACACAAGTGGGAGGAGGGGCAGAGGGAGAGGGAGAGAATCTTCAAGCAGACTCCCCCCACCCCCAGCCCCCGTGCGTGAAGCTCAATCCCACAACCCTGAGATCATGACCTGAGCAGAAAACAGGTCAGATGCTCAACCCTCTGAGCCACCCAGGTGCCCCCCCACCATCCTCTTTTTCTTTTCTTCTCTTCTCTCTTTTTTTTTTTTTTGGACTGGGAGGGAGGGTCCTTTCTAACCTGGATAGACCCAGTGGATAACCATTTTTACATATACATTTGAATATCCTAGACTTGTTGATACCCTTCCCATTTTCTCACCGTATTTTTGTCAATCTTTTGTATTTGGGAAAAAGTAATTTCTCCTTTTAATTGCTTCTGAGTTTTGTAAGGTTGATGTATCATGTACATGACCCTATCAGTTAATTCCATTCTTATTCATGCTGTAACATCAGCTGGAATCTTCGTGTTAGTAGATTTGCCGAATTATCACGATTTGTTGACCTATCACCTTCCACATAGCAGCTGATCCAAGCCACCTTCATTCTCCTTGGTTTCTAGCATCACTCTCCTTCATGCTCCACAGATGACCGCTTCACAGTCCTTTGTCATAAATTGCTACATCATGGTACCTGGGAGTTAGTAGGTGCTTGTACATGTTTGTTGAGTAAATTAACAAATTTTCTCTACTTTAACATCCCTCTGTACCTTCTTCCATTTCTTTGTTTCCCATTTTGCCTGTTATAATTATGTTCCATCTGAATACCATTTGATTACCTTCGCTCCCTTTCTTGGATTTTTTAAAAAAATTTATTCAGTACTTTTTTTTTAAAAAGTAGTTTTAGGTTTACAGCAAAATTGAGCAGAAGGTACAGAGAGCTCCCATCATCCCCTCCCTGCTCCCACATGCGTAGCCTCCCCCAGTATCAGCGGCTCCTACCAGAGTGGAACATTTGTTAAGGCTGACACATTATCCTCCCAAATCCCTACTTTACAGTTAGGGCTCAGCTCACTCTTGGTCTTGTACATTCTCTGGGTTAGGACAAATGCATAATGACGTGTATCTATGATTATGATATCATACAGGGTATTTTCACTAAAAATCCTTTATGCTCCACCTGTTCATCTCTTCCCTGCCCCCGCCCCAGCCCTGGCAACCACTGATCTTTATTGATTGTATTCATAGTTTTACTTTTCCTAGAATGTCAAATAGTTGGAATCCTACAGTATGTAGGCTTTTTCAGGTGAGGTTCTTTCACTTAGTAATACTCATTTAAGTTTCCTTCATGTCTTTTCATGGCTTATAGCCTGTTTCTTTTTAGTGCTCAATAATAGTCCATTGTCTGGATGTGTACAGTTTGTTTATCAGTTCACGTCCTAAAGGACAGCTTGCTTACTTCCAGGTTTGGGCAGTGTGAATAAAGCTGCTGTAAACATCCATGTGCAGGCTTTTGTGTGAACCTATGTTTTTTGCTCCTTTGGGTAAATACCAAGGAGCCCAAGTGCTGGATTGTATAGTAAGAGTATATTTAGGGTTTTTTTGTTGTTATTACTGTTGTTGTTTTTAAGGATTTTTTTTGAGAGAGAGAGCAAGTACACGAGTTGGGGCAGGGGGAGGGAGAGAGCATCTTTTTTTTTTTTTTTTAAAGATTTTTTATTTATTCATTTGAGAGAGTGAGAGAGACAGAGCACAAGTCGGGGAGAAGCAGAGGGAGAGGGAGAAGCAGACTCCCCACTGAGCTGGGAGCCCAATGCGGGACTCAATCCCAGGACCTGGAGATCACGACCTGAGCCAAAGGCAGATGCCCAACCGTCTGAGCCACCCAGGCGTCCCAAGAGAGAGTATCTTAAGCAGGATCTACGCTCAGCACGGAGTCTGGCTTGGGGCTCCATCTCACGACCCCGAGATCATGACCTGAGCCAAAGTCAAGAATCGGATGCTCGATCGACTGAGCCACCCCGGCGCCCCAGAGGATGTTCAGTTTTGTACAAAACTGGCAAACTGCCTTCCAAAGTGGCCGTAATCGTTTGCATTCCCACCAGCAGTGAGTGACAGCTTCTGTGGTCCATTTCCTCACCAGCACTTGGTGTCATCAGTGTTCTGGATTTGGGCCATTCTAGTAGGTGTGTAGTGGTATCTCTTTGTTTTAATTCGCATTTCCCCGATGACATATGATGTGGAGCATCTCTTCATATGCTTGTATGCCATTCACCTCTCCATCCTGTTATTTTCGGTCTCCTTTATCCTTTGCTCCTTCACCTCTACCTACAGAGGAGTGTTGTTTGTTCCATGCAGTTCAGATGGTCGTTTACCTGCTACAACACTTAACTCCTCTGATTACTCCTTCCTGCATCAATGCCTCACTTCTTCCTGTTACCCTCGTGCTTTTTTTTCTTACAGGACTCATCATACCTCGACCTCTCTTCTCATTACTTGGCGTTTATTCTACCTGACCCACAAATCTCTTCACTCTCTTCCCAGATAATTCCTCCACGCCTTAGTCACAATCCTATTTTGCATTTCTGATCCTATTGACCCTTGGTAGGAAATCGTTGATGCGTCCTGCAGCCTGTAGTGAAGTTAAAGTTCCCTTGCAGGCCATCCAGAACTCATTACTTGGCCCCAGCCTGTGTTCAGCATTGTGCACGGGCCTCACCTTGTCTCCTGATACCCCATACCCTCGGCCTTTTCTTTGGGCTGTTGTTCCCACCTTTGTGCCCCTTCTCAAAATGCATTTTCTTTGTCATCAGAGGGTGTTAATCTACCACAAAGCTGCTTGTAAGTTCTAAAGTGCTATCTCTTATCATGACCTGTAAAATCCTGTGTATTTTTTTTTAAAGATTTTATTTATTTATTTGAGAGAGACAATGAGATAGAGAGAGCATGAGAGGGCGGAGGGTCAGAGGGAGAAGCAGACTCCCCGCTGAGCAGGGAGCCCGATGCGGGACTCGATCCCGGGACTCCAGGATCATGACCTGAGCTGAAGGCAGTCGTTTAACCACCTGAGCCACCCAGGTGCTCAAATCCTGCGTATTTTTAACGTTCACCCAAAAACATACCTCCTTTACAAGTCTTCTCTGATTATCCCTTGAAATACTTGGCTTCGCTGTCCTACCCTTGCTTTGTATTATTTTATTTATGTTGACTTTTCTCCCAATTAATTGTAGTTATTTCTCTTTTTATCTGACAGAAGCCAAACTACAGTTTATGTACCAAAAATGTCTTACACACTGGTCTTTGAGAAATATTAGCCAAATTCAATTATTTATTTAAAAAAATTTTCTCATAGCTTTTGGTAAGGACTTCATGGTCCATAAGTAGATGTATAGAACCTCTCTTGTGTTTTAGCTCAGATGTTTCCTATAGAAATACAATGTGAGCCACATAATGCATGTTTATACTATTTTTTAAGTTTATTTATTTATAATCTCTACGACCCAATGTGGGGCTTGAACTCACAACCCTGATAACCAAGAGTCGCACGCCCCACTGACTGAGCCAGCCAGATGGCCCCGTTTATACTTTTTTTTTTTTAAGATTTGATTTATTTGACAGAGAGAGAGACAGCAAGAGAGGGAACACAAGCAGGGGGAGTGGGAGAGGGAGAAGCAGGCTTCCCGCGGAGCAGGGAGCCCGATGCGGGGCTCGATCCCAGGACGCTGGGATCTTGACCTGAGCCAAAGGCAGACGCTTAACGACTGAGTCACCCAGGCGCCCCCCATTTATACTTTCTAATAGCCACTTTTAAAATAGCAAGAAGAAGCCAGGGAATCAATTTTTTTTTTTTTTTAAAGATTTTATTTATTTGACAGCGAGAGAGGGAACACAAGCAGCGGGAGCGGGAGAGGGAGAGGCAGGCTTCCCACGGAGCAGGGAGCCCGATGCGGGGCTCTATCCCAGGACCCTGGGATCATGACCCGAGCTGAAGGCAGACGCTTAACGACTGAGCCACCTAGGCGCCCCGCCAGGGAATCAGTTTTAATAACATTTTATTTAATCCCATATATTCAGAATACTGTCACTTCAACCTGTAAACAATATGGAAAGGTTATTAATGAGATATTTTGCATTTTTTTTTTGTCTCTTTCACACAAGGTCTCTTCAATTTAGCATGTGTTTTTTACGCACAGCCTCTGTCGTTCTGATTCCAAGTGCTCCAAAGTCCCACGTGGCTGGTGGCCACTGTACAGGACATTGTAGCCCCAGATCCTTCAAATTCCTAATCACCCTTGATTTTCCATTAAGACAATGGTTTTTGGGCGCCTGGGTGGCTCAGTTGGTTAAGCGACTGCCTTCGGCTCAGGTCATGATCCTGGAGTCCCGGGATCGAGTCCTACATCAGGCTCCCTGCTCGGCGGGGAGTCTGCTTCTCCCTCTGACCCTCCTCCCTCTCATGCTCTCTGTCTCTCATTGTCTCTCTCGCAAATAAAAAATAAAATCTTAAAAAAAAAAAAAAGACAATGGTTTTTATAGATAGCCCAGTGATATATTCTAAGATTGAACTCTTAAATTTTTTATTACTTTTGTAACTTTCCCATGTTTTTAAAATGCCAGAGAATTGTTTTGAACTTCCTATAATTAGGATATCTGGTCCTTGTAGCACTTCATTGTTCAGTGTTTCTCTGTTAGCCCTGCAGGCATGTATGCCTACTCTCTGGGCAAAGCGGGCAGGCGAAGAAAGAGGTATTGTATCACCTACCTGCAAACAAACTGGGCTCCTTCCAACTGGCACTTCCTCGTTCCAGGAGCTAGCCCTCCTTGTGACACTTGAAATGCAGAGTCAGAACAGGAATTGAACCCATCTTATTTAACACATCCTCGGGGGGTGGGGACACCGTATGACAGTTCTTGAAGAGGAGAAAATGAAGCCTCACTCTGATCTTCCCAGAAACAAGATGTGATCCACAGTTTAATACACTTTTGTTGATTGGTAGTTAATGAGATTTGTTTTGGGTAGGAGGTGAGTGTGTTCCTGTTGCTAGTGCGGCATTTAGGAAAACATGCTTTGTGGGATGAGCTCTGTTTTATGACCTTCTTGAAAAAGAGGTAAGTCTTTCAAGAGACTGAATGTGGACAGATCAGTTACGGTTCACAAGTCCTTTTGTAAATTACCTCAGTATTTATTTCACCAGTGTTACAGTGATTAAGTTCTCAGACCACCTCAAAATACCTATTTAAGGGATCAGTAATGTACCTTGTTTATTTAATAGTGTACAGATTCCAGTCATCATGGGTAAGGATTTTTCTATGGGAAAATTCATTAGGAGACTAATGTATGCAGTCAGGCCTTGGGAGTGCAGTTCTGGGGGGCCAGTTTGCTCCCACCTGGAACTGTAGAATCTACCTGAAAAATCATATCATCCACAGGGCTTGTTGAATTTGTACAGCAAATAACGTAAGGGAAGACCCTCTCATTCTTTTATAATAGCACTTTTCCTCTCGGGAGTCGGTCCTCACGGTTTTTTCCCCCCACAAAACAGAACCTGAGGTGACATAGTTTCTTGTTTTCAGGGTTGCAAACGTTGGTGAGACTGTAATGAGAGGTAACCTAGTGTGTCTTCTTAGATAATGAGATTTTTTTTTTCTTTTTAATTAAAAAAAAAAGCCACTTAACTCAGATGCAGATGACTGATTGCTTTTCACTGCATCTCACCATGCCCTTCTCTGAGCTGTGTTTTGTTGCTCACTAGAGTTTTCTTTGGCTGATGAAGATTTCCTCAACCGTGTATGTGCATGTGTGCTCACGTGCGCATGTGTTTGTGTACACGCATGTGTGCACACCTGGGAACATACCAGACCTTACAGTGCTACGTGAGCCCGGTCAGCTGAATCACTCCTGCCTGCCTTGCCCTGCACTTTACCATAAAAGCCAGCCCAGGGGCGCGGCACCCGGGTGGCTCTGTCAAGTAAGCGTTCTAACTCTTGATTTCGGGGCCTGAGACTGAGCCTCCTGTCTGTGCTGCTGAGCGCGGAACCTGCTTACGATTTTCTCTCTTCCTCGCCCTCTGCCCCTCCCCTCCTCAGAAAAAAAGCCAGCCCAGCACCACGGACTTATCTGGGTACTGAGGACCCTTTTTATTATTATCATTTCTTATAGTCTAAATTATTTTACAAAAGGAAGAATAAAGGAATGGTGAAAAATAACTTCATTTCGAAAATTTTAATAAGAATTAATGTCAGTATTTTAATTTGAATTAAAATTTAAATGTAGTAAATGCAGATTTTAATCCCATCTTTTCCTGATTTTGAAGGTAGAGATTTCTGAAATGGACAGTATTCTTTGAATGCAACTACTGGTTAACCAGTCACCTGCTGTGCATGAACCTGGAATATATTCATCTTATAAATACTGACTGCAGATTTAACATACATCTCTATTAGGTTATAGCCTATTGTACTTCTTGGTTTTTTTCTTGCATTTTCACTTGATGATTGTAATGATTGTAAAAATCAATACTTTTAAAACTTGGAGAGCTCATAATTTTGTCGAAGAGAGCGAGCCACTTTCTGTCCATAATTATAAAATATTTCTAAGTTTGGTCTTACAGACACCCATTAGAATCATCAGTCTTTTTGTTTGTTTGTTTGTTTTTTGTTTGTTTTCTTTCCATTTCTACCCTGGTTCTTTACTTCTTATAACCTTTGTAGGCACTCCTGCCTTTGGTATTTGTCTACCGCCAAACTGTATCCAAAAAATTTTGTGGCCTAAACATGATAACATTTATTGCAAGCATAAAAGAGGAGAAAATACTGTCACACATCTCCTTAGCAAAAACAGTGAACTGGGCGCCTGGGTGGCTCAGATGGTTGAGCGTCTGCCTTCGGCTCAGGTCATGATCCCAGGGTCCTGGGATCGAGTCCCGCATCGGGCTCCCGGTTCAGCGGGGAGCCTGCTTCTCCCTCTGACCCTCTCCCCTCTCATGCTGTTTCTCTCTCGCTCGCTCTCTAAAAAATAAATAAAATCTTTAAAAAAAAAAAAAAAAAAACAGTGAACAGTGTCATCCTTCCTGTTAAATGACAATGTGTATGAGAATGCTTTCCTTTTTTTTCTTAGAATTCTAACATTGCTCACTTTTCAGTTCTTGGGCCTATGAAAATCCATCTAGGATATCATCATCTGAAAGACTCATGGTCTGAGGTCTTATTTCTGTGATCAGTTTCATTCATAGTCTGATTTGTTCAATATTTATGAAGTACCTCCTGTCCCTTTTCTCCTGTTTGCTAATGTGGAAAATGAACATTTGTGATTTTCAGTTGTGTTCGATGGAAGTCTCCTGACTTCTTCCATACCTTCTGGAAAGGTGATGTAATACTTTGGGAACACAGGAATAAACCTGTGATGATTTCCCTGTTGCCTCATCCTTGTAGGCAGTTCCTCATCCTTTCATTTTCATATTATTTGGTCTTCTTCAGCATAGTTGGAAATAGTTAATGAATAATGGTGAAGTAATTCTTGGGATGTTAAAAATAGGAAAGTGTTGCAAAAAATCTTTAGTATGTAAAAAGTTACAGTGGACTGATAAAAGTAATTATAAGATAAAGTGAGCTTTATTCGATTTTTTAAAAATAAAACCTCTCTAAAAAGGGTAAAAGTCAGAAATACCGACCCTTACAAGAATGACTCAAAATAAAACTCAAAAGGTAAGATTATGTCTAGTGGACCCTGCTGGTATACTGAGGGTTAATAGCCTACTCTACTTACCACGGGTTTACATTTGTTAGGAGACCTGTGTGACTTTACACATTAAAACATTTGGCCTACTTTTCCGCAAACTAGGGGCTCAGCAAATATTTGAGTTAAATTGAATTGGTGTTCACATCAAATACAGACAGGCATAGTTGGTAACTCAGAGTTAAACTAATGGGGCTTTAAAACAAAACCACCAAGAAATAACATTCCAGATATACAATAATAAAGGGAAATTGCATCAGAAGTCTTTAACTATTTTTAAGCTAGAAATACTGAAAAAAAAAAATGCTGGTACCTCAGGAATATTTATAAACAGTTTCTTAGCACCATTAGTATAGTTATTACTTGAATATCTTTTCATTGCTTCAAAAAATGAAATAAAATAGAATAAAATTAAACGAGATTGGAATTCCAAATGAAGGTAAGATTCATCTCTCTCTGAGCTTTTGAATAAATGTCCACCCGTAGGGCAGCTTTCTGATTTGAACCAAGCAAGCATTTTTTTGTTCTTTGGTGTCAAATTGGAGCTCTTTACTAAAAAATAAAGGTCAGCAGGCAAAAATTTCAGAAGTACGAGTTCTAGATAGTCATGAGACTAGCTCAGTCCATTAGCTCTTGGCAAGCACTGTGCGATTTTAAAAATGAATAAATATGAGTTTAGAACGGTGGTTCTCAACTGGGGTGATTTTGCTGCCCAAGGGACCTTTGGAACTGTTCACATTTAGAGTTGCCACAACGAGGGGGGTGGGTGCTCCTGGCATTTGGTGGGTAGGGACCAGGGATACCGCTAAGCCTCCTACCACACACAGGACAGCCCCACAACACAGAAACGTCAATAGAGCTAAGGTTGAGAAACTGGTTTAGAGGTTTCTTCCGGACTGGAAAGCTTGGGAAATTATGCTTTAAAACCCCTGTGAATGTAAAATCCACATTTCTGTGGAAAGAAAAGCAGACATCCCAGGAGTCTTGAGTGCAGCTTTTGTGCTTGATGGAAATGCTTGAGATGAAAACAGACCTTCCACACATCTGCATCCATAGCTTAAAAGACCATCATCAAAATGCATTCAAATACATGGGGCGCCTGGGTGGCTCAGATGGTTGGGTGTCTGCCTTTGGCTCCGGTCGTGATCCCAGGGTCCTGGGATCGAGCTCGGCATCGGGCTCCCTGCTCCACGGGAAGCCTGCTTCTCCCTCTCCTGCTCCCCCTGTTTGTGTTCTCTCTCTGGCTGTCTCTCTCTCTGTCAAATAAATAAAATCTTAAAAAAAAAAAAAAATGCACTCAAATACAATGGATGATTAAAGCTTCCTATTTGTACCCAGTTACTTCATTAATTCAAATCATTATGTCAAATATTTTTCCTCTTACTAGTATCACTGCTCTCTATTTTGACTACAATAAATATCAGCATATTTTCTGGGATAAATTGATTTGGAAATACTCGATATATTTTAGAGGCATGGGAGACTATCTCCAATGAAAATATTTTTCCATTACATGTATCATACTTTTTCAGAAGGTTTTGAGTTAGGGAAATCACCTATAATTTGACCTCATTGTAAATTTTGTGTTCCTGTTTGTTTTTGTTCATATGGATATGTTTTTATTTAGTTGTGGCTAAAATATCAAATTTTTATTTGTAAATAATATAATATTTAGAAAATACTTTTATAATCTTCATATCTATTCCTTCAAAATTTGTGCATCCATGTGACCATCGTCAGACTTTTTTTTTTTGAGAGAGAGAGAGAGAGAGAACATGAATAGGGCAGGGGCAGAGGGAGAGGGAGAGAGAGAATCCTAAGCAGACTCCCCCCCCGGAGCATGGAGCCGTCCATGGGGCTCCATCTCACGACCCTGAGGATCATGACCTGAGCTGAAATCAGGAGTTTTATGCTTAACCAACTGAGCCCCCCCGGCCCCCCCTCAGACTTTTTTTTTTTTTTTTTTTAATGTTACGGAGGCCACGCTTTTGAATTCCTTAATGAGCCTAGATTTCTTCCCATATTATATAGTAGTTGCTTGAAGGTGTATTTCCAAAAGTTGGATTACTGGATTAAGAGATAAGAATGTTTTGACAGTACTTAAAAGGTATCTCAGTAGTGTTTATGCCTATTTACAGTGAGGTATCAACAGCGAATGAATTTATCTTATCATTGCATATTCACCACTATTGGTTTCTTACTATTGTTAATAACATGGCCCCTGCCTCCTGCCTCCAGACTTTCAGGGTCTTCTAGACTCAGTTTCATGAAGGTAGAAACTAGGTTTAGGGCCTTATACCTTAATCTATGCATGACTAGAATAATCGTAGTAGATGTTGTCTATGTCTTGCTGTGTGCAAACTACTGTTCTGAATACCTTGCAAATGTTAACTCATTTAACGTTCGCAGCTCTTTAATGTCTATAGTTACTTGTTGAATGATTTAATCAGTTTTTTGGGGGGCTTTTCCAAAGTTAGGAGTAGATCTGTGCTAAGGTATCTATAGTTGGAGATGGCAGTATTTTTTGTCTTGTGCCAAGCAAGTAGTATAGGTATTCCAGATGTAAACTTCAGTAGAACCTTTTGCAGGTTCTTATTCCATTAATACTACATTAATGAAATATAGTTAATAATCTGTACATTTCTCATTCAGTATATTTCTTCCATTCCACCTAAAGAGCACATGTAAATCATAACTTTAAAAAGTGATTAGTTCATTCAGCTTTAATCATAAGAAGTTTCAGATCCTAAAAAGTTTCAAACCCCTACATAATTTCAACTGAATGATTCGTATATATTTGAGGGAAGTTATAAATCCTTGATTTTGACTGATATTATACTAGGTGTTGATTTCATAAACAATAGCTTTTAATCTGACCTAGTTATAAGCCTGAGATAGAATCTAAAGCTTTAGATTAGTTTAATACAGATGGGAAATAGGAAGGAAAATGTATGTCGTGACACATTCCTACAAAAAGACCAGAAGCTGCAGAAGGCTAACTTAATCCACTTGAGAAACCTCACTTTGACCTAAACGGAGCAAGCTCTTTCTTTTCAAGCTCTTGCCTTTTATTTATTTGTGTGGGAGTGGGGAGCCCGAGTTAATGGAGGGACAGAGGATTTATAGATCCTACTTCTACATGAGTAGAGGTCTGTTCGGTCTAATCCTCTTAAAAAGGAAAGAAAGGCTTCTTATTCAATATTTCTATGCAGAATGTTTCACAAAGATAACTTATTTTTGGTAGAGAATGGGTTTATGAACGTAGAGAAATATACATGAAAACTACATCTCCATTTGATCAACAACTGGGCCATCTTAACTTGGCTCTTATTTTTAGGTGAGCTGGTCATTATATAGAGATAGAGATGGAGCTAATAATGCAGCCTGTAAGCCCATCATGTTAGCACTATTTCGTGGAGGGGAAATGATAATCCAATAGCCCCAACCCGAGGTAACATGTCAAAATATAAAAGATGGGAATGCTGAGCTGACTCTGAATTGAGGACGGCCATGCCCGTAGCTTCATTGAAGCTGTTGATGGAGCTCCAGCATAAAGCACAGGAATAAGATTTCACAGTGTCTTCCTCCACCTTTCCCGTAAGAACTTGTGGCACGGTAAATGCATCAACATAGCCCACACTCTTTGGAGCGTTCTTTGTACCCTACACATGAGCACAGTTAGGAGATATTTTAAACCCATGACATGAACATGGGACTTACCTCTTCCAGAAAGATGGAAGATGCTAATAATGTTGGGTGCTGCCCATTTCTGATCATTTCCCAGAAACTTGAGCAAAGACCCGCACCAGCAGCTGCCCAGCAGAAGGGCGGCGGGGGGGAACACCTTGATCGTGCTCATTATTATAGTTAGCATTAAAGCAGGTGCTCAAGCTGCCTGTGTGGTGGCACAGTGCTAGGGATAGTTGAAAGCTGACTGAACTCAGGTCTGTGTGCTGCAAGAACTCTTCTCAGAAAATGATCCCCAGATGGTAGTATGGAGGGAGTGTGTGTCACAGATAGATTATCGGTGTATCGGTGGTTTATGAAGACTTATCATTGAATCATGTAGTATGTTCTGCCCATGTTGGCTTCCAGCTAGCTTGGGATGTGGAAGCGTTCATGGCCTCACCTGATCTCAGGCTGTTGTGAAAATGCATGTCTATTCATGGGTCAGTATACTTTTCTCTGTCTTTAAAATTGGTTTTGAGAAAGAATGGGAGAGGCTTTATTTGACTAAAGCTTATTTGGATCTCTGGAGTTAAAATTCTTGGAGTATATAATCTTTCAGCTGCTTTTCTGCCTTGAATCTTGAGAAAGTGGTCTTAAATGCTCAAGGGGGGTGGGGACTAACAACTTCGGAGGAGAGTCACAAAGTGAATCATGGAACTGATAAATTACAGCCTTAAATCTTTGTTAGTGTATGAGTCAAATGGAATGGATTTGATGAGCCAATGTGTGGCTCTGAGACGTAACTGTCCCCGTGCTGGTTGACAGCTTCTAGCACTGTTTTGAGGCAGTGACTGCATCACTGTGTCTTGCACTGAAATAAGGGAACTAATTTGAAAATGATGAATAGGAGAGGAGCAGAAGCTCGCCTTTTCTCTTGTGGCAACTGGCCGCCAGCTCTGCGGTCTTATTAAAAATGCTGAGTTTCTGTATTTAATAAGCTTGGGACCCATGTATATCAAGAAGGAAAACAAAATGCTTTAATAGTCTGAAGCAGAGTTCAGCCATGGGGCCAAACCAGTGGGGTTTGTTCTGATTGGCAAGCAGGTGATGGCTGGAAAAGGAGATGTGAGATGCCTTTGAAGTGGTACAGGGTTGGGTTGCTGCCATTGGAAAGTCACATCTGGCAGTGATCACCGTGCTTGCTGGGACCCACCGGCACAGAGCTGCCCCAGTAACCGGATACGGCTGAATGCAAAGTGCGAGGGAACCGTTCGTTTTGTGATAGTAACTTACAGGATTGGATTTTTCACCGCTGAGGATCTTACACCATTGAGGAAAGGAAGATCTTTTTATCCTCCTGATGTCTTTCATTGAACTGTTCAAATCTCCTGAATTACAAAATAGTAAACGAGGAGGAAAATAGAGAGCCTCGTGATGCCAACAGGTTTCTGGCAGTGGTATCCCCAGACAGTAACTTCTTGCTGAAACCAACATCTGGATATTGTTATTTTCATTGTAAAACCCCTAGTTTAGATGGGATTCACTATTATCCCATATAGGGTGACCCTTAAAAGTATGTTATTCTTTTTTTGTTTGTTTTTTCCTTGTGGCCTGAGGATCTGTATCAGCATATTAAGCCCAAAGAGATTTCTTTTACTTGAGCCGTGTTGTTCCTCAGATCCTTGGTAATAATAAATTGCATGCTGGAACTTTATTTGGAAGTTAGTAATAATAAATTGGCTTCTAGGACCCCTATAATAGGAAATCAAGCTGTAATACATGATGTTAATGTCTCCCCATCTAAGTCTAAACTGGTACCCAGAACTTATCACAAAAAACTCCGCAAAATTTTAAAAAGCCTGTATCTAAGAAGGCTTGTTTTCGAAGGAAGCCATTCATACAGAGAATAATTTAGAGATACTCATAACTGTCTTCAAAGGTTTAGATTGTGCTTTGGACCCAGTAAAATTTCCTTGTGAGCCTGTATCTTTACGTCTAACATGGGAAGATTGCTACCACCTGTTATCATAGTACTTGCTTTTAGAAGGGAGTTAAAGCTTAGATATGGGAGCATGTTGAACTAAAATGTTGAGTGGGCTTGATTGTGGTGCACTGAGTGGAATTGTAAGGGAGGGCAGGCCGAGGGGGGCTGCTGGTTCCTTTGTCAACCTACTCTCCCACCCCTTACCTCACACAGTCAACTAGAAAAGCTCTCCTTAGGGCATCATGACTAATCTCCCACCTCTGGTTTGAGAATCATGGCTGTTATAACATGTTCCTTCTTAATTAGGTCTTTAGAAAGTATTGTGGGCCTCATAATAATTATAACCAATACTAATAGATAATGACTTAAGCACTTTCCATCCTAGATGAGGTTTGAAAACATTATTAAAATAGGTGTTGGTAGCAACATGAATTTGAATACATATGTAGGAGTCCTTTTTATTTTAGGGAAGCAAAACATTAGAAAATGTGATTTTTCTAGGGTTGGAAAATGGCCATAGAACTCCCCCTGCTTGTGCTCTCTCTCTCTCTCTCTGACAGATGAATAAATAAAATCTTTTAAAAAAAAAATAGAGTGATTTTATGATAGTAGCACAGAGGAGCAGGATGCTGAGACCACACTTCATCGCATCTCTGTACGTAGTTCGGCTTCATGTCCAACTTACTGTTGGCCCTGAAACACACTTAGCAGCATTTACACGCACAGAACATGCATAACGAGGTGGCCTTTCTCACCTCTTCCCACGTGGGGAGTGCTCTTTCCCAGCATGCACATTGGTAAATTGACTCTAATGTCGCATCTTTGTCTGGAATAGTGTGTTTAGAACTCTGTGATGTTTAGCCGTGACCCCGTAATAGGACTGAATATGCTCTTGCTCTGTCGTTGGTATTAGTTGACAAATAAGGTAGTTCGTTTCCTCATAACTTTATCTGCCTAATCAAGGTACCAGGTACCAGATGCTGCTGGTACGAGTCTCAGTTTTGGCAGCCTACTTATTTTGTCCTGACATAAATTACACCTTTTAGAAATGTATCTGCCGATCGTCTTTCTCTCCGCAATAGAATGTAGGCTCCCTGAAGGCAGAGATCATACCCTTTTCTCTTCTAGAGCCTCAGATCTGGCAGAATGCCTGGTTCATAGTTGATATCCACTAACATTTGTTGAACGAATGACTTTTCATATGCTATTGTTTTAAACGTCGTAGATGTTCTTGATTAGGCTCTTGAATCAATACAGAAAGCATCTCCTTGGGGAATTTTTCACATAGATCACTGAGTTGGAAAGCAACTTGAATTATCCTTGTGGGGAAAGAGGAGAAACAGGAAAGAACAGCATAATTAGACCTCAGCAGGCTAGATTCTGTTTCTAGTTACATAAGATATCATAGCAGGACATACGAGCAATGCAGAAAATGAGTGGCTGTTCTGGTCTGTTATCTGTGGTCTTTCAAAAATGGTAGCTCTTGAGTGTTAAGGGAACAACAAAAATGTGCATTGCTGCTTACCTAATGGAAATAGAAAAACAGTGCCTCCCAGATCTATATATTTTTGGCCGGAATTTCTAGTCCTTTATTTCCAGCTGGAGTCTGGAGGCCTCTACAACACTGTCTTGCATCATGGTCCAAGCTGACCCCGTGCATCTCCTTTCTTCACCATCCATTCTTCCTGATGTATCCCGTTACCCTTGGTGACCTCTCTCTACCCAGTAACTCCAGCTCCACACATCAGCCTCATCCTGTCACTGGCCCCCTTCCGCCAGTCACCAGTTCTGCTCTGTTCTTTTCTCAAAGCTCTCACCACCCTCCTCCTCCTTGGCCAGGCTTCTGGAGAGCCTTCTCCCATGCCCACCTGTGACGCCCCCACCTGTCTGTCCTTCTTACTTCTGCCAGCTCAAACTTACTGAAATACATCTAATTTTGCTGCTCTTCTGTTAAAGTTTCTCTACCAGACTCTGAATCACTTAGAAGAATGAGGGCAAACAAGGTCCTTTGTACTGTGTCTGCAGTTCACTCACTTCCCAGCGCCCGCTCCTGTCTCCCAGCTCCGCTGGGCTACCTGCCCTTCCTGCACACTCGTCCTGAATGTACACGTGGTGGGTCCTGTCTCTGTAATGCCCCTTTGCCTGATCTTCTCTGTCAATGTCTGTTCACTCATCGGTTCCTAGTTCACCTGTTAATAACCTTCTCAATCCATCCCTCCCAAGCCCTGTTAACAGACT
Organism: Neomonachus schauinslandi; assembly: GCF_002201575.2. Classification (NCBI taxonomy): domain Eukaryota; kingdom Metazoa; phylum Chordata; class Mammalia; order Carnivora; family Phocidae; genus Neomonachus; species Neomonachus schauinslandi. The sequence continues at coordinate 17,970,647 of NC_058403.1, forward strand.
TTTTTAAAAAACCCATTACAGTTAATGTGCACACCTCTGACATCATTGTTCTGTGCTTCCTTTCCTGTCCACCTCTGCAGGACTCCAAGCCTGTGGTCAGCAGTTGGGACTTGACTAGGCATAGTACCTAATAAAGAACAGGTCTTTACAGGTTTCTTTTTTCTGAAATAATAAACCCCAAGGAAAATATTGTATATGAAGAACAAATGATAACTTTTATTGAGACCATTTTCAAAACCTTGCACCTGTAAAAGGGGGGAAAAAACCATATTTATCATACATAAATTTAAGCCAGAGTCTAATCACAGCAGATAATAGGTATGATAGTTAGCATTTAAGGTGTGCTTCTAAGTGCTTGGCATATATTAATTGCTCACAGCATCTCCAGGGGTAGGAAATGTTGTTATCCCATTTTAAAGATAAAGAAACTTAAGTCGCAGCAGGATAAGTCACTTGCCCATGGTCACACCATAGCTGGCAGGCGGCTTCCAAAAACGTGCCTTTAATTCCCACAGTTTCCCCTCTGCAGGTCTCTGTGAACAAGAACGGTGAGTGAACTGGAGTTTACCGCAGTGTAATTTTTCCTCGAGAAAAGAGGATTTTCAAAACAGCTGTTACCAGTGATTTAGCCTAAAAAGGAATGCGCTTCCCTGTTCCTTTTAGGGCCCTGCACCTTCTACATTTGTTGCATTGTAACGTGCGGTGTCAGCATTTGATATTTTAACTACAAATTTCTCAGTAACTACAGATACTTTAAAAAAGAAACTCAATAAGCCAAGGAAGCTGGCTTGCTGGAAGAGGAGGAAAGTTGGCTCACTCCTGGAAAATGAACTAAAAGTTCTACCTCTCCTGAGCATGCTTTTCCTATACATCTGGCTGATCCAAGACTCCATCGTAGTAGCACACTATGCTTGTCTTTACTTTTTTCTTCATCTTTACCCTACAATTTAAAATACTTGTGGGGTGCCTGGGTGGCTCAGTCGGTTAAGCAGCTGCCTTTGGCTCAGGTCATCATCCCAGGGTCCTGGGATCGAGTTCTGAGTTGGGCTCCTTGCTCAGTGGGGAGCCTGCTTCTCCCTCTCCCTCTGCCCCTAGCCCTTCTCGTGCTCTCTCTCCCGCTCACTCTCTCTCTCTCAAATAAATAAAATCTTTAAAAAACAAAATACTTGTTTCAGGCTCTAAGAACAAAGGGGCAAGGGAGGCCTTGGACTTGTTTTAAGGATAAATGGCACTTCGTACCACCTGCGGATGGGGGCAGATATATCTATGGGACCCTACCTGAGACTCTGGGGTGGGACAAGGTGTAGCCACAGTTTCTTGCAGTGTGCTAGGAGGAGGAGCAGAGTTCTAGGTAGAACCAATTGTTTTCTCACAAGAGAGAAGAGGGAAGCCCACAGAAACAGGCAGGTTGCTTCCCTTCTTTGTAAGGACAGGGTCCTTCACAAGGTGTCCCCAAAAGAAAGGGGAGGTTGCTGTCTTGCTTTGTGGCTTTTCTAGAGGGCTTTGCAGCCGTTTTGTACACAGACCATCTATAGCTTTATATTAGTCCCTGTGTGTGTAGACACAGCGGAAAATGACGGGAGGCACATTTTGTGTGCTGAAATGACGCCTGTTCAGGGCATTGTTCTCCTATCATTCTCTTTAAATATTATGTCAGACCTCCCAACTACCTATTCCAGCATACCTTATCCAGCCTTCCTGCTTCCGTATTTTCCCATAGTACTTGTCACCTGTAACATGCTCGGACATCTTTGCCTTGGTTTCTTATGTTGTCACCTCTCCCCCCAGTAGACGAGAAGTGCCAGGAAGTCAGGCAATTTTGTCTCTCTCATCCCCAGAGATAACAGAATTCTGAGTGTGGAACAGACCCCTTAGAACCTGGTTCACGCTTAAATATGGTAAAATGGCTAAAGAGCACATATCTGCACCTCTTCACCCAAAAAGTATACAGATCACCTGTACGTAGCAATCGCCAAATCTTGAGGTATGAGGAATGTGCTCAGAGTTTTCTGGCGTAGCATCTGATTAACCAAGATTGGGTTTCACTTACCAAGAGCTTTAAATGACTCTGAAAGTTTTTATTACCTGAGATGCTTCTCCTTAATCCTAGTTGGTTCATAAAGCTGTCAGGAAAAAAAGTGCTTTTGATTATATATAGCTTTTCATGCCTCCAAGATAGTCTTTAAAAAAGCAATTTAGCTTTTTACTATAATTATATGCTAAACTTAATATTTTCTCCAAGTCTTGCCAGAATATCATTTTCCCCCTTTCAGCAGACTTTTTATGATTTAAAGTTCGAGCAGCAAATATACTGCATACTTCTACATCTCTAAAACCTAAGAACATTTTTCTGCAGAGTTCAAACGATACCATCTCACCCACAAAATTAACAATAATTTTTTAATATTCTCAGATATGGAGCCCATCGTCAGATTATCCCTGAGACACAGAAATAGCCTTCACAGCTCATTTTTCTACCCCAGATTCTATCCAGTATCAACCCCAACATCTTACATCCTTAACGCTCGGGATTTGGAACAGCCCTTTTTCTCTCCCGACATCAGCATGCTGAAGAAGCCATGGCAGTTTTCTGTGACCTCTTCTCCAACCTTTGATTTGTCTCATGTCTTAGGGCTAGTACTTAGATTGTTTTTTTTCTATTGCTGGAATATTATTTTTTTTAAAGTTTTTATTTGAGAGAGAGCGAGTGAGCGTGCAAGGGGGAGGGGCAGAAGGAGAAGCAGACTCCCCCCTGAGCAGGGAACCTGATGCAGGACTCGATCCTAGGACCTGAGCCAAAGGCAGACACTCAACCAACTGAGCCACCCAGGCGGCCCTGGAATGTTCTTATTATGAGTACGTAGTGAGATGGTGGAGAGAAGAGAAATTATCTCATACTCTACCCAGGTGATACTAGTTTACACCAAGGCTTGGGTTGCTCTTCTTTGCTTACTTCAGCCTCATACTTCAGAATTTGACTAAATCAAACAGGGCAGAGCCAATAGGCCAGTCTGAAGAGAAGTTGATTTCATACTAAAGCACTGTTTTTATAATCTTCCTTCAATTTTCTCTCATGCCTGGCACCGTTTAGTGAATGCCGTTAGTTTTATTCTTAGTATTGGCAAAAACCTGAGTAGCCAGTAGACTCATGAATTTAATACTGGATTCTGTAGTAGTAGTCTATTAATATCATTGTGCCATGTGGTACCAGAATTCTGAAAACATAGTCTGGTACAGGATTTTTTTTTTTTAACTTTAAAGATTAAGTAATTTTGTATACTCTTAAAAATCTTTCCTAGGACTACCTAACATCTGACCCTTTTATGTTTTCTCATAAAGAAGAAAATCAAACTGTATGCAGTTGTCATAGAATACACCAATTCAGAATGTTCTGGAAGAATATCTCAGTGGTATTTAGTCCTTTCGTTCATTCATTTAACATGTATTTTTTAAGCTATTTTATTTTTTTGAGCTATTTTCAATAGCTATAATTTGAGCTACTCTCTGTGTCATGTACTGTGCATGTAGTGTGTGTGACCTTTGCTTTATTACATTTTAGTGGTACTCATGGTGGGTCAGGTGCTGTTTTAAGTGCATTACAAATACTTACCCAGTTTATGTCTCATCATACCCCTATGAATGGAAGTAGCACCTGTAAAGTTTGCCATTTTATAGATGAAGAGAAAGAGGCACAGAGAGGTTAACTAACTTGCTCAGGGTCACAGAGCCAGGATTTAAGTCCAGGCAGGCTGGCCCCAGAGTTCATACTTTTAACCACTCCACCATGCTGCAAGATTTCCTGTCTCCTTGGACCCTGTGTTCTGCTGGCTCCTAGGGAGGCGAGGAGCAGGGGTCACTATTGTTTCTACTCTGGAATTTTAGAACTTGGACATCCTAGAGGCCTTTCACTTTGTTTTGTTTGATTTCATTTCAAATCAGGACAAAGCACGGTCGTATGTTCTTTCCATACCCACCTCACCCCATAGTCCACCTTCTATGCAAGGAGTCAGCACACTTTCTGTAAAGGGTCAGATAATAAACATTTTAGGCTCTGCAGGCCACGTACCACCTCTGTTACATATCTTTTTTTTTTTCTTGTCATAATCCCTTAAAAATGTAAAAACCACTCCTAGCTTCTAGGGTGTGTCAAAATAAACCATGAGCCATCCTATCCATTCCACTGATCATTTGTCCTTCTTTGGTTACTCTTTGTTCTTGTCAGCTGACTCTGTTTCAGGCTCTTAGGTTTTCCTCCCTCCTACCACAGGGTCTTTGCATATGTTCGGCCTACCCTCTCTTGTGGAGAGTGTTCTTGAGCCCCCCAGACCTCATGAACCTTGGCCCTCTGTAGGTCACACTTCAGTCATCCTTTCTTCATGGATGTCTTGCTGTACACACCAGGTCTGGTCAGATCTTATTCTTTGGGTTTCCTAGCTTTCAAAATTGTTATCACTGTAGTACTGTCATATTTATTGGACAGTGACATCATTGTCCTTTTGGCTGTTAGCCCCGTGAGCTACCCTTGCTCCCCAGTGTGTTTCTCCCAAAGCAATGTCCCAGCTTCTACTCTTGAGTCCCTAGAATCTGCTCTCCACTCAGTAACCAGAGCCATCTTTAAAACTTAAATCTGATTGAGTCATTTTTGTTGCATGTGAATAAACTTGCTGTTTCTTAACCAACATGGCCTCACCAGGTCATGCCCTTCCTGTCTGTCTCTACCACCTTACCTTATACTTCTCCCCCTCATCCACTGCCCCCTAAGCTCACTGGCTTTCTCTTTATTATCTTTTCCTCAGGCCAGGACCTTTGCACTTGCTATTCCTCCCGCTCCAATCATCCCCCCTACCTGGACTCTCAGCCTTCTGTGTCTTGATGGCCTTCCCCTGACCATTCTCTTTGAAATGCTGCCCCCATTCCCGCCCCACATACCTGTTATAGTCACCGGTTAATACGTAAGCCCCCTTTCCTTTCTCTATACTTTTGACTTTTTTTCTTATTTATTCATATTGTACCTCACCCACGAAAATACATGTTCCAGGAAAGTAGAGGCTCTGTCCTGCTCACAAGTCCACCATCAGTCTCTGGACTAGCACCTGGCACTTGGCGAAAGCACCATAAACATTGTTGGTTGAATGTCTAATGGCTAGTATGTGGCATAGAGAGGCTGTTAATAGAATGGCTCAGTCGGGTCCTGGCATCAAGTCCCACATCGGGCTCCCTGCTCAAAAAAAGAATGGCTCAGTGGGTAGGTAAATTAATGCATGACTCTTTTTTTGCTCATTAACAATTGGCACACATTTGTTTCAACTCAAATACTTCACTGTCCACTGACTAAAGAAAAAATATCTGAATACTTGACCTCTGCAATTTAACATACCTCACTATTAAAATTCAGTCCTTGTTGAATTCTGTTATAGTCAAGCTTATGTAATTTGTTACTCCTGATTGTGCATTATATGGATGTCCCTCCCTTATCCTCATACCCGCTTTTCACGGCCTACCAGCTCAGACACTTCTGGCTCACCAGAATCACTTTCCCCTTTGAATTTCTAAAACATTTAGTAGGCAGTATGTCTGTTACTCATATAGTAATCAGAGTAGATTCTCTTGCCCAGAAGAGACATTCCGATTAAATATGTAACAATGATGATACATTCTCATTTCAGACTAAGGTTGTCTGTATCTCATCCTTAATGCCTGAGTCATGAATTTTGGCTGTCTCAGTTTTGTCCTTCCCTCCCTGAAGCAGGAGTCCAACCATCTGCAAGGAACGCTTTTAGCTGCAAATACCCAAAACCCGAGTCATTAGTGGTAGGGAGCCCCAGGCTGGTGCAGTGCTGCGGAGATGTGACCTTTTTATATCTTTCCACCCCACTCTCCTTATCAGCTTCTGCATCTGGATGTTTATCGACTAACCATTGACAGATGGCAGTTGCCCTTCTGGGGAGAAAGTAATAGAAGGCAAAGGGGCAGAATCACCCTGACTACTCAGTATGATGAGCCTTCTCATCTGGAAAGTGAAGCCTTCCTAGAAACCCCACCTAGAGGTCCAAGCAGATGTCTGCTGGCATCTGATTATCCAGAGACCCGGCAGTCACTTTGGCCTTCGCTATCTGCAAGGGAGACAGGGCATGAAATGTTTGCCTTCCTATTTTCTCTGGTCGAAGAAGGGATGCGGGAAGGGAGTGAGGTGTGGCTTTGGGGTGGCTTACCAGCAATTTCTGCCACATTGCGTTTCTCAGGAGAGAAGACTAATCAAATTCTCAGAGATCCTTTAAATGAAAAATTAATAATACCTACTAACTAGGAATGTCATCAAAACAACTATACTGAAACTCAGTAGACTACTAAAGAGAAATCTGTGGGCGTCTGTTTTTATATATTATTACTTGTAGGCAGGAGAGATTCTAATAGTACAACATTAAAGGTAGGTAACTTTTTTTTTTTTTTAGTAATCATCAACATATGGTAGATTGAATCCTATATGAACCTCACGTTCAAATTCATTTATAAAGTATCTATTAATGAATTAATTAACTTGGAGAATTAATTAACCAGTTCAGCCTAGTTAGTGAGGCCATGGTTGAAGGAGCCATATATGTGGATATACATTATATGTGTATATATGTATAGCTTATATTTACACAAATGTACATCTATATATATTCATGTATATCTACGTATATGTAATTATTTAGAGTCCCTTCAGGTAGTGAAAGATTTTCACTAATGAAAAGATTATATATGTTATTCTATGTAATTATTATATATAATTATATATATAATTTATCATACCTACATACCATTATTATTGTTGTTGTTATTATTATTATTTGCGTTCTACCTTCATAATTTGTGCCCTCGTGGGATTGGAGGTTTGGAGTGCAGGTTTTTTGTGTTTTTGTTTGTTTGTTTTCAGATGTGGAGTCCCGGAAAATACAGTTATATCAGTTAAAGAGCTCTTGTTCTCGCTCAGTCGTGAGACTGTTAGGGAAGAGTGGGGCAGGACAGTAGCAGTATCCTCTCCCTTTCACCCCTCATTCCTGAAGTGTAACTTACATAAAGAGAAGTGCACCTAACACAGTACCCAGCCCGATGATGGGTTTTCAAAACTGAACACACACCCGAGAGCTGACCCCCAGATCCCAGTGCCGCCTGGCCGGCCCCCCCAGAGGCCTCTCTCCCGTTCTGCTGCCAGTCACAGATACCCCCGCCAAAGTGCACACCGCCTGTGAGTCCGGCAGCAGCGTGAAGGGCTGCCTGTTCTCACAGTTTATGTAAAGGGCGTCAGGCCGTGTGTCCAAGTGTATGTTTGACTCCTAACAGTGCCTTTAGGTGGGAGAGACACTGGCTTTTTCTTACTTTGCTCTGCGCCTCTTGAATCTTTTACTCGGAACCCTGAAGAATAAGCTTCCATTCTTTTATCTTTTCTCACGTTTTCTGACAACTTCTAATTTTCCTAATTTCACAGCAATATTTCGGATCGTGCTTTCTCCTGGAACATACTGAGTCTTCGGCCATTGTACCCTCCAGGTTAAACTCTGGGAGCACCAAGAACTGGGGCATAGAGGGGAAAATAGTCTGTTTACCTTTTGAAAATTTTGCTTTATCTTCTCTCTCTATTCCTGACTCTGGGAGACGCTTTCTTCCCCTTTCTAGTTCAATAAACATACATGTGTCTGAGCATCTTCCTGTTGAGATTTGCCCCTCTGGTCCTGGGTTGGTCTTACATTTTGGGAATTGAAAGCTGTTCTGTTTCATCTCCCCCATCAACGTGGTGTTCAGGTCCCATGCGTGTCCAATTCACATAAACCATGGGGATCACAGCTTTCTGGATGTTGCTTCCTCTCCTTTGTCCTACAGAGGGGCAACAGAAAGTCAGTTTTAGCAGATGCTATGAAAGAGTAAATACAGCTCTTTTAGAGAATGCAAATAGTGAATTGTTTTGTGTAACTTAAACAAAAAGGAATTAAAACTGGTACGTGAATCAAATCTTTCCCTATCTGAAGGGAACATCAGGGAGGCAATGGCAAGTGGAATCTGTCAAGGTCAGCCTTTATTTAGAAATACAAGGAGAGTAGTCACCTTTGTGATGGAGCATATCCTTCATCAGAGTAAACTCTTGCGTGCTGACACATAAAATTTCATTATCAGTGATTTATTTCCTCCTCGAAATGTCCCTTTGACCCTTTAACCTTCTTATTAAAGTCAGATACTCCTGAGGATGATCAGTATTTTCCCCTCATTCTTTAGAAGTGTTTCTCATTATTGGACTTCAAAGACCATAAAAGCTGTCTCCTATCAATTGACAGACACTAAGTCATGTGAATGTGATATGAATATTCCACCGTGTTACCAAGGGATTGTTTTATTGTGAGTTCTTTGATTATTTACAAGGAAATTACTTTATGACACCCAGCCTCACACTTCCATCAACTGGCCCCTCCTTGGCATTTTCTTGCACTGCGAGCAGCTTTCCAAAACCAGTTCGCCGGAGTCACATCGCAGAACAAAGCTGCCCAGCAGTTGAAGAGTTGGTGGAAAAGTCCGTTTTCTCTCCCCTTTTCTGTGTTCCCTGCTATCTGTGAAATCTGCAGTTGGCAGCATGATGCTGGTGTGTTTGGCATTCTTTGGGCAGATGGAGTATCATTACAAACATAACTGCATGCTGCTGTTTTAATTGTGTCCAAATAGATTATTAAATTCCAGAAATCAAAGCCATGGTAATAAGAACTGGACCTGAGTTCTCTTAAGCCAAGTAATTTAATTCCTCAGCCAGTTGAACTATTATGTATCTCTGTTCCTTGTTATTCTAGTAAATTGCTGGGCAGATGCAGTGATGGATGACGGGTGTATATTTCACTCTTTTTTTTTTTTTTTTGTGGCTAGACACATGCTAGGATGCCGATCACTTGAAACACAGCTCTTCTCACAAGCATGTTTTCTGTTTGGAGCCTTAGGTGCAACAGTCAGGGCATTTAACAGGGGAGGTTGAGGGAGATTCCCGGGGGTACCCACAGTCCTGTTTTGACTGTCGCACCTGGAAGCACAGTGCAGTCTTCTCCCCAGATCACATAGATCACATACTGGGACCCACAAAACAACAGGCATGCACACTTCATGGCTTCAGGAGAACACTGGTTTGGTTTGATTTTTCTCCCTGGCTTTACCTCAGTTTTCTACTTAATTTAGAGAACCGAATAGTACTGGTGCCTGTAATTTGACTGAATATAGAAGAGAGTAAATTGGCTGGTGGGACAGTAGTACAACATTGAGATTCTCTAGAAAAATGAGGCAGGATACTGGGTAAAGTTTGGAGCATCTAAGTGAGCAACTGTTAAGTTCAGCATTCTTTGGAATTGTTGCCTCGGTTAGACTTCTGTGCAGGAATTCAGGTAATCAAGAAATAACGATGGCACCCCATTTATCTTGAAGCAGATAAAGGCTTATACCATCTGATTAGTGGCAACATTTTCCCTTCTTACCTTTTTCTGCTTGGTCTTATATGGAAATGTTAAAATAACTGGTTAGGGTCTGCTGTATTACACTTCATTTATTAACACACTAATAAATTATGATTAATGTTATTCTGCTTAATAAGTTCCTCCTTTTTCTCTAGCCACATGCTTCAACTTCTTTGGAGGTGTTCATTTATTATCCTTGCATCATATTTAATCAGAATTAGAAAGGTGTTCCACTTGTCAGGCGGGACACATTTCTACAGAACATCTATAAAATTTCCTTAAATTATGGGTTAATCCGATTAAAGGAATTCCTTCTAGTGCTGTATTCCATCTCCTTACATGTCTTTTTCGTTTTCATCCTCCACAGAATTACTTGTGGCTGTCCTTCTGGCTCAGTTTGTGGGAGCCTCTTTTGCCTTTTTCCTTTCTGTGTTCCCACACCATGGAATCCTGCTGTTCCCGTTCCCTAACGTGTTTGAAATCTGACTTCCTGTACACTGCCCAACGACCTTCTCCTTCTAGGCGAGAGTCAGCCGTGGGGTAATAATTCCCCCCTGTTTCTTTTTTTCTGGGCAAACCTGTCAGCATGGCAGCCCTCAGTCTTACTCCTGTGATGCTTCTTGTCAGATGAGACCTGTGGTAGAGGCTCTGGTAGGTTGCAGGCTTCCGCCACATCTAGATCTTTTGTCATTATTGTTTCTGTGATCTGAGCAAGGATGCAACGTGTATTTCTCCTATCTGGCCAGATGGAGTGTGATAAATACTTCTACTGTTTAACACCTTCCTATCCTCATTTACCATCTTTCAGATGCTCTTGACCATGTCTGCACTGCGGGTACACAATTTCCACAAGGATATCTTATTAGGGCTTTCTCATTTTGTTCCAGATGTACCCCTCTTCCTCCATCCACGTGTGCTGATTTATTACTCACCACTGTGCATCAGTATCTACATATTTAATGCCCTACGTATTATTTCTGATCCCCTTCCCAGTTGTACTGTGATTTACTGACTATCTGTTACCATTCTTCCCAGTATTGCATCTTCTAGTGGTTCTGAGAATATCACCCCCTGACTTTCAGCATCAGTATCACAGAGGAAGTTATTAGAAATGCAAATTCTCAGGCCCCATCCTAGACCCACTGATTCAGAAACCCTGGGGGATGGTGTCTGGTGCTCTGTGTTTCAGGAACCCTTCCAAGTGATTCTGATAGTCGCTAACATTTGAGAAGCACTGAAATACTTAATCTGCAGTGTTTACGCAAGAAGCAAGAGTAGGGACCACAGCTGTATAGTTTCAGTAGGCATCCCTGACCACTGGATAGTACAGATTTATTCACCCCAGTTTTTTCTTCCTCATCCATATCCAGTTGAAACTTTGAATTGCAATATTTGAACCAGTTTCCACCTTTACTAATTGAGTATCTACCATGCAGATGCTGTGTGGTATTTGCATATACGTTATGAGAAGTCATCCGCATACAGCAAATTCACTTTGGGTATCCTCCTTCCTCTATCCTGTTTAATAGGCTTTATTTCTTTAGAGCAGCTTTAGGTTTACAGAAAATTTGAGCAGGAAGTACAGAGTGTCCCCCTCTCCCCCCTCTCTGGCCACCCCCACATTTCCTCTGTTGTTAACATTTTCATGAGAATGGTACATCTGATCCAATATCGATACATTAGTTATTAGAGTTCACTTTTGTTTTGTACAGTTCTGTTGGTTTTGACAAATGCATGTGTCCTGTGTTCACTGTTAGAGTATCATACAGAGTAATTTCACTGCTCTACGAATCCCCTGTGCTCTGCCTATTCATTCCTCCCTTTTTCACCCTGACCCCCCAGGAACCACTGATCTTTTTAATGGTCTCCATAATTTTTGCCTCTTCCAGAATAGCATATAATTGGAATCACAGTGTACCCTTTTTGCAACTGTGTAAACTAAGAAGGGGTAAAACATTATAGACTTGGGGCACCTGGGTGGCTCAGTTGGTAAGCATCTGCCTTCGATGCAGGTCATGATCCCAGGGTCCTGGGATTGAGTCCTGCATCCGGTTTCCTGCTCAGCAGGGAGCCTGCTTCTCCCTCTCCCTATGCCCCTCCGTTCGTGCTCTCTCTTTCACTCGCTCGCTCTCAAATAAATAAAATCTTAAGAAAAAAAAAAAAAAACAGAACACTAGATCTGCTGAGCTGGGATTCCTACTTCGACCTGCCGGCTTCAAGTCTCGCATATGTGTTTTCTTTGATGCCACATTCCCTCTCAAATTACCAAAAACCTGTTGGTTCCCCTCCCGCCTTCCTGAAATTTGTTTAAATGACTATTACTGTTATTTTTATTTCCTGCTCCAGCGAAGACAAAGTAGTGGAAGTAGCGGAGGAGGAGGAGGTGGCTGATGTTGAGGAAGAAGAAGCCGAGGACGACGAGGATGACGAGGATGGTGATGAGGTAGAGGAAGAGGCAGAAGAACCCTATGAAGAGGCCACGGAGAGAACCACCAGCATCGCCACGACCACCACCACCACCACGGAGTCTGTGGAAGAGGTGGTCCGAGGTAACTCACTGTTGACTTGGATCTCCTCTGTTAGGGGAAAAGGAAAGCTTCATACCAGAGTTTGAAATTTCTCTCCAGCCTACCACCACGGCCTTCCCCCACCAAAAATAAAATTCAGAGTCACAAGTCTTACGCTTGTTAAACCCTCTTGGGTCTAACAAGCTGTCCAACGGTTCATTTCAGATAACGTGACATCCTGATTTACAGCCTATTCTGTGCCTTGTGTTTGCTGCTTGGCACATCCCAACCGGTTCTGCAAACCCTCCCTACCCAGCTGCCGCCTCTTCTGGCAGAGGCCAGGTTAGGTGACCTCCTTGGTACGCCCTGGCCGTGGGTATTCCTTACACTCTTACTACCTGTTCCCTCTTTGCCGCCTGGACTATGAGCTCCTTGAAGGCAAGGACGGGCTTTTACCTAGCATCATGCAGAGGGCCTGCCTTGTAGAAGGTTTTAGATAAATCTTAGTGGAGATTTAGTGAATAGTTGGAATTAAATTTCATTAAAGAAGAACAACATTTGGGGAGTTGTCACACTACTTTTTGCTGGGAAATTTAACCTGGATGACTTTTGTGTTGTCTTTACACTGTTTTACTGGGGGGAGTGACAGTGCTTTCTTTGAGAGGTAGATATGGTGTTAATATCTTAAGACTTTGTGTTTCTGTTTGAGTAATGCTCCTGTTGAGGATGTTGTGACGTGAACGAACTAACAGACTTCCTTTTTTGTCTCCATGAAATAGAAGCAAGCATTGAGTTTACATGAAACAACCAAATGTTATTATAGCAACTAGTGAACTGTTGGGTTGCATTTCTTAAAGGTTAGGCATTTGTTTTGCAAATGGTAAAAGATGGCCACAGAATTAGACGGGGTGAATACAGATGGGTGGAGTTTTAATGTGTTCAGATACTTTTAAAGTCTGTCCACACATGTTAGAATATTGTAAGTCTTCCTCTCACTTTTTATTAAGGTAAGATGAGTTCAGTTCTGTTGTTAAATCGGAGCTTAAAATGGGTTACTTTCTCTGCCTTAAGTAGATTTCTAATGATCACTGTACTGTCTTCTTCCGTTCACTGCACTTTTTATACCTTCATTGAGGTATAATTTACATATGAAATTCACTCATTTTCAGTATATAAGTGTATAATGCAGAGGCTTTAATAAATTTACCAAATTATGCAACCATCATCATAATCCAGTCTTAGAACAGTTCCATCGTCCCAGTGAGATTCCTCACACCCGTTCATTTCATCTTTGTTCTCACCGCCTGCCCTAAGCAACAATCAGTCCGCTTTATGTCTCTACAGATTTGCCTTTTCTAGACATTTAATATAAGTGGCATCATACGTGGTATCTGTGTCTGGCTCCTTTCACTTAAAACTAGTGTGTTTGAGGTTCTGTGTTTCTTTAACTTGTAGCTTTTAAAACCGAGATGACTCCGAGTTGAGCGCTCAAGAGTTAACTTAAAAATTCATTGGAAGAGTCACATATTCTTTACAAGATAGAGTAGAAGATAGACTGTTTAACTTTATCGTTCCCTACTTAATGACAACTTCTTCTTGCATTCAGCACATAAAGGCTTGTGTAAGCAGGTATCCATTTAAGGAGATGCACGTTTTGTTTGAGCCACGGTTTTTTTCAATACCCAAAGCATCCTTTCCCGGAGTGTGTTTCATGTGCCCCTTAGGACCATCTGTGGTTAAATGAACTTGTTAGCTTCTGTTTTCCTAGCAGGGAAAGGACAGATTTTTCAGAGCTTCTCTTCTTGAAAGCTCCGGGATGTGTGACTACAGATCACAGCAGCTGGTATTCTACAGTGGCTCTGAAGTCCTAGTGATCTCCATCAAGAGAGCTGTTTACATAATCAACGCCCACTTACTCAACACTCGTTTCTGAAGCACCTTTTTGGTATAAGCCACTTTGCTGGGCTTAGTGGACCCAAGATGAGAACACACAGGAGAGCCGACCCTCATGGATGTTCAAATCTAGTAGGAAATTTAAGTCAAAGAAACACAAAAGTCATCTGTGTTTAAAAGTCTGAGCCCGGAGCCTACTGCAAAGAGTAAGGGATCAGAGAAGGTTCTACAGAGAAGGAGATGGCATCTGAATTAGAAGTAGAAGGGCTCGTAGTAGGTCTACCAACGGATTTTATTCTAGCATTCTTTAGAGGAACTCAAGATGGCAGCACAGGTTTGCCATAGGCAGGTCCATGGCATGTTTCGGAGACAAGGTCAGTCCGATTTAAGCAAGAGTAGATGTCTTTAGATGAGACAGTTACAGGAAAATTAGGTTGGGGCTAAAATGTGGAGAACTTCAGTGCCAGGCTGGCAAAGTATGAGCATCAGCTGAGGGTGATCACTTCAGGACCTACCATGTGCTGAGAATTTTTCTGGTAGAAGCATTGAAGAGATTTTGTTATGATGTTACTGCTGTGAGGGGATGGGTGAACAGGGAGTAACATAATTAATGCAGTATCATGAGAAAATGCCACATAAACTTAGGCCGATATTCCAAACCAAGGGAGAGTTCTCTTGAGATAATACGGTCTTCTTATGTTCTAAATAAGTCCAGTTCTTTTGCTTGAGTTTTTCTCTCAATGTGGTGTTAATTAGCTACGATAGAACATAGAGGGACATAGGTTACAGTATTTTCTATAGAAAGGCAAAGGCAATTAAAAGAAATTAAAAAAAAAAATCTCCAGGCTAGAGAGTTGGGTTTTTTGGGGTTTTTTTGTTTGTTTTGTTTTGTTTTTAAGAAGCTAGCCCTAAAAGATAACAAGTTACTAATGTTGATGGCAAGAAAAGCAGTAACAGTGACCTTCTAAACACACCATGTGGTCATTTACGGTACCAACTGTTAATGCTAGAAATAGAAGAGCTTTTATTTATTTTTTTTTAATTTATTTATCTGTCAGAGAGAGAGAGAGCACAAGCAGGGGGAACAGCAAGCAGAGCAGGCAGAGGGAGAAGCAGGCTCCTCGTTGAGCAGGGAGCCTGATGCGGGACTCGATCCCAGGACTGAGCCGAAGGCAGATGCTTAACCGACTGGGCCACCTAGGTGTCTCTAGAAGAGCTTTTAATAGGAATCCATCCATCCCATGGAAGACTCCTGAAATGGACAAAAGTGTAATTGAGGCAAGGCTTTCTGGGAAAGAAACATGTTATGGTGTGTTGGGTCCATGTCAGAGAGTTTTCTGTACCCCCAGCTAACCCTCCCCGGATGATGAAGCCCAGCAATGCCATACCCGATTGCTGACTTTGTAAAACTCGACTTGTAAGGAGCCTGCTCCCGTGCTGAAAATAAAAATCAGAAGCGACTTGCAAAGAAGAGATATTGAAAAGAGGCTCACAATCTAGTTTTCAATGTTAACGTTTCAGTGCCCAAGAGAAAATGTGATTCACAGCCCTACTTAATAAGAAAATTGTTTCTTCATTACCAGCATATTGCTGCTAATACAATTCTTTAATGTGCTTCATAACACAAACTCAGTCGTTCTATAACCTGTTTAAATTTTAAAGAAATAGGTAGAGGGAAGGAAAGTATAGGACGTTCCGGCACAGTCATAAAATTTTCCACTGTATTGTATTAGAATGAATGGTGCTGAAGTGGGACGATATCAGTTCTCACTCTGTTACCAATTCCAGGGGGAACAGTGAGCACCCCACTACAGCCATCTGGCTTTAGGCTTTATTGGTTTTGGTACTTCAGGAAAACTTGGATATTGACCCAGTGGAATAAACCAATACCACTTTGAGTAAAACAACAGTATATTAGATTCTTGCTCCAATTTTCTGTGATTCGAGAAGGGATAACACTTCATAATCCAAGATGTCAGGGCAGTTTCTGACTCAACCGTGGATTCTAAACTCTGATTAAACTTTGGTATTATAATAAATGACATAATGTTTGATTTATTCTAGCCTGTTTTCTCCATCTAGAATTAGTCTGGTTTTTTCCTTCTGCTCATTTGTTCAGCAAATATTCACTGTGCCCCTGCTGATAGCCAGGCAGGCACTCCTACTGTGGAAAGTGTCGTGAGGAGGTAGCTATGTTATGAGATGGACTTGCCTACCACTCTAGGGCAGTTACTTCTATCTTCTAATCCTTGTAACTGTGCCGTGTGGTGGAAATTTTATTTCTCCCTTTACAGCTAAGGCCTGGAGAATTTTTTTTTTTTTTTTTTAACTGTCCATGGTCACAAAGGTGGGAGGTGGTGAAGCCAGCATTCAGATCCAAGTGGGACAGGTTATTTCTACTTCATTAACGTCTACGTTTTCTTTTTCCTTTTCCTTTTGTTTACAGACACATACTGGTTCAGTTTAACTTGTGCTCCCTGGTAGATGTGTATTCCTTTGCTGTAGTCATATATTCATCTTACTATTATCTCACACTGAGCCTTTCCTAAATTTGAGAATTGTTTTTTAAATAATAATGATGATGATCAGGGGTCAGCAGTCTATGACCATGGGCCATATATGGCCAGTCACCTGTTTTCTAATACAAAGGTTTTACTAGGAGACAACCAATCCCATTTGTTTACATATTGTCCATAGCTGCTCTCTTGCTCCAGAGACAGAATGAAGTAGTTGTAGGAGACACCGTATGGCCTGCAAAGCTGGAAGTATTTACTATCTGGGTCCTTACAGAAAACCCCTGATATGAGTCATGAGAAAAATATTAGGAGGGGCACCTGGCTGGCTCAGTGATTTAAGCATCTGACTTTCGGTTGTGTCTCAGGTCATGATCTCAGGGTCATGAGATCGAGGCCCCACACGGGCTCCAAGCTCAGCGGGGAGTCTCCTTGAGATTTTCTCCCTCTCCCTCTGCCCCTCCCCCACCCACATGCTTGCACTCTCTCAAACAAATAAAGAAAAAATATTAGGAAGTTTTTATATTTCAGATACTACCCTACCAGGTTAATTTCATTAAAGTAGTTTTATTTTGGTTAGAGGCAGACTAGTAGAGTGTTCAAGAGAGAATTTTTAATGATTTTATGGCCTTGGGCTAGTTAAGTAACCTTGGTTAAGTATTTTTTCATGTGTATGGTATAGATGCTGATAAGACGGTTCATGTTTGTTGAACAAATTATGTTAGCTGATCCATGTTCAGCATTTACTGTAATGCCTGGCACATTGTGTTTGGTTTGTTTTAAAAGCTCAGGCTGCCCAGAATCAAATCTCAGCTCTGTCACCTAACCATGTAAATTTGTGTCTGTCAAATAACCTTGAAATCCCACTGCTTCCCTCTGTAAAGTGGGGTTTAATAATACTTACCTCATTTTAATCATTTGGTGAGGATTCAATGAAGTGTAATCTATGAGAAACACTTAGCGCAGTTCCTGGTAGACAGTAAGTGTTCATTTAACCTATATGCCATAGTTGTCATGACTGTAAACATTATTCCGATTTTTCAGAGAACTAATGTTCACTACTAAATAGGAATGCCAAAACCAGATTGGGTTTTTTGTATTATAAAAAGCATAAATGTGCTGTATCCATATCTATTGGTATAATAGAGGTGATTATTTATACATGTTAAGAAAAACAACCTAGGGGCGCCTGGGTGGCTCAGTTGGTTAAGCGACTGCCTTCAGCTCAGGTCATGATCCTGGAGTCCCGGGATCGAGTCCCGCATCGGGCTCTCTGCTCGGCGGGGAGTCTGCTTCTCCCTCTGACCCTCACCCCTCTCATGCTCTCTATCTCATTCTCTCTCTCAAATAAATAAATAAAATCTTTAAAAAAAAAATTAAAAAAAGAAAAACAACCTGAACTCAATTTCTTGGTTAAAATATTTTTTTATGAATATACATTGTATATTAAAATACCTGCAGTTAAATTTTATGTCTGGCTGAAAATTCAACCCAGATAATATTAAATGCTACTGCATTTCAAGATAGTGTTTCATTTCTTGTGGGTATTTTGAACCTCTTGGAAGTTCATCTATTAAATGGACAGAGACTGATTCAGGTGGCTCTTTAAGCATCGTATATGATGATGAAGTTAAAAAGTTTGATCTAATATTGTTTGCCTTGGGCTAGATGACTGAACTCTGCAGAATGAAATTATTTCTCTTCTCCCTCTGGTCCTCATTAATCTGGGAGCAGCACCATGTGATTTACTGCTGAATGTTCCACCAACATCAGCCAGACACTCAGGTTCTGGGCATTGCCCTGGTTCCCGGGGGCACAGGGATATGAATAGGGTAGCTCTGTCATGTTGCTCCCAGCCATTCCTACACACTCTCTCCTGGGGAGAGACACAGGTCTCTTCGACCTGGCTGGTAAGGCATTTCAACAGCACAGAGGAAGGAGAGTGCTCTGCCTCAGTTTTAACTAAGGCATTGATGAGAATTTGGCATGTGAGTGATTTTTCAAGAAGAATCGAGATTTGCCAGTTTATAGAGCACCAAAAAGAAGGAATTTGAGAACTGTCGTAAATAAATCAGAGTGGCTTGCACCGATCTCCAGGGTAGAGGAACCAAACCTTAGCCTAATGCTGACATCTCCATTGTTACCTGTCTGTAATGGATGTGACACTTAACAAGGTGTCCTGTGATTCACTAATAGGATTCTTACTTATCATTCATGTTTAACCTTTTACCAGGTTTGGGGGAAAACTGAGCATGACTTGGGAACATAAAAATGTGCTCACATACTCTTGTTGAAGGCCTCATAGCAGCATGCTGCCCAAAAATGAAAATAAAGCTCCAGTTTGTATTTGGGAACAAGGCAAAGGGATAATGGCTCTTCCCTTTCGAAGAAGCCCTTTCCCTCAGTATTATGACTAAGGGCCACTAAGATACACCCCTGTTCCTGGACCAGAATGTAGCATCCTTCCTAACGATGTTGAGAGACCTCGTGTTGGTACTGGGCATAGATGTGACAGGTGGCAGCCTGTTCCTGATGGTGCCCACGGCATGATAGCCATTGATGTTGAGGTGTTTGAAACACGCTTTGACAGAGACCGAGCATGGCATTGACCGCTTCATTTCATGTAGCTAGGTGGTGCCAATTCAGAAAACCCAGTCAGGTAGTTTGCTTAAAATGTAAGAGTGAGGATGAGAGCTATATAAAAAATTGTGTGTAGGGCGCCTGGGTGGCGCGTCTGCCTTCGGCTCAGGTCATGATCCCAGGGTCCTGGGATCGAGCCCCGCATCGGGCTCCCTGCTCTGTGGGAAGCCTGCTTCTCCCTCTCCCACTCCCCCTGTTTGTGTTCCTGCTCTCGCTATCTCTCTCTCTGTCAAATAAATAAATAAAATCTTTAAAAAAAAAATTGTGTGTATACATAAATAGTTTTCTATTTTTTAATAAATTTATTGAGATATAATTTGCACACCATAAAGTGCAGAAATCAGTGGTTTAGGATATCCCCAAAGACCTGCACGGCCACATAGGAAATTATACTTTTGAACTTCATTTGCTTGATATTTTACATTTGGAGCTTCTTACAATACCATGTTGCTCATGGCTTGTACTTTTCACGTTCCATTCCTACACTGTATGTTTCAAGACTCAGTGTTAGTAATGGACGTAATCAACCAAAGGCATTTTAATGCAATTATGTCTACATCTATAAAGATAAAAAATAATTTCATTCCAATTCAAGTCCAGAAACCAGTTTAAAAAAAAAAATACTAGTCTTTCTCATGTTTTTCCCCAAATCAGTTGCTGTTCAAAAAATGTACAAATGCCCCAGTGCTCTTACTCCAAATTGTGGGCTTTTCAGACACAACAGTTGCATATATCTATACAACATGGAATTTGCAATTTAAAAAAAACCAAACATAATAAAAGAATCTAGCAAGTAAGAGAACAATTCATTATTCACTTAGACTTGATGTCATTTTCAGAGGCATACCTTTTTAGCCAGTCCATTTGCCTCATTGAGTAGGGGCTCAGATTCCACAGGCAGGTAACAGAATTGTGGGTTTTAATGGAAATCTGTAGTTCTCTTGTAGAAAAATGCTTCCTGGAGTTTTCAAGCAGGGTGGGTTACAGTCAAAACACCTCTTTCTCTCGGCCATCAACCATTTTGCCCTTCTCAAAATTCATCGCTGGCTTCCAGCCACCTCTTCCAACCTCTGACCCATTAGGATTTTGTTGGAGGGGAAGAAATCAAGGCAAGGTGAGGCTGACTGAATCTCACCTCAAAAAGTTGCTCAATAAAACCCTTCAGAAAAGCCCAAATTTTAAAAATTGGGGCACCTGGCTGTGGCTCAGTCAGAAGAACATGCAACTCTTGATCTCGGGGTCGTGATTTCGAGCCCCACGTTGGGTGTAGAGATTACTAAAAAAGAATAAGTAAACTTTTATTTAAATAATGAATTAATTTGAGAGACTCTTGAAATGGTAAATGGAGTTTATAACTGAAGACTTGTCAAAGGTGCATTGTGCTTTGTTTATCATGGTAAGACTGTTCAAGTATTTAACTATGAGAAGCGGGCTGTCTCTCTTTTTCTTAAATTTACTTTATGTTCCTGTTGGATATAATTTCTGAGGCCAAATATGAGAGTATGACAGAATCTGGACAGAAAGTTTGTGTTCCTTGCGTGTGAGTTTCAATTCCTAATGTTTCATTAGAGAAACATAGAAGGCCCTCGTTGGGCAATCTCATGACTAAAGCTGTTCTGGAATTTAATAGTAGTTAAGATTTCTGAGGTGTCGGCGACTGTTGCTCATTAGCCCTCAGTGTCCGGATTGGGCATAATTACTACAATGCAGTGTGAGTCCTTCTGGGGTTTGCGTGGACTGTGGCAAGGTTTCTCAGTCTCAGCGTTAACAGTGTTTTGAGCCTGATACGGTACAGTACAATGGTACAATTCCGTTCATTTTAGGATATTTAGCAGCACTATCCCTCCCACCACGTGCCAGGAACACCCCCTGGTTGTGACAACTATAAATGTTTCTAGTCTTTGCTGGGTGTCCCCTGGGAGGGGATGGGGGCAGAATCTCTCTGGTTGCAACCCCTGGACTATGACACAGGGATCTCCAGTGCTGTCCAGCTTTAAATATGTGAGCGGGGAGACACCCCTGCGAGACTGTGTCTCATCTTAACGTCGGCTGTGACACTGAGGTCAGCGCTTTGCACATTGTAGGTAGCCAGTGAACATTTTTGTTTGTTTGAGAAGAATAAATAAAACATATGCTCAAAAAAGATGATAAATACTCATTTATCAGGTAAAAACAGGTATCTGGTAAGATATGAAATGTCGTTTCATAGCTTAGAGACAAATAAGCACAAAATTTTTATTTTTTTAAATATTGCGTATGCATATTTGCCATGTAAGCAGTGAGAGATGGAGCAAAACTGCCTTCCCAGCTTTGTTTTGTATTCTTCCAAAAGCAGTTCACTCTCCCCTGGTACACTGTTTTAAAATAGCAGATGGTAGTGAGGGGGTCCCTATAGCAATCAGGGACACATGTTCTCAGCCGGAGGATGCCCATCCTTTCCTGCTGGGTCCTGTGACAAGAGACCAGCTAAAATGGCAAGGTGGACACGCCCAGTCTCCCCCCGAAAAGGTCATGGAACAGCAGGATTGTCCTCCAACGAGGACTGGCATTATCTAGAAGCATCCTTTTTTGTTGCAAGAACGGGAACTCCATGTAATTCTTTCTTGACAGAGGTGATAAAAGATAGTGAATTTCAAGCCTCCTTCATTGCTTCTTTGTTTATTTCTCTAAATAAAAATAATAACTATTTCTGGTGTTCTGGCATGTTACAAGAACATTATCACTTAAATTCAGATTTCTGAGAAGTCTAAGTTTTCATAGACACGTATGTAAGAAAATGATTATGTTGGTACTGGATTTAAGGCACAAGTATTGAAACTGTCAAAGAAATATGTATGGCTAACTCTTAAAATTAAGTTTTTGAGATAGGTCATAGTTGAGTCTTAATACCTCTACTAAAATATGTTGTATTCCTCTTTTCCCCAATATACGTGGACTTCTCTTGATAAGCCAAAAACCTATGCTTCTTTTTTATTCATCCTTCCCCTCCGGTCATTTCAGAAAGTGATTGAATCTTCCATATCTGGTTTCGACATTTCAGCTGCACATAAAAGGGTTTATCACACTGCTTTCTCAAACACTAATGTCCATTCAAGCCACTGAGGCACTTGCTAAACATAGATTCAGAGATAGACCTCTGGAGTGGCTCCTGAGACCCAGGTATGCTGGCCCCGTTGATCCATGGACTGCACTTTGAGGGGTAGTTTCTAGTAGCATTGCATGCCCCTCATACCTTGCAGATGTAGGAGATTGAGACAGGGAATAAGAAACTGAAACGGAAAACCATCCTTATCTATGGGGGGGGGGGTGTTCTTAATATATTATCAAATGTCACCAAGTGTAAAAGAACCCTGATGTGTCTTCCCACTGAGCAATTTTGTAAAAATTCAGCTCTCAAGACCAAGCAAATTAGAAGACTCTTACTATCTTCCTACATATGCAGTTGTGACTAGTTTCACTTGTGCCTTTATTATAATTCCTCTCATTGGTGCAGGGTAGATAACTCCTGCTAGCCTGTAAAAGGTGATTATACAGGAATTTTGTGAGCCACAACCAATGGTATCTTGAAATACCAAGGGTGGGAGTATTTACACCATGTTAATCATTGAACATTATAAATCACACTCCCCCTCCCCCCCCCCCCCCCCCGGAGATAATCAGTTTGCCAGTATACCCTGCCTCTCCGTCACTAAGAAAAATCACTTTGCCTTATTTCCAGCAGAGGACATGACCTCTTCTTATCTTATTCAGAGTTTGGAGCTTCTTATAATACCATGTTGCTCTAACCACACAGCTCCATGAAAAACAAGTTTATTCGCATAACAGGAAACAAAGAAATCAGGAAAAGTCATAGTGGTGCCCTTCTTTGGATGCGGCCAGAACCGCCACCACAAGAGTACCCATGAGTCTAAACCCTTACAAGTGGATCTCCTTCGAGTGGCATTTTATAAAGACTTTTTCATCATGGGGAGATGTGAGAATTGGGTCAGGTATAATTGGAATGACAGATGTATGAGGTAGCCTCAGAGAATCAACACGCTTCAGTTAACAGGCTCGCCAACTACAGATATCTTGTCACCCGTCGTTTCTTACTGAGTCAGTGATTTCATGACCACGCACAGCTGTTCCATCACTTGTTTACATAGTCCAAACCATATTTGGGGCTTAAGTGAGATTTGTTATAAGACTTTTGGCCCAAGCTTGTTTACCTATTTTTATATGCCTTTATTTCATGAAATACAATTACTAGGTAATAAATATCTGGTCATTTATTGCCCTGATCAGAATTATTTTCTATTGGACAGGTTTTCTGATGGCTACTTGCTAATATTTGCAAGCACATTATAGAATTTCCTTTTAGTTAAAAGTACATGTATCTGTTGTTGCAAAAAATACACTCTTAATCATTGTTTTTCTGGTATGTTGCCTTTTTAAAATTTTACTTAGGAGTTAAACACAAATCTGTCTACTTTATTCAACAGAATATGAGATGTGTTCTAATAACTTAGGATCACGAAGTTGCACCCCATAGTAATATTTAGAATTGCAGGAATAACTTAATTAGGCTGAAAAGTAGTTATTATAAACTGCGTTGAAACTGGCCATATTCATTATTTGAATGATTAGGCAGATCAGTCAACACTTACTGGAAAAATTAAGGATAAGCGTATTTAGTAGATTTTAATATTTCTGTCATTGCTTTTATTTTACTGTTAACATTAAACAAGTGATTTATTACAAAGTCAGACTGTATTTGTCTTCTTATATTTTCCCTTTGTACTCTAAATTTTCAAGATATGGGAGTATCTGGGTGGCTCAGTTAGTTAAGCATCCAACTCTTGATCTCAGCTCAGGTCTTGATCTCAGGCTTGTGAGTTCAAGCCCCACACTGGGCTCCACGCTGAGCGTGGAGACTACTTAAAAAAAATAAAATTTCAAGGTATGTAATTTTTAGCTCGAAGAAAATAGGTATATTTTTACTATATCTGAACTTTAATTCTGCATATATTCTTGCAGCATATGAAGAAACTCTTCTACATAATTTTTTTTGTTTCTTTACAATATCAGAAATTTCTAGCTTTCTATAAGAGAGTCTTCTAGGATTATTCAAGTGATTGCTTTCTCAGAATTTGTAAATTTGAACGTTATACATTCCATACAATACTGGTTTTATTTTCACATATACCAGTAGTCAGAATAATTGAAATTTAGTTATTAAAAACGAATAATACAAAGCTTTGCATTATTCTAAAATTATTCTTTAGTTAGTGCTTTATTTAAAGCTAATTATTTGTTAATCTATTAATTTTGCTTTTTATTTATTTTTTTAAACACTTTTTACATTACTTGTTAATTTTTTAAGTAGGCTCCACACCCAGTGTGGGGCTCAAACTCATGACCCTGAGATCAAGAATTGATGCTCAACCAGCTGAGCCAGCCAGGCACCCATTAATCTTGCTTTTTAAGGAGGCATTATAATTATTGTACATTGGAAAGTGGTGATTTTCCCCTCATCCTAGCTGCTACTTTCACAGCTGTCTTCATGCTGAGATTTTTTTAAAGTATAAAATTCTCTAAGTTTGGTTGTCCACAATAAAGTTTACTTCAATTTGCCATCTATTTGGAGTTAATTTTTTGTGGTTAAGGCGTTATTTTTTGGACAGTGGACTGCCTAATCATTTTATATTAGGGAGCTCCAGCTTTGCTCCTATATTGTATTTGTATATTACTGATTTTTAGAAAATGGAATTTAGTGTTGAAACCAGCCCAGGTCTTGGCAAGGGCCTACGTTACAAAGATATAAAATGCATAGAGCTGGTTTTTAAGCACGTAACCTCATATGCTTTGTGCATACTAGTATTTCAGTTTATTAAATGGTCTCTTGTCTTAAAGGGTGGATAGAGCTAAAAGAAGAGATTAAGCATTCCCTGCCAGCAGAATTCAGCTAGATGAATATTGAGAAACCTATTTGTGATCTTAGAAGTTTAAGAATTAAATATGAATAAACAAAGATCATCGTTCCTTAGATGTCTATGTAAGTCTGGGCCAATATTTCTGTCTGACTTTAAGCATTCTGAGAAAGATCCCTGCTTTTATTCTGGGCAAGTTTTCTTCATTATGGTATGGAAGATTTACTTTGAATATAAATGAAGGTGGATTGGAATTTGAATGGCTTTAAAATGTGAGTCTTTTTACTTATTATTTTACATTTTGAGAAGAAAATGAAGGTGGAGAAAAGAAAACTGCAGTTTTAATTTTCAGGTGGATTCTGTTTTAGGGGGATTACAGTCCTAGAAGGTACGGTATTGTAAATAATTTCCCACTGAGTCCCCTCTGAAATGAGCCCTGGTACTTGAGGAAGTTGATGTCCCAGTCCTGGCCAGAAGGAAAGTTGGGAGAGGTCAGCTCCATGGTAGAACAGCGGTGCTGAAGATTGGCGGGATTACGAACTACCCTTTCTCTCCTGCCTGCTTGCTCTGGTTCAAGCCAGCTGGAATGCACTCCTCCACGTCAGCAGATCAGAACCAGCCGGACAGAGTCCTTGTCTTTGAGAGGTTGCAAAGTGACAGAGAGCCATTCGTACCCCTGTTCTGGAGGCTCCCATGTGGGTACTCCCCGATACAGAGGGTTTTCATAGCCATTTTTGAACAAGGCAGAAGAAAAATTAAATGAATGAAATAAAAATGTTTCACTTGAGGTGTAAGAAAACGACACTATATTAAAGTGCTGTTTGAGTTCCAGACTGGGAGGTTTTGCCTTGATCAGAAGTAATTACGAGGTGACACACAAAGGCAAATATCTATCACGGATCCTGTCCTTTGATCAGCATTCTTTTACCCCATGACTTCACTTTTCCCCCTACCCCAAATTCTCTCACTTTTATTTAGTACACAGCAGATGCTGTAGAGACAGGTTCCTGCCCCTGCACAGCCGTGATGGTCACTGTGGGGCCTGCAGCAGACGAGTACAAGACCACACGTACTTGGTACTAAGACCTATAAAATGTGAGGACCTCGGTGAGTTGTTGAGGCACGATGGGTTTTTTTGCCGATGGTCCTGTGACACCCTGTACCTTTCTTGCTAGCAGCAGCCTCTGGCAACTCCAGGGCCAACTTCACCCACAGTGTAGGCTCAGAAGACACCATTCGTTGCCTGGCAGTCTTGTTGCAATGAGTACAGCCTGAGGAAGGGATTAATGATGAATATTACCACATCTTCGCAACAAGAAAGAGCCTGTCACATAAACACGTGCAGATTGGTGAGGGAAATACGAGAGAGCCTGTAAAGGTGTTTCTTACAGCTGGGGGAGAGAGTCGTTAAGGTCCAGGAGTGGAGACAGCTGATGGCTGTGGTTTGCAGGGAGCCCACCTCTGGGGCGTGTGGCTTTTAGCTCTACAGCCCAGAAGCTGCTTTGTCAGTAACTGAGAGGTGATCAGGCTCTTCCCCACTCCCAAAACTTATTTTGTCCTTTATAAATATGACTACCAGTCCTTTACTTTATGGGAGATAACTTGCACAAATGGATGGGGAGCTTTTGTGAATGGGTTGGCAGATTCTCATCGTACAGGAGAGCTCTGTGCAGAAAACAAACTGAAAATACATCATGGCTTGGCAAGGATGGACTTCTAAAGCAGCAGTACTGAATGAGAAGACATTAGAGATGGGTGACCTTAAGCGCTGATGCTCCTGGAGCCAGATACGTCCATCTGAAAACCAACTAAAGAGCACCAGAACCACCTTGGATATCCGCTACACCGGCTTTCCGCCTGCACAGTATTTGCCATCCACCTTCTGAGCCCCATGCTGACTGTCAGTGTCATCGTGGTGGTGGTAGCTCCTGGTTTTGCCACCACCTCAGTCTCAATTGGAAAGAGCAACAAGTGGCGTATAGGGAGGTTCAACAGTAGTTCTCATTTACACAGACGGTATGGATCTTTGTCTTTGAATGATTAAAGGACTGAACAGAGGAATATTGTTGAATATTCCTAATTTGGAAGCTCTGAGTTTTGCATTTTGAGAAGGATGCTTTTTCTTGGTATGATAGGAAAACCTAATAAACAAGACATCTGTGTGGGCTCAGGCATCCACAGTTTCTCTATAAGCCTAGTTAGGGCAAGACAGAAACTCAGAGGGAGAATTATTTTACTTCTAACAAAAATGGAATACACATGGGAGGAAGAGTTCCTTTTCTAATCACCATAACTTTACAAATGGAAACAGAGAGGTTATTACACTTGGATCAATCAGTGATCATGGCACTGATCTTGGGGAGGGTGGCAAAGTGTGTTGACAGGTAAGATGTGCTTTAAGGTAAAACGGTACACGGTATGTATTAACAAATTAGAGTTGGTTGACGATGTTTTATTGTTTGTGACATTTTTGCCCAAAGGACAGATAAATGAAAAATCAAAAATTGTATTTAACTAAAGTTAATATAATCGGCTGTCAGTCACATTTACAGATGTTACATATGTTTTCAAATACGGTCAGTGGACAGGCTGGTTCTCTGCAAACTGGATCAAATTCAAAATACGTGTAATTATTTTACACTCTGAGGCAAGGCTGTCCTTCTTGAAGGAAAACAATCAGATGTTTATGAGAGGGTACGTTTTTTACATCAGAAGTAGACACGATCCTTTTACCTTTAAAGCTGACTTGAGGTTATTCTAGAAGAGAAGTTTATTTGTTAGAGTGAAGAAATATTTCGATGTGCAGACACTTTGGGGCATTTACTATTAATCTAAAAGCGGCTAAAAGATAACGTTCACCTCCAGCTGGAATCCTTTTACTACTACTAAGCTACGCTCATTAAACCAGGTGAGCATGCACGGCTCTGTTTCAGAGGTCATTCCAAAGTCCTGGTAGGTGATTCAAATGTTGGGCAGAATCTGCCTAATAATCCCAGCCCACGTCACCCCCGGGGAGGACTGATGCATAAGAAAAGTAAACATGTGCGTGAACCGCGAGCTGGTACCTTTTCATGCTAAATGTGGTTCCCCACGTCTCCTCTGATTAGAGGTGTGCTCTGAACAGGCCGAGACGGGGCCATGCCGAGCAATGATCTCCCGCTGGTACTTTGATGTGACCGAAGGGAAGTGCGCCCCGTTCTTTTACGGCGGATGTGGCGGCAACCGAAACAACTTTGACACAGAGGAGTACTGCATGGCCGTGTGTGGCAGCGTCAGTAAGTGGACCTTCCTCGAGCCTGGCCACCTTTCGTCTTTCTCGCCACTGACTCCGCTCTCTGTAACAGATTGGTTTTCCTGGTCCTTGGGAATGGGTCTGTTGCTACCACTAACCACGTTTTCTGTCCACTTCTCTAATTGCCCGGCGTCTCCTCCCATCTGTTCCCCCCTGAGCACACACCTCTGTCTTTCTCTAATAAAGCATGGCCCTGGATGTGTTCTTCTACTAGCTGTGGTGCATTCGTCTTGCAGTCTCTAGGGACCTCTTTTGAGTGCCTCTCTTTAAGCCAAGCTGGAGTCGCTGTTTTGTCTTCTCAGCTATTTTCTGCAAATGTCTATGTGTGTGTTTGTCTGTGCATCTTTGTGTTCGGGTCTGTGCATGAGCAGTACGTGTGCAAACAAGGCTTACCCACCGGAAGCCTGGCTGATGCAGCTTCGGTTGCCCTGGCAAGGCGGATTGTTGTGATGAGTAATAACCTTTAAGTTATTTCGTAACATGTGACTTTGATTGTGGTGGCAGAGAGTGTGATTGAATTGAGCATATGCACTTCAAATGCCGGAGGATAGAAAGGCCCCAGTGGCCTCTGAGCTCTCACTGGGCCGGTTGCAATATTGATTTTTAGTGTCTTCTCTTGGAAACAGAAGAATACTCTTCACTTAACGTTAGAAACCTTGAATGACAAGAGACTCGGGGAGTATAATTTTCAAAGCCTTTTCTCTCGAACCTTCAGCTCTTCATAACTCTGGGGAATACATAAATAAAGTGACAGTGACTCAAAAGTAAGATGAAACTTTTTCCACAGAGGTAGCACTCAGGAGGTAGTGAACCAGACAGAGGGGACTTCTCGTCTTGTCAACAGCCTTCCATATGAAAGTCCCAATTTTATTTATTTACTATTGTTCATGAGTAGGAGATTTGAACTACTCAAGAAATAATTACTCAGCTTGAGAAATTAAGATTAAATTCAGTATGTATGTGTTTGTAGCTGTGCATTTCCTTTTTGAGAGACTCCTGCCTTTTCTTCCTTGCTCTTGTGAGGGTAACAGCTACCATTTCCTGCCTGGGATTCCTAAGGATTATATAAATTGTTTTCCGCTGTGATCATGGGCTTACACTAAACAACAAAAGGACCTGCACCCATTAAGACCTTCTATTGTGAAGCCCAGTATCTAAGTGGAATCTAATGGAACAGTTCCTGTTGGTCTGGGTGAGGGATGACTCCATTTCTATCATGTGTGAGAACAGGTGTAGGAATTGGTAACCCCAAGGGCTTCTTTTCTGGCTGCCATTGGATGATGGTAGCTTCTAGCTCAAAAGACTCCTGTTTCAAATAAGTTAATTAGGTCAGGTAACATGGAACACAATGGGGGATTCTGTTGCCTGGAGCCTCTTGAACAAAGGACTTTTGTTACAGAGATTCTAAGTGGCTTAGCTGCTGAGGGAGATTTCTTGGCCGATTTCCAACTTTTTTTCTCCATTTCCCTGAGGTGGATTTATTTTTTGGAATATAAATTGTGTGTGCGTGTGCATGCACGCATGCACACGTAATAAGAAAGAGGGTGTTTAAGAATTATCGGCAGTGAGGAATTTGCCTCGAGTTAGAAATTATTCCCCTGCCCCCAAAACACTACTACTGCCCGTATGCACACCTTCTCCACTTCATCAGTCTGATTTGACTCAGTCTGGGAGCGAGCTGTGGGCACCACAGGTCAGGAGATGCCCTGGATGGCATGCCTTTTGCTGAGAGGTTTCCCAAAGGTAGAAACTCCCAACAAAGGTGTAATGGATCAGCCAGGCAGTCCATATTTAGTTTCAGAAGGGGAGGTAGGTTATAGAATAATTTATCAAGAAAGCAAACGCAAGAGGCTGAAGGTCAGAAGGGTGGGCAGATCTAAGTGGACGGTAAAACTCAACACATGGCCCAAGCTATGAGCTGGAGGTGCCCTATGAATGGGTGATCGGAGTGGATCCTTGGGAATTGGCAATGCTTGGCACTAAGGAGGGAGAATGGGAGCAGGAAATTCTCAACAGGTTACTTGGAAGTGCTGTTGGAGACCAAATACCCAGCACTCTAAGGTATTACTGTGGAAATAGATCTCTTATGTTTATGTTTACTTTGGTTCCCTGCTGGGGCCCAGCCTCAGGGTATTTGTTTAGTTTTGTTTTTCATTCAGTGTTTTTGTTTTTGTTTTTGTTTTTCCCTTTGGTCAGTTGAATCATGTAAGTTTCAACCATCATTCCCATGTTTCTATTTTTGTTTTTAGTTATGTTCTCTTATTTTCTCCATAGTGTCCCAAAGTTTACTCAAGACCACCCAGGAACCTCTTCCCCAAGATGCTGTTAAACGTATGTTGTCATTCACTGGAGGGGGCTGGGGGGGGAGGACAT
The DNA here is from genome assembly GCF_002201575.2 of Neomonachus schauinslandi. Taxonomy (NCBI): domain Eukaryota; kingdom Metazoa; phylum Chordata; class Mammalia; order Carnivora; family Phocidae; genus Neomonachus; species Neomonachus schauinslandi. The sequence goes on from NC_058403.1 coordinate 18,001,238, forward strand.
AGTACAGTGCACGGCTGGATTATAACTCCAGCATCGTCACCTTCTTTGCATGGTTTTGTGTGTCTCCATCACCTGTCTTTCAATAAAATGTTTATTTCCGTTGCTTTGCTTAGTAATTATGTCCAGTTTTGCCAGACAACTTCAGATGCCAGGCTAAGAGCATTGACTAAACTTCTATTTCTGATCATTTTTTTTTCAATTTAGTGTGGTTCTATTATGTATCGTATATATAATATTACTGTGTTTTAGTTGGCATCACTGTTTTATTTCCTAAAGCTGTCAAGATGCCACAGTTTAACGAGAGGCCACATATGTGTAAGTGACTCGTATCCCAGAAAAATACATAATATGCATGCATTGTACTAACTCCATAGACTAATGTGTATGCACAGGCTTCAGCTATGTGTTGTTAAGACACACGTGAAGCCTTAGGAAATGAAAGAGCACCTCTAGATTTCCTAACCACCTCTTCTTCCTCTCCCTGAATGCACACTCCTGGGACAGAAGTGCCCAACTTCAGGTTTTATCATAAGGTTGTAGAAGAAGATTCATCTGAAGAAATCTTGCATCAACCAATCTTAGAATGTCTTTGTTTTGTGATGATTCCACTTGGCGTTATCAGTCTAGCTTGGTTTTAAAATGTGGTGTTAAACACACAAGTATTTATTTTAAAATGTGGATTATATCCAAATATAGATTAAAGCATTGTTAGGTTAGGGGTGATACACACACACACACACACACACGCTATTGAAGCTTATAGTTGTTGGGAAAAGAGATACATTTTCAGTTGTAGTTCAGATATATAATGAAAATTAGCATTTATTTATCTTATCCTAAAAAAAAAAAAAAAAACCTGGTCTCCAAATCGATCTTTCTAAAAAAAAAAAATAAGTGGAACCTGGGTGGCTCAGTTGGTTGAGTGTCCCGACTTTTGATTTCTGCTCAGGTCGTGACCTCATGAGTCGTGAGATTGAGCCTCATGCTGGGCTCCACACTCAGCAAGCAGCATGCTTCTCTCCTTTTCCCTCCACCTCTGCTCCTCTGTGCATGTGCACGTGCTCACACTCTCTCTCTCTCTAAAATAAATAAATCTTGGGTGCGCCTGGGTAGCACAGTCAATTAAGCATCTGCTTTCAGCTCAGGTCATGATCCCAGGGTCCTGGGATCAAGCCCCGCATCGGGCTCCCTGCTCAGCATAGAGTCTACTTCTCCTTCTCCCTCTCCCTCTGCCCCTGCTCCTGTTCTCTCTCTCTCTCTCTCAAATAAATAAATAAAATCTTTAAAATAAATAAATCTTTAAAAAAATCTTTAAAAGATAAATAAAATTTAAAAAGATAAATAATAGAGAATTATGTAATTTACAATTTCATCACCAACCATAGTTTTTTTAATGGCCACCATAAGATTCAAATTCATTCACTTTATATATAACTTTTGAAGGATGTGGGGGTTTTATTACTACAATCAACGTATTTCCCGTGATCATGACAAAGCATTTTTTTTCTAACAACATCAAAAGTATGACAAGTGAGTAGACATAGAGGACCAGAGAAAACTGGGTATTACACTGTAGGATTAATAATATATTGATCTTCGTGGCAGGCTGCAGTTTACCAGCCATTTTCACGGATCATTTATTTTTCTCAGGAGCACTTTGTGGGAATTTTCTTCATATCCTTTATACGTAGGAGAAAATGAGGCCATGAGAGCCGTCAAACGTGTCAGGACCGGCTTTGAAACATAAATGATATTGTGGCTATGCACTGCACTCCACACAGCCAAGGATTTGATTCTGTTTTTTAGGTTAGAAAAATTACATTTAAAGTTCAGAGCGCATTTTAAGAATATAGAAAATAGAAAGAAGAAAACTAAAAACTTTTTTCTAAATGCAGTGAATATGGCATGCCTCAATAAATATCTTTTCTCCCCTTTATAAAAAAAAATTCATTTTATATCATTTTAGCATGTAAAAGAATTATATTTTTCCATTCTTACTAATTAACAGAAATGAGCATTATTTGATAAATTTATTTTCATGAGGGGCTCGGGTGGCTCAGTTGATTAAGTGTCTGACTCTTGATTTCAGCTGAGGTTGTGATCTCACTGTTGTGAGATCGAGCCCCACGTTGGGCTCTGTGCTCCCTCTCCCTCTGCCCGCACATGCATGTGCTCGCTCTCTCTCAAATAAATAAATAAAATCTTTAAGAAATATATAAATTCTTTTTTTATTTTCGTGAAGTTCTTGTGTCCTGAGCTCTTCCAAAGATACCTTGAAAATCTCATAATTTTCTCTTTTGCAGTAATATTCTCCCACTACTTGTAGTGTATTTGGGATCATGACACCTTTCCATGACACCCAGGAGGGTGAAGTAATTTTGGCAGCTCTATTTTTTTGTCTACCTACAGAGACTATTCATCACAACAAGTGTAGGGTTCTTCAGTGCTAGTACAAACAGACTAGAGAAAGCATATAATTTCTAGTTATTTATAGCCTGTGCAGCGATGCTATCTTATTTTTAGCAAAGTTACACATTTGAATTAAAGAAGTCACATCATCTGGAGGTCAAATGCAGATAGCAGAATGTAGTCAGAGAAGTGAGCCCAACAAGAAGGTGAACAAGCCCATTTGATTTGGCAAGCTGGGCTTGCATGTGGCTCTTTCATGAACCTAGGGTTTCACTGGAAGGTCTGTCTTCACCAAAGTGGTTGATTTTATGGGTTTCTCAGTTTGAGTTGCTTCTAGTCAAATAATAAATATGAATGGGATAGAAAAAGCTCCGCAGTTAAACTACTGTTAACATTGCACATGTGGAGAAAATCTGTGATGGTGTACGTTATAAATACAATCATTTTCCTGTAAAAACATATTATAATCTTATTTCTGGATTTTAAATCCTTGTCATAAAAACCAATTTTAATTATTGCAATTTTAAGGAACACTGATTTTTTTTTTATTTTGTTGTTGTAGATAAGAATCTAAACCACAGATAAAAAAGAGAGAAATAGGCTAAGAGCTTTCATTTTACTCATAAACTTGTGGATTTGAAAGCTTTATAAAATATTTTTCCTGTTTGAGAATAAAGTATCTGATGAGACCAGAATTGTTTCTGACATTAATTTGGTGTCTGCCCATTTGTGTTTGTGAGCAACAATTAATCTTAGATTAGTATGTATTTATTGATTAGTTTATGTTTCAAATATGAGAGAATGATTTTTTTTCCTAGCGTTCTCCCTGTCAGATTGCATCTCAAAAGGCAAATCTACTGACTCCTTAATGGCATTTAATGTGACACAGAGCATCATGCCAGGATTTAGTCAGCTGACTGCACCAAAGGGTCTGGCCAAAGAGAACAACAAATGACCCATTTTTGGCTCTCTTCTTGCAGCGAGTTGTGACACAGACAATACCTAAACCAAGGCCTCTCAACCTTGACAACACTGAAGTCTGGGACTAAATGGTTCGTTCTTGCAGTTGCTGTCCTATGTATGGAGGATGTTTAGCATCTTCTCTAGTTTCTACCCACAAGATGCCAGTAATACCACCCCAACTATGATAACTTCAGCTGTCTCCAGACTTCGCCAAATTGTGTCCCGAGGCAGGGAGGGGCAAAATCATCCCTTCCCCCCGCCCCCCAGCTGTTGAGAGTCTCTGATCTAGACTAGGTGAGCCCACATCTGATTCAAAGATATAACTAGGCTGGTGTAAACAAGCAGACTTCCCATGAACTTGAGGGCCTGTGGATGTGTTGAATGTCAGAAGCCTGTAGTTCTTGACAGATGTTAATGAATTTGTTAGACCACCATCCTAGCTCTCACTGTGTACAAGGTAAGGTAGAAATTGCTATGCTGAATGTAGGGTAGTTAGAGGCCTCATAGTCTTTCTACTCTAATATGAGCACTACTAGGGAAACAAACTAAACCAGCAAACCCCTGGGTTGGAAGTACATGGTTCCCCCAGGCACCACCCCCCTCCTCCTCTGACTGTTTCACAGAATCCCAGCATATGCTAGAGAACGGCCATCTGTAGCGATGCCACATGGCCTTGCCACACAGATCCCTTGGCATCTAGGGTGTACCTTGGGATCATGTTTATGGCCTTAGGGTCTCTGCAAAGGCTAGATCTGGCCTAATGCAGGATCCAGAAGGGGAAAAGATTGTTTTTTACTCGTATCAAAATGGTCGAGATAGAACAGACTAAAACACTTCCAGAGAATATCAAAATAATGAGGACATACCAAATCAGGCCAAATCACCATCCCCAAGTTCTAAGGCCACTGCCTGAGAGGCTCCTAATTTGCAAACTCACTGTGCAGCCTTTGAATGGAATGTGCCACCTTCACCCCAGAGTTGTTATATCCTGTTTCTAACAGCCGGGCATTCAGTCTTTGGCCAGACTTGAACCACTGTTCTCAATCACACTGTACTTATTCTTCTGATTGTGAAATAGCAAATATTAGTTCCCATTAGCACATTCTTGAACACAAATGGAACTATGATATTTTTATAAGACTGCCAAGCATTATTAATAGTAATTAAAATCATTAAAAAGATGTGGGAGTGCATTAAATTACATGTCATATCAGTGGCAGTAAAATCTGTTAGATTGACACTTAGTAGAAGCCACATCTTTGGTATCGAGAATGATCAGAATGAAAATGGCTTTTTCCTCCAAGCTATCATAGGGACAAATCCCTAAAATGAACAGGAATTGATTTGCTCAGCAAACCAGCATTAAAAAAAAAAACTCCTTTATTCAGAACAATAAAAAATGCTCATTATATATGTGCTCTGTTCTTCAGCTATTTCCAAAGAAGTGTAAGTAGATAGTTTAATAAAAGGTTTGGTGAAAATTTTCCATAAAAGACCAGAGAGTGGATATTTTAGGTTTTGCGGGCCGTATGGTCTCTGTTATACGTACTCAACTTGGAATCATAGCGTGAAAGCAGCTACAGACAACAGGTAAACAAATACAGCTGTGCTCAAAAAATATATATAGATACATTTACCAAAAGAAGACCAGTATGTCAGCCTCTGATTTAATAAAGCTATCACTTCTGAGCTCAGGATGTGTTGGTGCTAAGCTGGGTATTTGGAGGGACACCAGCCAAGTAGACCTGGTTTCCTGCTTCCAATAACTTGACAGTTTTATTGATGAGATGAGACCCAGGCGTGTGATAGGATTAAGTAACAATATAAAGTAAAATATACAAGTGTAGGGAAAGACTGGTGTGGAAGGCCAGAGCAAAATGAAACTGGTTTTATCCTTAAGACTTCCACAGAGGTTAACAGCTCTGTCTGGCTTTTCCTGCTACAATTTCTTTGAAAGTAGATAATATTGCAGATTCTGACTTTTTGAACTCCTCTGTTGAGTGTTGAGCAACTCTGACGGGTCATCTGTTTATGACCCACCATTTATGAAGCTGAGAATAGCTCCCAACACCTGGACAGAAAACAGTAACAGAAGGGTGAGATGGTTCTGGAGGTCAGTTACAACTGCTGTTGCCTCCCATGTGGTTTTTAGATTCAGACTTGAAGTTGCTCTTAAATTTGGGTGCATGGCGCTAAATTGCAGAGAGAGATTAATAAAAATGACGTCAGCATTCATTCTTTCACGCTCCTTTCACATATTTGACAAAATTCCCACATCTAGGACATGTCCGTAAGACATAAAAAAGAAATGTGGCTCGACTAGAGTAAACACAGCTTAAATTACACTTTTATTACCTTATGTCCACACGACGCATTGACAGTCTGTCAACTATGATCCCCTGACTATAAAGCCTAAAGCAAGGGTGTGGTGGGGGGAGAAGGGCCTTTGTTCTTTTTTCTTTTCTGTTTTTAGAGAGTCTGGACCCATATTTAAGGGTCACACTCTGTTTTCACATTACAAGTGGCTCTTCTCGCCTGGACTTGGTGGATGCGATAAATATTTGAGTTCAGTGCCTGGTAGGGATTTTAGTTACTTTGGAATTAGAGAAATGGAAAGACTTTTTTCTTCTCGTTAACGTCAGGGTGGCCATCTGCAAGCTCTACCTTGTTTCCAGATTGAATTTTCACCTAAAATCTTTCTTTATAGGTTTATATTTCACCTATCTGCGAATGATCCTCATTGCCACCTCAAATATAAACCACAGCTGTTTCAAGCCGCCCTGTTGCCGGCTCTGTGTTAAATAGCAGTGTTGATGATAAAGCAATGACTGGTATATGTCTTAATTTACTTTCGTCTTCTCTTGTCAGTGCTGTAGAGATAAATTGCCTTTCTCCTGACGAAAGGAGACCAACCAAATTTTCGTTAGAATCTAACATTAGTATATCGACCCAATGCCATTCACGGGCCTCTGTTTGGGGAAGCATTCTGCCTCATCGCCTGGTGTGGATAGTCAAAGTGTTTCTGTTTGAAGGTGGGGTTATAGCTCCTTTTGCATCCTGAGCCCTCCTTGACTATAAAAACGTATCTCCTCAAGATTGAGGAAACAAGCGAGTATCAAAATGATAGGGGCAATTTTTCATGATGTCTGTAGTGTTTTGACTCCATATTGTCTCTGCCTGGCATGAAATGGAATACTATGTAGTGATGATACAGTCGAAACTGAAATGAACTAAAAATGTGGCCTAAGTTTTGATTTATTGGCTGAATTTGATCATGTCTGTGATACAGAGGTCCTCCAAAGAGGCAAGGGGAGTGATTTCCACTGCATTCTGAAGATAATACCAGTTTTCACTTTGTTTTGAAGTAACTTTCCTAAAAATTAATGAAGTTTTCTCAGGGGACATGGTGGAAGCGACATGTTTCATTGGCATCATGTCCCCATTGATGGTGGATGTATTTTGTTACGGGAACATTGGGGGCAGCACCAGCGTTCATTAATAAACTGAAAGCAATGGGGCGCCTGGGTGGCTCAGTCGGTTAAGCATCCGACTCTTGATTTCAGCTCAGGTCATGATCTCAGGGTTGTGAGAGCGAGCCCCACACTGCGGGGCTCTGTGCTGGGTGTGGAACCTGCTTAGGATTCTATGTCTTCCTCTGCCCCTGCCCCCCCCCCCCCACACGGGCGGGCCCGCCCCCCCCCCCCCCCCCCAAAAATGAAATAAATAAATAAACTGAAAGAAAATGTGTAAACACACCCCCTCCATCCACCAAAAAAGAAAAAGAGCTCTGATAGGTACTAGGAGAGATTGCAATGTGAAGTGGAAATGTTGTGACATACATTGGTGCAAAATTACTAAAACTGAAATGAACTCACACGCCTGTGAAAAGAATTTCTCTCTTAGTATCTGATTACCTTTGCAATGAGAGAAAGAAGCCAATCTGTGATTCATCTTATGTCTTGAGGGAGGGGGGAGGAGCCTTCCATGAGAACCCCTCACCCTCTTCTGCTTTGTCCCTCAGCAGACAGTGACCCTCCGAAAGCATTCCGTCACATCTTTCCCCTCCTCAAAACAACTCGCATTGGCTCCTCACAGCCCTTACCTGATCCGTCCCCCCCTTTCCTTTCTGCCTCTCGCGCTTCTCTCTCCCTTGCTCCTTCAGCTCTGGCCACACTGACCTTGCTTGTCCTAGAATTTTCCAGGCACACTCACCTCTTAGGGCCTTTGTGCTAGTTTCTGCGTCTCCCTGCAGCATTCCTCCAGCAGGTGACAGGGAAGTGGGGCTTCAGCTCTTTATCTACACACACCTTCTCAGTTAGACCCAGCCTGGCCTTTCACCCACTCCCGGCTCCCTTTCCCCACACTCCTGACTCTTCCCAGCCCTGTTCTAGTTTTCTTTTTCTCCATAATACAAATCACATTCTAACAATGTGACTTATTTTTATCTGGGTTTTTTTTTTTTTTTTTGAGGTAATTGTTTCTCTCACTAGAATATAATTCCATGAGAACAGCGGTCTTTGTTTTGCTCGTTGGTTTTTCCCGTATGTCTCACATTCAGTATGGGTGGTAATATTTGTTAAACAGAGGAATAAAGGAATGAACAAACACACTCAAGGTGGCATGGTCTACATCCGAGCTGCTGTCTCAGCTTTTCAGATAGCTCCGACCGCCCAGGGTTGCCAAAAAAAAAAGCAAGGATGAAGCTTCTATGGAAAGTATTAGTCATCTAGAATGCACTGAATTTTTGGAACCAGAGTGTTTACCTTGAGGCAGTAATGTGCTGTGAGCTGGAACTGCTTTTCTGTAGCATTTGTTTTTGCTTGGTATTACATTTAGATACCCATTCTTGATATTAAGGTATATCCTACCATATTTTACCAGGCTGTTAATGAGACTAAGAAAATCAATATGAAGGTCATTTGAAAAGTTAAAAGCCCATGCGTAGATGATGGCAGGCTGCTAATGATGTGGCAGCTGGAGGTTAAAACCCAGAGCTAAAGGTGTTTAACCCTGAATGTTTAGTCTAGTTTTCTGCGAAAGGGGAATATATCCAGCCAGTTTGCTTGCAGAAGGCACAGATGAGCCCGTCTGAGCAGGGGCCAAAGGCTAAAAGATCATCCAGCTTGGCGCTCTGTGGGATCTCTCGCATGACCCCTGTCTCATTACCCTACTTCTGCTGAAATGTTGGGTTGAGGTCATTTGCAAGATAGCATTCAGGGCAGGAACAGCTGTTGGATAGAATAGTTCTACAGATATCATAGCGAAGCATGTTTTTTGCCAATTCATGTTGTTCATTAACAAAAGCAAATACTTTCCGGTGCCCCAGACATATCGATGGATTACCTCATTTCTGCTCTAAATATTAACTTTATAAGCCTTTTCATAGTTTACCTAATCCTAAATTCAGACGTATTTGTGGGTCAGAGATCTGAGGAATTAGGTTAAATGCACAATAAATGTAATGGAGTAATTTTTCCTTCCCCCCACACATTAAGTGAGGACACGTGGAAGGTGCCTCATGCAATAGAGGCTAATCAGTGCAGGCTGTTACTATTTGGCCAACTTGGAAATGTGAGCTGAGATCACAGTTTCTAAGGAACCTCAGAGGTCTCTGGACAGGGTGAACTAACTGCTGTATGGTAGCTTAAAAAAGCACAAAATAAGCCCTCGTAAGGCCAGTTTGTTTCTACTTTCTCCATTGTGAAAATGACCTGTGCTTTAAATGACCTGCGATAAACAGCTTCCCATTCCTGTGCACCTTGGAACATTACCTGTCCGTTCCTTGAGCCACTCTTTTCCCAAAGGAAGCACCTTGAAAGGGCAGGGACAAAGGGCACAGGTTTCCTGTCCCTGTCCCTGCCCCTGCCCCCTGTCCTCGTTATCATGCGTCTGGCCTACCCTGGACTTTATCACAAACCAACAGCTGTGCCTGGTATGATCATGTCTTTGGGATGTGGGGATATTAGAAAAACAGAAGCCGAGCTCTATGTGCAAACTCCTCCTTAAAATGTTCTCCCCTTCCCCCTACCAGCTGCAGGGTAGTGATAATGAAATATTAAATTCATTTTCAGATATCAAGATGTACCATCATTCTTCTGTCCTTGACTGGACAGTGATCTGGTTTGCTGGTTGGTAGGAATACAGGAGAATTTCACTCAGGCTAATTGAGATGGAGTGTTAGTGTGAATGGCTAAAATGCTTGAATTAAAGATTAAAAGAAAGACAGCTTCCTTTAAAGTCTTCAGCGAGAGGCAATAACAAGGGCCACTTACAGGGATTTACTCGAAGAGAAATACAGGATTAAATGGAATAAATCAATAATACAGTATTTGTATTTATTTCCACGTGCCTAAAAAAAGGTTTAATACTTGAAATATTCTTAATCCTATTAAATATACCTTGCATGCTCATTTCTCTAATATTCTTTTATTCCTAATATTACAAAGCTACATTTTAACATAAGTTAATGAGATTCTACTGACTCAGATTTCAGTGTTTATCTCCTTTCCATAAAACAATAGACAGTGTTTGCAAATCATAAGAATTGGAGAAAACCATACAATTTGCCAGCCGTAAAAGTTGGGTGGAGAACTTTCCTACTTATATAGTAACTTCTGTAATTCCAGTTTTAAAAGAGGGTGCTATGTTATGGTTATAACACTTAACAGCCAGCCAGCTATCTTGATCAGTGAAAAGAACCCCAAACATTCACACATTTTCATTTATTCAAAGTGGAAAATATGGTCTGCCTAATGCTGTCATCCTGCCGGATTGTACTGTGCCAAAAGAACTTTAACGTGTTCGTGTTTAAGCTGTACCCACAAAGATGAAAAAACAATTAAAGCCACAGGAAACAAATTTAAAATGCTAAACATCACTTCCATTTCAAATGGGGAGCATTGATGAAGTTAAATATACTTGCATATTGATTTGCTTAAATTTATGCAGAAAAACACTTGCCTGTGATTTTCTTTTTTAAAAAAAAAAGGTTTTAAGTTGAAAATTACTTCTCAGTCTTAAAAATTCAGGACTCCTTTTCAATCATTTGTGGGCCTTTTATAGGGGTTATACCAAAGATCTTTTAGAAAAATATATATTCTTTTTCCTGGAGGTGGTACCTCATGGTCCTTTGTGTAATTCATTTTCACTGGATGCGAAATAAGAGTAGCTCATTTTTTCTATGGTTTGCATAAGCTCTAAGATTTGAATGACATGTGATAAGCGAAGGGAGAGAGAAGAGCACTAAGGACGTATATACCACCTTAATGCATGGGGTGGCATCTCGTTTTCCCCGTGCACCGAGGATGCTGGCTGAGAGATGAGGAAACGGGCACAAACTCATGTGACCTGCCCTGGGTCACAGATAGTCTAAGAAAGACTAAAAACAAGGTGTGCCTCATTGCAAAGCTTATTCTCCTTTTCTCCTTTCACTGCTCCCTCATCTACTTCATCTACCACACGGAAGATGGGGGCGGATGCTTTTTAATCTGTAATGCCCTGTGCCAGTCCCACACCTGTGGACTCACAATCCCCTGGTGGAGGCAGAGGGCTGAACACACAAGTATTTTGAAAAATAACCCCAGGCATACGCCCCACCTCCTTCCTTCTGCTTGAAAGCACCCTCTGTGTGGATACCTACACTACTCTTATTTTTAAAAAAATTATTACACAGTGATGAAAGAAGAAGGGAAGAATTCTGAGCAGATATTTCGCTTTAAAATTAAAGACCTTAATTATGTAACAAAAAAGCGTTTGGTTTTGGTTGAAATCTTGAAGCCTTTGGACTGTGAAGATTCCAGGGTTTTTTTCTCAAAGCATGTATAAGAGACATTTATCTTAGAATTTCTTTTCACGGGGCGCCTGGGTGGCTCAGGCAGTTAAGCATCCCAGGGCCCTAGGATCGAGTCCCGCATCAGGCTCCTTGCTCAGCGGAGAGTCTGCTTCTCCCTCTCCCTTTGCCCCTCCCCCTGGTTGTGCTTGCTCTCTCTCTCTCTGGCAAATAATTAAAATTAAATTAAAAAAGAATTTTGTTTCAAAATGATTTAGCCACAAATACTTCTCATTTAAGTCCTCTTTGGGATATCATATCTCAAAGATGGTAGTCAATAATTAGATAAAAATCAGTGAAGAAAAATACTCAGAACTTTGGTGATATTTGAGTAATCTTTTGAATAAAATACTTAAGTTGATTTGACCTGAAAGCATAGTGAAAACACCTAATTTCACTGTTTTGGTTGAACATACTCTATTCTTTAAATCAAAATCTTTTTTTCCTTTTTTTTTTTTTTCTTGTAAGCTCATAAATGCTTTGAATTACCACTAATCATTACTAATCTTTTGGGAAAACCGCTTGTATAGGGCATTACAATTCACTCGGCTCATGAGTTAAAATATTTTTGTTTTATAGTACGCTCTTCAGTTTTATGGATATTTATGTTTCCACATAATTTAGCAGTATATGCTGCAAGTCAGTCGCATTGCTTAGCAGTTTTAGTTGAATTCAAAATAGAAATCACTTCCTTTTTGACAGCTAGTATAATGAATCGGCTTACTGTTGTCAAATTTTGTGAAGGCAGAAGGGTCCTTTTGAATCCAGAGAGAGATTCAGAAATGCATTTATTGACGTTTACGGGGTTTGGGATAGTGTTTCAAACACTTTGTCACAAAAGATAGCTTTGAGGGGCGCCTGGGTGGCTCAGTTGGTTAAGCGACTGCCTTCGGCTCAGGTCATGATCCTGGAGTCCCGGGATCGAGTCCTGCATTGGGCTCCCTGCTCGGCAGGGCGTCTGCTTCTCCCTCTGACCTTCCTCCCTCTCATGCTCTCTGTCTCTCATTCTCTCTCTCTCAAATAAATAATAAAAATAAAATCTTTAAAAAAAAACAGAACAAAAGATAGCTTTGAAATCCAGCTATTGGAAATACGTGGTGTAGAATTTACCTTTACTCTGTGGTGTGGTTATTCTGCAGTACACTGATTCTGAGATTTCTTCGGTGTCTGTAGGAATCATAAGGTGCAATATTGATAACGTATTTTACTTTGAAGTGTATTACAAAAGTTAATTTAGCAAGCATAGGGATCTGGGACAAAATGTCTGTATTAAACACCGGCTGGTTTTGCTCTGTGCATGCCTGTTTTGCAAAGAATTTTAAATGTACCACTATAATCGCAGAATGGGCTGTTTTATAGATTTTCCTTCACCCTATACTGAAAGGGGTGAAACATTTGTACTGTGCTGGGAAATGTCTCACGGTGTTCTCTTCAACAGCATTAACTTCTTGTATGTGCTTCCCTACTAAATTCTTTGTTCTGTAGTAAACGGAAAATATGGCTTTCTTTGAAATGATTGGACCTTCTGTTTCTCTTCTCAAACCTTCTTCTTTCTACTTTCTAGTTCCTACCACGGCAGCCAGCACCCCTGACGCCGTCGACAAGTATCTTGAGACACCTGGAGATGAGAACGAACATGCCCATTTCCAGAAAGCCAAAGAGAGGCTGGAGGCCAAGCACCGCGAGCGAATGTCCCAGGTAAAGTGACTTTTCTGTCCTTCAGTTTACAATGAAGGGGAAATCTGGACTTGGCCTCTGCCTTGGAGTCTCCCTGGTGGTTCTGTGGCTGATGAATGCCTAGGGGCGGGAGGGGTCTGTAATTTTAGCCAGATCTTTAAAGACATAAAGTCTTAGTTTTAAATGTTTGCTCTAAGGGTACCAGTTTCGGGTTTTTAGAATCCTCCTTGAGCATGCCACCTAGGAGAGATGCAGTCACACTAAGTATAGCAGGATTTCATAAGCACAGATTAAATTATGTCTGCAGCATTCTCTCTGGTTTTATTACTTTGTGTATACTTAGCCCTGTAACCATACTGTTGTAAATTAAAATCCCTTAAAATGATCTGTAGTAAAGATGAATTTTTTTTATTAGATGCCCAAGTATTATAACTTTGAACCTCACACTTCTTGGAAAGCTAATTCATAGGACCATAGGAACTTAAAAGCAACGTGAACCATAATGATCTTTTGCCATCTTGTTTCATAAATGATCAATAATGCAACAGTGGTTCAAGACCGTGGCTTCCCACTCTAGAACAAAGCAATATAAGAAACACAAGAGATGGCATTTGGAACTAGAAGCTTTCTTGCTCTTGGTGCAGTGCTCTTCTCACTACATTGTTTGGCAAACCCTGGCTTGTTCGCTTGTTTTTTAGCAGATTCTTTATGAAACAAATTGGAAAATTGTTTTAAAACCTGACTAATTTATATCTAATAATATCAATTACAGTTTCTGATATGTCATACCAGTTGCTGGATATTGTATTTATTACAAATAAATATTAATTTTAGCCCTTTCTCAGATTATTCATTCATTCATTCATTCATTCATTCATCATTCATTCAACAACTATATATCAGCACTTCCTTGTCAATTACTGCCTAACTTGAAGCCTACAATTCAGAGTGAAAAAAAAAAAAAAAAAACAATAGGAAAAGTCAGATTTAAGGAAACATAAATGAGTGAATGAGGAAATCTCTCAGGTCAAAGTCAACCATTCCCTTTTTTGGTGTTAATATTCTATAGTAAATATCAGAAGGTATTACTAATTTTGGCAATATTTAGCACAAATACTTAAAAGCTTTCATAATAGACATTAAATAGGATTCATGAATGAGTCTGCCATATATTTTCTAAGATCACAGGAAGTCTTTAGAAGAGTGCATTAATTATGGGCTTTAATTTTCTGTATTTTCTGGTGTTTTGACATTTGAGGCCTTACTAACTCTAGGGAGACTGCCCCTCCCAGGGTTCGCCAATTCCTAGAGGTAGCAAATGGCTAGACTTCGGGCACACCTTTCATAATCAAACCAACCTCTCCAAAGCCCATTTCCCCCGGATACCTTCTTCATCTTGCTCTTACACTCTGACCCACTCTCCACCTGCCCACTTTAAGGCTAGGCACCAGACATCTAGGGACAGACCCTATACCCCTATACCAAAATTGTTCAAACCAGCCAAATCTAAGCCTGCTTCACCTGCTTACCCTGACTCGCCCACTCCTTCCCAAGGAAGCCACAGACTCCTGGCTACATTTTCCCCTCACTTCCTCTGCCTCCTGACCCACCCTGGTGCTTCTCCGCCTTCCTTCCCTCAGTGGCATTGCATGGCGTCTCCTCTTGGGAACTGTGTGTGAGTAATAATCTTTTCAATGGTATCTGTCTCCTGATCTGTTGACCTCACTATACTTGAATATAATAAAACCTATATTTTATTTACTTATTTTAATAAAATCTGTATTTTAAAGCAACTGCTTAATGTATCTAGAAAGACACAACACAATTACTTTCTTTTTTTTAAGATGAGTGACCATGATGCTTGGATTTATTTTGGAATAATAACAAGGGAGGGGAAAAAAGAGTTAAAATACTTTGGCTCTGGAATATAATGTGCAATTGTAGTTGTTGGCCATGATGAGAACCTAAAAGCAAGTTGAACTAGGAAGCTAGGTAGAGTGGAATAGTGAGGTTTCACCTGAAGGCAGTTCTTCTAGAAAACAGGATTTTTCATTAGGAAAAACACTGTTAAGAAAGCAGTTGAGTTGTATTTATTGCCCCCGAAATGGCATCTTTTAAACTTAAATCCTATCTCACTGTTTGCTTCTGAAGCTTTCAGAGCCTTCTCACTGGCCTCAAATTCCATTTCAGGGTCAATGAAGTCCAAAAAAAAGAATAATAAAAAAAGATAAACACTGAAAGCTCCCCTTGGCATCTCCAGTGCCAAGTAACTTATTAGTGACTTTTTGATATACATGTCAGTTTCAGATATTCTAGATCTTTCCTGGAAGAGTAACTTAGTTTTAGTTTAGCACATCTATTTAACCATATAAATCTTTATGGAATTTCTTCATCTTTTAGTTATTAACTATATCTGACCTAACTTAAGAGATGCAATCTCATTCCAGTGGTCACAGGAAAGAGCGACGCCTGAGATTAACACTTACCTTCATAATCAGTGGTACTGAATTCTGAGGACTGTTTGCCTTTGAACTTGCCTGCCTGCCTCTCAAATCTCTATTAGTATTAGTTGTCATTTTCTCTACAGGAAACAGCCAAGTCTTTGAAGAGCCATAAATCTGATGATACTGATACTTTTGTTCATTCAGTGGGAAATTGCTTTACAAGAATATATGGAGCAACCTGAGAATTTTAATTTATTTTTATTGTAATTTTTGTTACTATTCATTTTCTTATAAATACAGAGATTTGGGGGGGTTGGTATTTGAGGAATTTTGTTATTTGGTTGTTGGGCATCATAACTAAACTTGTAGATTTCTGTTGCCATATGTTCTGAATAGTATCTAGCAAATAGAAGATTCTGAATAGTCTAAATGTTTTTATATATTTATATATCCTATAATAATTATACATACTACTTATGGACTTAGCGGTTTTAACATATGCTTAAAATGAAATTCTTCAAAATGAAATTTGACCTTTCTCTGAATTTATTATTTTTAAGATAAGCATCGATATCTTAGGAATAGTCCTTTTCCTGTCACCAAATACAAGGAAACTTAGCTCACCTATTGAATTTGCCATTGAACAATTTTATATAATTATATATATAATTTATCTATACTTATATGTATATATAACATATATATATAAATTTATAT
The DNA here is from genome assembly GCF_002201575.2 of Neomonachus schauinslandi. Lineage (NCBI taxonomy): Eukaryota > Metazoa > Chordata > Mammalia > Carnivora > Phocidae > Neomonachus > Neomonachus schauinslandi. The sequence continues at coordinate 18,017,276 of NC_058403.1, forward strand.
ATTATATATAACTAGATTTATTTATATAATTATATAGCTATATAAGAATATAATTTATATAAATCACATATATATATAATATATATGTAATTTTTATATTTTATAATGGCAAATTGGGCCATAGATGATAAAAACATGGTCCTTAGAGCCACAAAGATCTTGGTTTATATCCTTCTCCATTTTTTTTTCCTCCATGACCTTGAGCAGTTGACTTAATCTGGTCCATAAAATGGAGATCACCATAACTAATCCCACAGATTTTATAAAGCACTTATTTACGTAGCAGATCTGCAGTAATGTTACCTAGTATTGGGACATCTCAGTGGTAGCCATTGTTCAGAGAGATGTTGAGCCTACGGTGTGTGTTTATCTTGCATTACATAGGCCTAGGGTGATGGTATCAGTGAACTGTTTTATTTGTGAGGGTATAGGATATTGTTACATTGCTCTGAAAATCAAATTCAGTTTCATTATTTTCAATTTATTAACCAAATAAATCTCTCTAATTATTCCATGTATTTCCCTAGCTCTAAGTTTACAGGCCAGGTTCTGAATGTGCAAGGTGGGATGGTAAAAATGTAAAGATATGCAGGAAATCAGTTTTCACATTCCAGTAAGACATTTGGCTTCTCAAACTAATTTTGAGATTCCTTGCCTGACATGGTAGAGTACTGCCACTGTGAACATTCTCAAAGCAGGAAATTGAAATATTTTTATTGCAAGCTGCAAGCCTTATCTCATCCATAAAGCAAAGGTAATCTTCAGTAGCTCCCTCCCTACAGGTGCCCTTCATTAACTCTTAGAGACTCCGAAGCATCCAGGACAGTATGTTTCTTTTCTTTTGTATTCTGTTCTTACTCCTAGCAGTGGGGCATTTGTTCTAATTTTGTTGTGACCTTTTTAAGTTATTTTTTTACATGTTCTTCAAGTATAGTAGAAAATTCACTCCATTCTATTTTCTCCATAATTTCATAAAAAGAACACAAGGAAGCTAGTCTTTTACCATATACAGCAAATTAATGCTAGATAATAAAATACCTAAATAAAAACCCACACAGTGATTTGATGTTTTATCTCATAGAAATTCTCTATCAGTATTTTTTTATCCAAGTCTCTCTCTCTTTTTTTATCTTGAAGGATGTCAGAAAAACCCATTCCTTAGGGATAAATACGCATAAATAACAGGCTCTTGTAGTACAGAAATCAGGTTCTTTCATGCTTTGTATGGCTGCAAAGTATGGAAGTACACATCTGTCAGCAGACCGTTCTGTTGCTTACTTGATCTTCTACTCTTTATTTCGCCTGGCTCAGTTATGAGTTGCACTTAAAAAACCTCTGCCTGACAGCGAGTAGTACACTTGAAAAGGAAACGCAGCCGTAGGTGGTTAAGAATCTAGTATCATTTCACTTCAACAACATGTAGAGCTGCAGACCTCTCCTCTTGGCATTCAGGCCAATGAATGAACCTCTCTCAGGGTAGTCCTGGGTCAACTTCAAGGACAAGATGAGGAAGCTTTCTTTCCCTATCAAACAGATTAGCCTGGTTACTAAATTAGCATTACTTGCCAAAAATGCGTTTTGCTACGTCCGGAACATTATAATGTGTACTGTCTGGGAATTTCTGGAGATACTTCGGATATTCTTTGCTGTTCATGATGGGGGTTGGTGAGCAAAAGGCCCTCACTACCCATCAGTGGCTCTGAGGAATTCTGACAATGGAGGCCTTCTCTTCCTTCCTCCGTCGTGTACTTCTTTTTGGTAGTGTGTTCGTGACATGTGTGCACACGCATAAAGTGTTCATGCCTTCCCCTGCTTTACTGTTTGACATTTTATAACTTGCTTTCACAGAAGAATAAAACTAACACACTCAATTTAATGGTGGAAATCCTTGTTCAAGAAATGTACACACACACACACACACCTTTTATGAATCGTTGACATCTGTGCACATCAAACAAAATGACTTTCAGCCATTTCTGAGGAAAAGAAAAAAAGACCATCTGTTTCAAAGGGCCATGTTCCTTCAGTAAATGTGATCTTTTATGTTTAATATACTGCTACGATAGATGATCTACGTCTTAGCTGGAGGTCAAATAAATTGTTCTGAGATAGGACTGGAATGGGATCATTTTTTGAAAACGTTCAAAATGTCAAGCTCAGAAAGAAAATAATGTCTCATTAAATACAAGTTGGAAAAAAAAGAACTGATGATTTTAAATTCAAATGTTTTCTCATTTTGTAGGTCATGCGAGAATGGGAAGAGGCAGAACGACAAGCAAAGAACTTGCCTAAAGCCGACAAGAAAGCAGTTATTCAGGTAAAACCCAGGCCACTTCTCCCCGCAGCAGTGCAGGCCTTACACATTTTCCAGCATCTCTGGAGGATCGTTTGTATTCCCATCAATTTGGACTATTGCTCATCGTTGTCCAGTAATTCAGTTTCTTAAACCTTTCCTTATATTTGCTTTTAGTTAGCTCAAGTCATAATTCATTTCCATAAAACTCCTGTTGTTACTTGCTGTCTGCTTTTTATCAGTCATATATCATTTTAATGGCCAAAATCTGTTGCTGATGCTTCCCTTGACAAAAATTACACCATGATTAGAATTTGTAACAGGAACTCCTCTCAAAAACTACCTGCGAGGAAACTGTGATTCTCCTGGTCATTTCCTGAAATTAAAGTACTTTGAGTAAAAGAGGAGTTTTTTTTTTTATTTGCAACAGAATTCAGAGTCTTAAGAGCGCAGAAATTTATCCTGTGTTATGGTTAGTCAAATCCGGCTTCAGGGACCATATAAAATAATGATTTACGGTGAGAAATCAGGTTTGGGGATGGGGTACTAGATAAGGGAGGAAGCCCATAAAACATGCTGAATTAATCAAAATGTGGGCATGACCATAAATCTTTGAGTGAAATGAAATACGATGCCCCTCTGGAAACACTTGGATTTGCTGCCCTGTCCCGCATGCTCCGTCCCCGACTGACGTGTGCATGTGTTTGCAACGGCAGCACTTCCAGGAGAAGGTGGAGTCTCTGGAGCAGGAAGCAGCCAATGAGAGGCAGCAACTGGTGGAGACGCACATGGCCCGAGTGGAAGCCATGCTCAATGACCGCCGCCGCCTGGCTCTGGAGAATTACATCACTGCTCTGCAGGCCGTCCCCCCTCGGGTAGGTCTCCCAACTGCCTTCAGGGCACCGCACACACGAAGGCCACGAGAAAGAACGTGACAAGTGTTGTGAGCACCTCAGTTCACCTTGTCCTGGAGGTTATGTTGTGGGGTCACGGGGTAGCTGCCTACACAGGGTCATCTCAGCGCTGTAGAACTCACACCCTTCCACAGAGCGGTCAGACCTCCCAAGTCAAGTCAGGCTTCCCAAGTGACTCACCGTGCAACACCTGACCCAAGTTGACATGGCTGGGGCGGTGACATTTCATGGGCCAGCTGAAGTCAGGGAACCACAAAAGCTGGCAAGATTCTTATAAATAACCAAGCCTTGCTTCCTCATCTCATGACCTATAACTGAGTGTCATGAAGAATTGGGATTTGGCCGAGTTGTGAGGATTTTTAAAGTCCTAACAGGACCTAGACCTCAAGTTTCCTGCTCAGAGCAGCATCCATGGTCTCCGAGGGGAAGCCCGAGTCAGTCATGGTGTCAGCTTATGTCAGGAGGCGTCAGGAGGCTTATTTGAGGTTTTCAGCAATATATGCGCAGAAAGGCTTACCAAGCAATGCAGGTACATCTCCTCAATGAGGCTTCATGGGAGAGCTTACTTTGGACATAAGAAACATTCTGTGCATTATGTCTGTTCTATTTGTTACTGAGTAAGAGACATTAAAGTCTCTGACATTTTCTCATGTGATGCTATCAGGTTTTGCTTTTTGTATTTTGAGGCTTTGTTTTTAGGTGCATAAACATTCAGAGTTGTTATGTCCTCCTTCACCCTCCCCTTCTCATTACGAAATGCCCTTCTCCCAGGTAATATATTTTGCTCTGAAATTACTGTGTCTAATATTAAAGCTATTTCAGCTTTATTTTGATTAATGTCATCATAGCATATCATTTTTCCATCCTTGTACTTTTATTTAACCTAAATGTCTTTATATTTGATGTGCATTTCTTGTAGGCAGCATATAGTTGGATCTTGCCTTTTAGTTGAGAAGAATACTTGAAATTATTGATACAGTTATACCTAAATCTGTCATCTTGTTGTGTTTCCTATTTGTCCCATATGTTCTTTGTCCCCTTTTCCTCTTTTTCTTTTTCTTTTTTTGCCAAATTTGGACTAAAAGAACGTTTTTTGTTATTTTCTTTTGTAGGGTCTTGAGCTGTAACTCGTTATTTTGTTATTTTACTATTTGCCTTAGGGTTTTAGAAAATATTTCTAACAGTTCACAATATTATACCAGTACAAATGGTATTATGCCATTTCAGGTACATTAGAAGAACCTCATACTCAAATTCTTTCATTTCCTTTTTCCCAATCTTTAGGCTGTTGTTGTCATACTTTTTCCATACTACATTATTGTTAATTTTCTTTTAAATGGTAAGTTATCTTTTAAAGAGTTTTACATAATAAGAACATTTACCATTTCTGGTGCTCTTTATTCCTTGCATAGATCCATCTGGAATTATTTTCCTTCTACCCAGAGGACTTCCTGTAAAATTTTTTTTAATGCATGTAGATTGGTAAAGAATTCTTTTGCTTGAGTGTATCTGAAAAGATCTTTATTTCACCTTTGTTTTTGATAGACATTTTTGCTGGGTATAGAATTTTAGGATGAAGTTTTCTTCTTCAGCCATTTTAATGATGATATTCCATTGTCTTACTTGCATTGTTTCCCACAAGAATAGTTATATCCTTTGTCTCTGTAAATAATATATCTTTTTTATTATATTTTTTTCAGGGAGAGGGGGAAGTGGGCAAAGGGAGAGAGAGACTCTTAAGCAGACTCCACACCCAGTACAGAGCCTGATATCATGACCCTGAGATCATGACCTGAGTGGAAATCAAGGGTCAGATGCTTAACCAACTGAGCCTCCCAGGCACCCCTATCTTTTTTTTTTTTTTTTTTTTAAATCTGGCTGCTCTGGAGATTTTCTCTTTATCACCAGTTTTGAGAAATTTGATTATGATGTGCCATGGGGATTTCAATCAGCCGTTAACCCCATTTGGCTATTTTTCATCTCGAACATTTCATATCTAGAAGTTTAGTCTGGTTTTTGTTTGTTATTTTAATATATTCCATTTCTTAAGTTTTCGAACCTGTGGAATGTATTATATATAGTAACTTGTAATATCTTTGGTTGCCACCTCTAACATCTGTGTCAGCTTTGGGTCGATTTGATTGATTTTTTTTTCATTATATGTGATATTTTCCTTCATCATTTCATACCTAGTAATTTTTTATTGGCCATCAGACATTGTGAAGTTTACCTTGAGTGCTGGGTACTTTTATATACCTCTATTCTTGAGCTTGGTTCTGCAATGTTGTTAAATTACTCAGAAACAGTTTGAGCCTTTCGGGTTTTGCTTTTAAGACTTGTTAGGTTGGGATCAGAGCAGTTATCAGCTTATGGCTCCTTCTTCTCCAATATGGAGGTTAGGATTCTCCTGAGTAATCCACCATGAATACTGTTTTCCCATCTGGATGGTGGGAACAGGTGCTATTCCTGACCTGTGTGAACACCAGGCACTGTTGCCTCTAATCCATTTGGATGGTTTTTTCCCCCCGGCCTCGGTTGGGTTCTTTTACTTGCATGCCCTGATCATTACTCAGCTACTTTCTCAAGGGGCATTGCATGCAAATCTGGGCAACTCTGTCCTCCCAGCACTGTCCTGCAATTACTGGCTGCCTTCGTCCTTCTAGACTCACTCACCTACCTTAACTGTGGGGTCCACCAGGCTCCAGCTGGTCCTGCACATGGAGTGACAGCTTGGAAATGCATGGCGACAAGCTTGAGGAGTCGGAGGGCTCATATCATTCGTTTCCCTTTTCACAGCATTCACTACCTGCCACCTGATGTCTACTATCTTTTAGAAACATAGTTCTGTCTATTCTGGTTGTTACAGGCTGTCCGGTAAATCTGGTTCTCATTACTCCATCTTGGCTGAAAGGAGCAGTCTACATATATTATGGAACAAAACCAAATAGCCACCCACTTACACTGATGCCCCTTATTTTGATTCTTCTTTTTCTGCTGATGTTACAGCACAGAAAGCTCTGAGGAACCCTAAAAGAGCTTCCGGTACTCTTACAGATGGTGAGACAGGATTGACCCTGTTCCACCATTGACGTCACTGAGATCGAGTGTCTGGTTCAGGGTGACACCGCTACCCTGGTTAACGGACAGGGTGGAGCTCCGAATCACAGCTGACTACCACAGTGCCCTCTTACTAGACCACACTTCCTCTCTGAACAAAAAGCTTTTGAAAAAGAATATCACATTAGCATTTTCATTTTCTAGTCAGAAAAAAAAAATCTCTGTCCTAGCACTGTTCAGTAAAATTCTGTTTACATGCATTTGGAGAAAAGTCCCTTGACTCCTTGGTCCTCTTTTTATAGAAGACTCAGTTTTGGGGTCAGAGCCATTGGGATCCTTTGCCAAGGCAGGGCAGGGGGGTGGGTGTTGAGACAAGAATCTTAATTGCTGACATTTAGTGGAGTGTTCCAGCCAAAAGTCCAGTCTCCAAAGGAGGGTCTTTGCTATGTGGACATTGATAGAGCTAAATATAAGATGAGGACTGAATGGAGTCCTTAACAAATGCACGTTTCAGAAGTTTCAGTTCCACCCAATCTGCCATCACAAGAAAGACAGTGATGAGAAGAATATTTGCCAAAGCTTCCTGTGTTACCAGGGGGGATCATTTCAGACTGGTCATAATCATGCTTGTTCTGGGCCTATCGATCTCTTCCTGTAGAATTAAACATCATGTTTATCTGAAATAAAAATTAAAGACTGGATTAGGGAGAACTGTTTTACTGTCCAAAAAAATCAGGGGCACCTGGGTGGCTCAGTCAGTGAAGCATCTGCCTTTGGGTCAGGTCATGATCCCAGGGTCCTAAGATGGAGTCCCACGTTGGGCTCCCTGCTTCTCCCTCTCACCCTCCCCTTGCTCGTGTTCTCTCTCTCTTCCTCCCTGGCCCCCTTCTCTCTTTCACTCTCTCAAAAAAATAAACTCTTAAAAAAAAATCGGATTGTTGTTGACTGATCCAAGAAGGCTATTGAATTCTTACCTAGACATGCATAAAACTTTCCCATGTAATAAAAACTGGGGCTGGATAGTCACAGGCCTACAATCTTGGCATTACCTGCCATTTCTGTTAAGTTAATGAGTGTTTTATTTAAATTTTATTTTGAGTGTTTAATGCATAGCTTGATACGGCACTTAGCTCTGTACTTTGGAAAAATGCAAGAAAATTCTAAGTCCCTTTTTAAGAACTTTTCTGTATTGCTGTTGAAAGACAAATCAAAAAAAAAAAAAATCAGGGGTGTGCCCATTACTGTCTGAGGAACGTCATGTCTTATATTGGAGCCATAAATAAATTTTTCTGAGATCTTCATCATACTTAACACAGTGCCTAGAAAATATGAAATATTCAGTAAATGTTAGCTGAATATAAGGAAATGAATTAGTCAGAGTTTTCTTTTCCTGTGGATTCTACAGCTGAGAGCACCTTCAAAATAATTATCCCATTAACGCTGACCATATTCCACCAGTCCCAGCCTTTGCCACATGGGAATCTGAAACAACATGGATTGTTTCCATGGTCTCTCTGAGGCTGAGGTTTAATCCATAATTTTATCTACATTTTCCAACTCGAGCTTGGAAGTATTATGTGATGATGTTTTTGTGCAGCTAGAATGCCTTGCTGTACTATGAATTTCATTTATAAGTCCCCATGTCTGTGTGTTTTATGTTCTAAATTTCCTGTTTCATGAATTTTGTGCCTGCTGGCTGATCCAGTAAATGGGCAGTCTACAAGTGCTTTGTTTGAAGTATACGTAGAATTTTGCAGTATCCAAATACTTCCAATATTACAAGAGATGAAGCAGTTGCATTTTCCTCAGGAATAGTTTGGTCTTTGCGCTCAGCATAAACTCTTAATCTATAGAGGACTAGTGACTCTTCTAAGGATCGGCCCCTTTAATTTTTTTCACTTAAAGTTTCCTTGGAAGGGGCGCCTGGGTGGCTCAGTTGGTTAAGCAACTGCCTTCAGCTCAGGTCATGATCCTGGAGTCCCTGGATCGAGTCCCGCATCGGGCTCCCTGCTCAGCAGGGAGTCTGCTTCTCCCTCTTCCTCTCACCCCTCTTGTGCTCTCTCTCTCACTCTCTCTTTCAAATAAATAAATAAAATCTTTAAAAAAAAAAAAGTTTCCTTGGAAAATCAGAGTTATCCTTCCCCCCCACCCCCCGCCACCTCCCAAGAAATGTGAAATTCCTCTCCAGAGTTGCATCACACAATGGATCACTACTAAACTCAAGTACTTCCTAAAACTAAATTATCATTACTCAAGACTTCTACCTGTGCTTCTGACTTCCTACTTTCTCAGAGCTCCTATCAAGCAACTTACAGCCTCATGAAAGATGAGCTAAATATGGTCTGAACCTTCCTTTTTGTAGCTGTCAGGATTCTCCTTCCTGGATGGAGAGAAGACAATGATACCGCCTGACTGTCCAACATTCTCTGCAATCTGGAGGGCATTTAGCCTTAAGCAAACTCCTGTGCAGTTAAACTAAAGACTAGATAGGAATTTCTGTTTAAAATAAAGCTTCCCATGGTAGGCTTAGGTGTGGGAAAACTCAAGAGCTCCTAATTAGTAAGAACTGAAATGTGTTAAAAGATGAGAGATGAATTATAAAAGCTTTCTTTGTAATTCTGAGCTTTTTGGTATCTTTATAGATAGGATGTTAAATCTCCCATTAGACAACATCCTAATTATTATCCTGACTGCAACAATCCTTTTTTTAAGATTCATTTATTTATTTATTAGAGAGAGAGAAAGAGAGAGAGAGCGTTGGGGGGAGGGGTGGGGAGAGAGAGAATCTCAAGCAGGCCGCTTAATGGACTGAGCCACCCAGGTGCCCCCTGACTGCAATGACTTTTAAGCATTTTCTACGTGGAAGTGAGAATTAGAAAATGTTTTCATGTATATCTGTCTTGTCTCTGTGCCAGTGGTGTGTGTTGTTTTTATTTCCAGTGTCATAATTGCAGCCATCTTCACACTAAAATTAGTTTCATGCTTATATCTGATACCTCACATTCAGATTCTCAACATTCAGTTGAAGGGGAAGAAGAAAATTGGCACTTTCTTTAGCACCAACAGCTTTGCTTTCTCATTTCTGATTAGTTTGACCAAATGTTAAATTTTCCTGAGATTCTGGAAAACTGCCACATAGAATTCTTTGGTAGAACATTAATGTAATGATCTGTGAGATTTATCATCAAAGAACATGATTTGTCCCAAGATGGAGATTTGGTGCATTCTAACAGCAGGGCAATAAATGTTCAATAAGAAGCAGCAAAATAGCAGCAAAATAAAGGACAGAGATTAATGGGTGCAAAATTGAGGTGCTTAACTTGGCCATTTTAAAAAATTTTTCAAAAAAAATAAAAAATTTTCATGTGATATTGCAAACTCTCCTTCTCCCTACAACTCTTCATTTTCTGCTAATCACTTTGGATCAAAAAAGAGATGTGAGCATTTATAGAATATGTGTAGAGAGCATGTATCTACATGCCAAGGTAAATACGGTACAATCTGCACCTCAATATAATGGATGGTAAATAAGTTAAAAAGTATTTGCCTAGTTCTTAATATTGAAGGCACTGAAACAGAGAAATCCCAAGATGTTTAAGACATTCTTCCCTCAAGATTTTGATACAACAGAAATTTTGTAATGCCGATCTGAATGTACTTAAAAGACTGCTATGTTGAAAATCACCTTTGAGAAATGTAAATAATTATCTTATGCCTTATATATTTTTTTTTTAATTTTTTTTTAAGATTTTATTTATTTGAGAGAGAGAGAATGAGAGAGAGCATGAGAGGGGGGAGGGGTCAGAGGGAGAAGCAGACTCCCCGCCGAGCAGGGAGCCCTATGTGGGACTCGATCCCGGGACTCCAGGATCATGACCTGAGCCAAAGGCAGTCGCTTAACCAACTGAGCCACCCAGGCGCCCTATCTTATGCCTTATATATTTATTATCCATCCATTCATCATTCACTTTTAGTTGAGATTTGTAAAAATTGGTGAGCACAAGAAGACTCATTGACTTGAAAGCTTTTAAAGACAGACCCAGTAACAAACAGGTGGAAAGGAAAACAGGAGGATTAGCATTCATTGAACAAAATCCTGTAGACTATGCTGAGTGGTTTGTTGCCTGTCAATATGACCTCCTTAACCTCGCTTTGACTTTTTACCAGGCTCAACAGACAGATCTTCTAAACACCAATGGAAAGTATGTAAACAAGAGACACTAGTGCTTTCTGTTTTTAATTGAATTAAGTTAAATAGAAAATTATGAAGTATGGGGCGACTGGATGGCTCAGTCAGTTGTGCATTCAACTCTTGATTTCGGCTCAAGTCATCATGATCTCAGGGTTGTGAGATCGAGCCCTGCATCAGGCTCTGTGCTCAGTGTGGAGTCTGCTAGAGATTCTCTGTCTCCCTCTCCTTCTGCCTCTTCCATCCCATGCTCTCTTGCACGCTCTCTCTCTCTAAAAATAAAAAATAAAAATCTTTAAAAAAAAAAAAAAAAGAAAATTATGAAGTATGTAGGAAAGGTATTAGCTTGAAAGCTGTCCTGTGCCTCTGAGTCCATATTCATCACCAGATTCCCTCCACAGCAAGCCCTCCTTCATGACTGCCTTTAAAGTCAAAACAGCTCATCAAATGCTGTCAAAACGTACAGCATCGGGATGCCCTATCTCATTCCAGCATAGGTTGCATGTACAGATTTAGAGGTTGATAACTGTTTGCATTTCATCCTTCAAAATATTTCATTTTTACAGACAAATGCATAATAGCACATTATTTAATGATCCACAGGCCATTACCTGCCGGGCTTTATAGACATCTACCCTGTTAGAACAGATAGCAACGAGGGATCTTCTCCCAAGAAACATGTATGCACACACACAGAATTACACATGGGTTTCAGGGAGTTCACTTATTTTGTGAAGCTCATCCACTGATCAGTTTAAAAATCCTAAGTTGCATTTGTATTTATATAAGCTTTATCTCAAGGTATTTCACATTAATGTTTCCACTAGGTCAAGGCACTGTGGTTAGCGGGAGTATGACGAGAAGGTGAAATTAAATATAAATGTCCATATCTCTGAGCATGGTGTAACCAGTTAGAGGATGTGGGAAGCAAAAATGCCAAAACTTAAGTATGAATATGCAAAATTAAAACATATTATTGTAACTCTCTTGTAAAAAGTCAAGATTATGTCACAGTTGGCATTTGTCGGGTGATCAGACCGTTTGACAAATCTTTTCAAAGGTCTGTGATATACTTTCAAGCATCCTTTGTTTATGGTTTCTTCTGCAGCTCTCTGGGCTTTGCCTTCTGAATTATATTAATCTGTTCATCATTAAGAGCTTTGGCATGGCTCACTCCTTGACTAAAAAAGAATTGAAGACCTGCCCTGCAAGTCCAGGGAATTTCTGGCCCTTCTTTGCTCTCAGCTTGGTTGATCTAAGCTCTGTATCCAGTGTATGCCAGAGGTGGTCCAAAAGTGTTGATCCTGGGCTTTGGGTCAGGTCCTGAACTCCAGTCCTGTATGCTTTCTTCACTGATTTATAGCTGTGGTCCGTGTAACTCTACTCTCAATATTCTGACACCAAATGTATGAGATTTTTTTCCCCCCACATTAATTCTGACACTAACAGCCCATCGTAAGCATAGGCCCCATAGGTTAAGGGCCCAGCTCAGTCCTGTCAGACTGTCCTGTATTTCAGACTCCAATACCAAATGTCAGATTTTTTCAACACACATTTTTCCTTCTGACCAACCAGCCATGAATCAGGGGTTCCCATGACCCCGTCCTTAGGTTTGATAATTTACTAGAACAGCTCACGGAACACAGATCAGTGCTTTATTTATTGTTAGCAACTTATTATAAGGGACGTAACTCAGGAATGACCAGATGGAAGCCATACATGGGGCAAGGTATGGGAGGAAGGAGCTTGCCTGCCCTCTCTGCCTGCTGCTCTCCTGGTACCTCATTGTTCTCACCAACTAGGAAGCTGTCTGAACCCCATTGTGAGGGGTTTTTTTTATGGAGGCTCCATTAGGTAGGCAAGACTGACTAATTCCCTGGCCACTGGTGACTAAACTCAATTTCCAGTCCCTCTCCCCACCTGAAGGACAGAGGGTGGGGCCGAAAGTTCCAGACCTCTAATCACAGGCTTGCTCCCTCTAGCAACCAGCCACCATCCTCCAAGAGTCACTGGGTTAGCGTACCAGAGACAACTCTTCATCACTTCAAGGGTCCTTAGAGGCTTTTGTGGCAGGAACCAGGGATTAAGACTGAATATTCTGACAAAAGATGCCCTTGTCACTCAGGAAATTGTAAGTTTCAGGAGCTCTGCGTCAAGGACTAGAGAAAGATATTAAATATACATTCCTTATTATGTCACAGTACCCCAAATCAGTTATGTCTGAGAACTAGCAGAATATCCTGAAAAAAACTATATAAAGCCCACCAGATTTAACAAGAGGTCACTAATTATGAATGACAGAGTTAAAACCATCCTTATTGTCTGTATTTTATAGATTTCAGCACCTGTCTTTATTTTTTTTTAATTTTTTTTTTATTATTTATTCATTTGAGACAGAGAGATACAGAGTGAGAGAGAGAGAGCGCAGGAGTAGTGGGGAGAGGAAGAGGGAGAAACAGACTCCCTGCTGAGCAGGGAGCCCAATGTGGGGCTTGATCCCAGGACCTGGAGATCATGACCTGAGCCGAAGGCAGACGCTTAACCATCTGAGCCACCCAGGCACCCCAGCACCTGTCTTTAATTCCCAGGTCTGCCATCTATATAACCTATCACTTGGAATATGTGGCTTAATGAAAAGGATTCTTCCTCCTCATTTGCAAATTGGGGTTAATTGTTCTACTCTTTCACAATTGGGATTGTTCTAGCTTTTGTTAGCCATATTAGAAAAAAAGATTAATGGAAGGTTGAAATGAGATTGTGAAGTAGTAAGATATCTTCCTCCCTAAGAAAAGACAAGCTAGAATATGTTGTTAGGACAGAATATGTGGAGGCTTTGTTGCCGAGTCCCTCTCAGGAAGTGATCTGCTTCCCTGTGGAGGAGGGAAGGGATGGAAAGACGACTTTCTGTTCTCCTGGGGGCCGCCAGAGGCAAAGCAGTTACCTGGATGTGCCAGGAAGGGGTGATTCTAATGCCTCCCTGTTATCAAACCTGGAGACACACTGAATGGGGCAGTCACAAGAAACCTGTCCTTTGCCCAGTTGCTTCAAGACTTCAGGGTTCAACTTGGCACAGGATTGTCATTGGCCTTCTTATACGCCTTTTTAACTACAGAAACCATGTATGTGCTCTTCTGAAGAAATGTGGATGAATTTTGCAGTGAACTTTAAAAATTTAGCTCAACTCGTAGCTCTAAAGATGAACACGGCTGTGATCCAAAGGTTCCCGTGGATACTTCCCTGAATGTCTTTTTTTTCCTCCAGGTTTTTCTTAACAACAGTGGGGGTACTTATGAAATGCTGAAATTCTGAGAGAGCCAAAGTGGCAAAATAAACTTAACTGAGACCATGTCAAGCAAACGAAGATTTAACTCTTAAGATTGCTTTTTTTAAAACTTGCACAGAAATTGTATACATTTTGCATTTGTATATGCTTAAGATTTCTTGAAATCCAGGGCACCTGGGTGGTTCATTCGGTTAAGCGTCTGCCTTCTGCTCAGGTTATGATCTCAAGGTCCTGGGATTGAGCCCCGCATCAGGCTCCCTGCTCAACAGGGAGTCTGCTTCTCCCTCTGCTTCTGCTGCTCCCCCCTGCTTGTTCTTTCTCTCTCTCTCTCAAATAAATAAATACAATCCTTTTTTTAATAAAAAATTAAAAAAAAAAAAAAGATTTCTTGAACTCCAAGACGTAGAACTATGAAAATAACAGCCTTGAACCTGTTTTCTGAAAACAGGAGAGATTTGTGTTTTCTCGATAGGTGATTAACTTTCCTGGTTACAGGGTTGGAAACCACTGGGATGCAATTTAATTCTCCTGGAGAAGGCTTTCTGAATAAGTCCCTAGTGACCTGGAAAGGTTAGGGTGCTCCTCATAAAGTGAGTCATTTATTTCTTCCTCCTTGGTGGGATTACACTCAGGGCCTTTAAAGGCTCATGACATATAATTCCCTCTTGTCAGAAAATGGTTTAAGACACAAGTGTCTATTATGATAGGATGCCAGATTTCTAGATCAAGCCTAAAGCTACAAAATGGAACAATAGGGCCAGTTAGTCGTGTTTTAATATACCTCCCACCTGAACTGTGGAATTAAAAGCTACGCATTCAGACACGATTGACATTGAGTCAGTTAAATGTACGTGACTGACCCCAAGCCCAGGAACACCAAACATATAAAACTGCATTAAAAAAAAAAAATGAAAAGGCAATACATTTGAGAACAGGGTAAATTAATTTTTTAAAAGTATCTTATATAGGCAAAGACCATGAAATTCCCTTCAAAATTATTTACATCAAACTGACATCTTAAAACCCAAGCTATAAGAAGACAAGCTATGTCATCTTTTGAAACTGATGAAATGAATTTTTATTGATAATAGTTTGAATATGCTTCCTAAAGGAATCCAGCACTCTGGATTGATAGATCAAGTGGGGCTGAAAAATCAATATGTTTCATGAAAATTGGGAATGCATCTTAGTGGAGAGATGCTTATTTTCAACTCAGATACCAGGAAAGATATATTTTGCTACCGGCACTGTTTGTGAAATCACATTCAGCTCTAGGTTATTCATTCATTTAATTAACAAACATTTTTAAAAAGCAACCAAATTGTGCCAGGAACTGTTTAGTGCCTGGAGATATCCTATGCTCGTGTTCCAAGAAAGAAACAGTTAATGTTCCAAAAGGTAAATCTATTTTAGGTTAAGTCCAATCCATTTTAGTAAGAAGTCTAATCATTTTAGTAATGCCCAGCCTAAATCCTTTAAGAAATTCTTTTTGAAATGATTTTTCTAAATGCAGTGTGAATAGTGAAGAAATTTTAGTGCCAATTGAAAAGTGTTATATCAGATGCAAATAGATACTTTGTTATTATAGGCTAAACACTCAGAAGCAATAGTGATAATAAAAAAGGATTGGATGTAATTAGTCCCCCTGGGGCAGATCTTTTCCTTTTATTTTCTCTGTTCTGTGCTATAAATTTTAATAATAAGATTAGCCATCCAATGCCAGTATAATCAGATTATAGTATGAATACATACACTATCTAAATTGTAAAATAGGGGAAATTTGGCAGGAAAAAAAAAACATTATTACTCGTTACAGAAGTTTTAAAGACTTGAGAATGATTGAAATTACACGCATTAAGGTTAAAAACATGTTCCTTAAACTCTGCTTACTATCAGTGTGCTTGAGCCACTGAATTCTTATGCTCATTTTTCTAATCACATGAACAGTCTTGTCTTAACTGTAACTATTGTGACAATAGTAATACATTTACTT
Organism: Neomonachus schauinslandi; assembly: GCF_002201575.2. Lineage (NCBI taxonomy): Eukaryota > Metazoa > Chordata > Mammalia > Carnivora > Phocidae > Neomonachus > Neomonachus schauinslandi. The sequence goes on from NC_058403.1 coordinate 18,033,005, forward strand.
TAAGAGAATACGTTTCTATAGAGATCCCAGGTATGTTTTCTTCTCTTAGTCTTTTGTGAATATTACTGTGTTTTTTAATTAAAATTTTAAGATACTTACCTTTGCCCTAGCATAAGGAAATAAAACGCCCTAAGAGATTCCCTGTTATTCTATCGTACATGGATACGGGACACCACTAGAAATAACTAGTTTTAAGCCTTGGTAATTCTGTATTCTGGCTAAAAGTGCTAAAAACAATTACTTGTTTTTCTTTGTTACCTAAATATAGTATTTGTTGCTGAGGTGTAGACATAACCGCCATTTTATTTGGTATGATTTATCTGCCTACTCCATAAGAGCTAATCTCATTTTTTTTTCATTTCTAAGCATGATTCTTAGAAATGTGTTTGCATGAATAAATCAACCAAGCAGAACCATGTAATTCACTTATTGAAGGGCATGGTAATGTGTTCCTGAATTATCTCATGTCCCGAGGCGTAGACATTAGGAAGAAAAAGGCTGATGCTTGTATTAGACACACACACAATGTGTATCTGAGCTCATACGAACACTGATGAGATCATAGCTTACAATGGGCTCTTAGGGCTCATTATCCTGGCAGGAGCTTTGTTCCCTGGTAGAGAGATACGGAGGCTTGGGGAATCACGAGACCCTGGTGTGCTACCATTTCATTGTCAAGCTCTCGGGATTTGATGCAGGAAGTTAGGAATATATTTCTGAAATGAAGGAAATATTGGTATTAAATAAGCAGTCTTAAACATGTGAACCACATTCACCACTTAATTATCCATCTTAATAGATGAGAAGGGTGGATTTAGAGCTAGAATCCACACATGTCGCAAAAGCCTAGCTTTTAACTATGATACCTTTCCTCATTTTCTAGTAATCCTGAACAGATTGACCAAGGACAGTCCTATCTTGCTATTTCACCTCCCCACATCTGACACAGTCACTAAAGCAGAGTAGAGTGCCAGAAACCAAGGACAGCAACTGAGAGAGTGAATAAGCTAAATCTGGATGACCTTCTACACAGTGAAAAAAGCAGGTGTCATCATGTCCCCAGAGAATATTATCTGAGCTTATAAGCACTAGACACTCAGGCAAGGACTCCTAGAACAGACTCGTTTCTAACCACTCAATTATTTCTTTGTTTTCAACTCTGTAAGTTACTTTTTGGAATTGTCTTCGGCTTGGTCCATGTTAGAGTTTCTTTGAAAATCAGGATCACAGCGATCGAGAGACCAGGCTTGGGAGTCGGAGTTGGATTACCTGTTCTCACTGTACCCAAGGACCAGTTCTGTAACTAGCTGTGTAACTAGCCACATAGCCCTCAAGCTTAGCTTCTTTGTGCTTTGTTTTATCTATAATAAAACCCCAGTCATAGGGTTGATGGGAAAATTTGGTGAGTTTCTATGCATAAAGCACATGGTCTCATTCTATAAGCCATCAGTAAGTGTGGAACTGCTGTTGCCTAGAGGAAAGAAATGGGTGGGCATTGGAGGCCAGGACTGAGTGGAAGAAATAAATGTGTATTGTGTTCCTGCTGTGAACTGAGCATTGCCCTGAGTAGCTAAAACAGAACTTTTTTTTTTTTAAGATTTTATTCATTTATTTGAGAGAGAAAAAGACAGAGCATGGCGGGGGGGGGAGGTGGTTGGAGGGCAGAGGGAGAGGAGGAAACAGACTCCCTGCTGAGCAGAGACCCACCCCCCCACCCCCATGCAGAGCTTGATCCCAGGACCCTGAGATCATGACCTGAGCTGAAGTCAGACGCTCAACCGACTGAGCCACCCAGGTGCCCCATCACAGAACATTTTTAATACTCAGTATGCTCTATATGAAAAATACTGTTATCTGAGTTGCACAGAAGAGAAAATTGAAGCCTAGATAATTTGGGGACTGTCAGGTTCATTTTAAAATTGCTGTTAACAGGGGTACCTGGGTGGCCCAGTCGGTTAAGCCTCTGCCTTCAGCTCAGGTCATGATCCCAGGGCCCTGGGATCGAGCCCCGCGTCGGGCTCCCTGCTCAGCCAGGAGCCTGCTTCTCCCTCTGCCTGCCTCACTCCCTGCTTGTGCTCACTCTCTCACTATCTCTCTCTGTGTCAAATAAATAAAAATCTAAAAATAAATAAAAAATAAAATTGATGTTAACAGTAGTAATTTCCAAGTGGGAGTGTATGCTGTTTTTGGTGATAGTGGAAGAAAAAAGGGGAGACCCAGATGTTATCAGAAATTACCTCCCCATTCTCTAATTTGAGATTTAGATTTAATGCAGTAATGCCAAGGCCAGTGTGGAGCCTTTATATTCTGGCTCACACACTCGGCCGGCCGTGACCATCATTTCAGGACGGAATGCCTTAGAGGAACATTCATAGGTGACTGGCTGCAGATAGACAGATAGGATGAAAGCAATCCTTATGTTGAATTGGAGTATTTTTGCTTATGTGAACTCTTTAAGGAAAAAAAATCTGTTTTCCTCAAAACAGTGAAGCCTTTTCAAGGGAAAAAAGTGAAATAGGGCAACTAAGAAAGCACATAAAGCCAGTCAGGAGCAGGGACATCATGACTAGATACCTCCGACCTTGGAGGTATCATTGTAATAGCACTAGAAGGAGAATTTTAGAGGCCTCGGTGTCGAATAACAAGGATCAAGGGTACGTAATTTCCTGACTGCACAATCCTGCATATAAGATATTCATCACTTTCAATAATAGCCTGCCTTTAAACCAGTCGTCTTTTAAATAAATAGATACAGTTGATGTAGCTTGTCAACTGTTATCTCTTTAACTTTTCTTCTCTTAGGATTTAAAAGATCATTCTCTGATTTGTAGATTCAACTAGATATCAGAGTACAAATGAGAATTACAATGATGTGTTGCCAAAAGCTAGGTTTCCAGCCATGATATCTGCCTTTTTTGGTGGAATTATGGGGAAGCACATTTCTTGTAGGGTGAAAGGAATAAAGCGGATGAGCAGAGGTTTATTTTCTTTTACCTGTAGATATTTGCTTTCTTAAGTACAGGAATGTGACCTGTGGAAAGCATAAATTAAGCAAGTCACCCTCTCTGAGTCAGGCACTGGGTACCGTGATTCCTGATAAAGACCAAATCTGGCCCTTAAGGGTCTCACAGTTGAAGAAAGCAGTCAGAAACATAAATAATTTAATAGATTGTGTTCAGTGCAATAATGGGGATAAACATAGCTTTTCATGGGAGCACCAAAAAAAAAGGATACCTCTTCTACCTGGGATGTCAGGGAGGTGACCCTTAAGTTAACCAAAGGAGAAGGGGAGGGACATCCCATAAAATACTACAGCTTTCACCCTACCTCCAACATACCATCTCTGGAAATAAATTCCTCACCTTCCAACTGGCTTTCAAGGTGCCCATGACCTAGTTAATAATAACTGGGTTTGCCCAAATGGCCAAAATTCTATTCCTGACATGAACTTTCATAGGATTTTGTTTGCTTGTTTTAATGACGAAGAAACGTGTGCTTTTGGATCTCATTTCACAAAATCACATAATAGAATACATATAGCAATAGAAACATTTAAGACAAAGGAGCTTTTGTCCTTTTTTATTAGGATGAATGTTTTCAAGAAAGACTAGAATAAAAATGAAATAGAACCAATTAGAAAAAAAACAGAAGCACTGAAGAAAATTGTTGCTGAATTAGAATCTGATGGCATGGAAAGAATTTAATTAAATTTCAGAGTAAAATAACTACAGTTTCCCATTGGCCTTCCTCCTAGGAAAGTGTACTGTGTCTTAAAGCTTAGCATTTATTCCTTGGCCTACAAATGAGTGATGGATAACTTTTCTCATTTTGATTATTATATTTTTATATGCTCATGGGTGGTGGGATTATTTGTGCAGCATTACCATTGAGATATCCATGAAGATTATGCGTGTAGAAATGTAGTCTTGTATATGCTCCTATGTGTTTGGGTGGGAAAAGGGGAAGGACCGAACTTGAATATGACAGATCCGAAATCACCTCTCTGTAGCAGAACACTGCCATTTAAAAAGAAAATGTTGCTTAAGGACAGTCGTATGTCAAATGCTAAATGCTCTTGTCGAAATGAAAAGTGGCCAATCAACTAAGTAATTACCCATTCAGAAAGCAGTGGGAGAATTGCAAAAAGGTGACTCACAGTCCTTCCACGTTATGGAATGAGTTACTGGGACCTCTGACACGTAGCCCCTGGGACAGGTAATATTTTGCGCAAAACTGAAAGGTTTTTTTTTGTTTGTTTGTTTCCGCAACAGCCTCGTCATGTGTTCAACATGCTAAAGAAGTATGTTCGTGCTGAACAGAAGGACAGGCAGCACACCCTAAAGCATTTTGAGCACGTACGCATGGTGGATCCAAAGAAAGCCGCTCAGATCCGGTCCCAGGTAAACACAGAATGTGGTCGTCATGTGCAGCCTGGACAGTCCAGTGGGCTTGCCCTTTGAGGTAGATCTGTAGGTATTCCCAGCGTGCTTGTGGGCACTTTACCTTTATAGCAAGAGTTTTTTAATACCCGGTAAATTCCAAAGGCTTGTCTTCAACCAACATGTGGTTTGACATTTTCTGATTTATGAAAATAATGAGAAATATAAACATCTTAGTGTCTACTGCTGCCAGTTCTTTAGGAACCCTTCAAAACTCTGATGACTGAAGACAAAATTTGTGTCAGCCAAAACCTCTAAAATTGGTTCAATTCATAAACTCCTCTGCTACCCCAGTGTTTGGATATAATGTGAGCCTAAATGAAACCCTGTAATCAATGTGTTTTATTTCCATCCCCAAAGGTTGACAAGTGAGATGTACCTCTGGCAATCTGAAATTTTACATTTCCTTAAATGGGAGAATTTTAAATAAAAAGATAGATAGGTGGATGGATGGATGAATAGATAGAATGAAAGGAATTTCCAGTCAAATTGAAATATGTTCCTATCTTTTGAAAAATTTGCACAAATATATTTAGAGCATTGGGGGTTATTTAGGGAGCCTAAATATTAGGATCAGAAATGCTCTTTTCAGATGGCTTTGTAATTATGGCTGCAAGCGTGCAATACAATGGGAAGTTTAAAGCAGCTCTAAAGTTCGAGAATAGAGAATGGGAGAACCAGAAAATGAGGATGACCTTTCAGGTCACACGTTCCAGCAGCGTTTTGTCTATTTTATTTTGGAAGTCTATATCTGTCTGTGGCCTTCGGTAAGGAAAACAGCTTTTCCCTGCTGCAAAGATGACTTACCTGGAGCTGTCGCCCCTTTATGGCAGGTGATGACGCACCTCCGTGTGATTTACGAGCGCATGAACCAGTCCCTCTCCCTGCTCTACAATGTGCCTGCAGTGGCCGAGGAGATTCAGGATGAAGTTGGTAAGTAAGCTCTTCTCTTGATGACGAGCATCTAAACATATTCTTCTCCTGTCGGGGAAAAAAATCAGCCCCCTGAGAGTTTGTCCGCAGCAGGAATCACCAGCGGTCTGATCTGTGGGAGGAGAAAGAGCACGTTCCCTTTTACAGTGAAACTCTTGGGGGATGGAAGTCATCATCACCTCATGAGTGGGATGGTATCCTCCTTTTATAGACGAAGGAGCTCAGGCTTAGAATTTAAGGAACGTACTTGCCTGTGGCACACATCTCCTAAGTAGCAGAGCAAAAGCACAAAACCGTCTGTCGTCTGACTTCGAAGTTATGTTCAGTGACGCGCCTTTCTCTGGTACCCCTCTCCTAATAGCCATGAGTGTTCTCTGAGCCGTGTTGTTGTTTAAATGTCATGAAATATGTGCCCCCCCCTCTTTCATTAAGCTTTTATTTTGAAATAAACACTCATGGAAAGACAGTACAGAGAAGCCCAGTATACACATCACCCCCCTTCCTCAATAGTAACACCTTACATAACTATAATAGTTCTCAAAACCAGGAAGTTGACATGGCGTGCTTTTATGTCCCGACTTCTCCTCATGCCACGTTTCATAGTTCATATAAGTAAGTTCTCCCGCTTTTGTTTTTCTTGGAAAGGGAGTAGAGCCTCCCATAACGTAAGTCTCCACAAACCCCCCAAATGCCCATATTTGTTTAACTTTACCTCATAAAAGCACATAGACGGCAGTTACGCGAGTGAATCTTTCAACATAAAAGAAATGTACATATCCCGGAGGTTCGGTATGTAAGCTGTCAGGAAATAAGCAATCTGTCCCTCCCTCTCCATAACAAACCTGCCCTTTGTTAATTGAGTTGGAAATGGATGCAGGTTATCTGAAAGCAGAACACCCCGGATGTTGTAGATGGGTACACCCCTGACAGGAATTCATCCTTTGAAGTGCCTAAAACACCCCTTGGCTTGCTTTTTACATCTCCTGCCCATGCTATGTATTCTCTCTTTTCTAATTCAGTACTGCCTTATAAATTTGTTTGTATTGCTGTCAAGTATTTGGCATGTATCAGGTGATGATGTTGTGCTCCTAATGTGTATTAACACACAGAATCAAGTATACTTCCGGCTACAGGCTTTTGAAAAAGAAGTTTCGTAATTATCTAAACTTCTGTTCAGAAGGAATTCAGCGTTGATCAAGATCTTAAGAGGATCATCAGGAGAGTGTTTAGTCTATACCGTGGACTGAAGACAGGCTTGCCAATTAATCTTTCATTCTATTACATTTCTGTAAGAAATGAATATTCTTGTTACCTATATTTGGAGGTAGAAATCTGTAAGGAACCTTTAAAATACTGTATTTCAAATAAGTAGCAGAAAATCCTCCATTCAGTTGTAGAAAGGACAAAAATCATCACTCTCAACAACCTGGAGCTCAGGTCTTCTAAATGAATGTATTTTTGCCTGATACCTGTCTTAACAAGGTAATTTTCCTACGTGTCTTCAATTGAGATAGTGTTAGTAATACCAAGCTATAGAGAAATAAGCCGTTGCAAAGCACTAGAAAGTTAATGACCAATTATGATGGACTCTTTCTCACTAAATTATTAGAGCTTTTTATTTAGCAAAATAAGTGCTGAAGACAGTGGCCACTAATAAGTCACACTTCCACAGAACAGATGGTGATTCAGGTATAGGGTGTTGCAAAATGCCCAAGAATAGGACAATACAGTGAACTTCAGATCTCAGTGACAGGGAGGATATTCAGATAAATTAGAATCATGGAAATTTTTTTCTTACAGAAAAACAAAACCTCAACTATGAACTTGGATTAAGAGCATGTTATATTTTTTTTCATTTTTGTCATTCTAAATGTACTAGATATCAAATCCTGAAAGATGATCTTTTTTAAAATCTTCCTTGCCTCCATTTTTAAATGGCTGTTTCCTATAGAAAGAGAAGTCTGCCTAACGAACAGACTTACTGACCTACCGTAAGAGCTCCCAGTGTCAGAGCTACAGAACAGAGCACCCTGGGGAGAACGCCTTTTCTGGATTGAGCTTAGTTATCTTACATTGTTCTTCATTTGCAGGAACATTTAAAAATAACTCACTTTTATTTATTTCTTTTTTTAAAAGATTTTTTTTTTTTTTTTTACTTATTTGAGAGAGGGAGAGTTAGGGAGAGAGAGCACAAGCAGCAGAGGGAAAAGCAGGCTTCCTGCGGAGCAGGGAGCCCGATGCGGGGCTCGATCCCAGGACCCTGAGATCATGACCCGAGCCGAAGGCAGACACTTCACCAACTGAGCCACCCAGGCGCCCCAAAATAACTCACTTTTAAAGGAGGACTTTAGGGGTGCCTGGGTGGCTCAGTCATAAAGCGTCTGCCTTCGGCTCAGGTCATGATCCCAGGGTCCTGGGATCGAGCCCCGCATCGGGCTCCCTGCTCCGCGGGAAGCCTGCTTCTCCCTCTCCCACTCCCCACTGCTTGTGTTCCCCTCTCTCGCTGTGTCTCTCTCTGTCCAATAAATAAATAAAATCTTTAAAAAAAATAAAAATAAAGGAGGACTGTAGTTGAAGTAAGGTTGGCCATGGGTGCTAATTTGTTTAAGCAAAGTGGGAGTTCCCTGTAATATTTTCTTTATTTTTGTAAAAGTTTGAAATTTTCTGTAATAGAAGTTGTTGGGGTTGTTGTTTTATTTTGTTTTAAATTCGTTCCTGAATAGGATCGTCACAGATTTCTTCCAGTTTACGCTTTGTACTCTTTCTAATAGTTTCAGATAGTCTTTGTCAGTAGTCTGACTTGCCTTTTTTATATATAATCAAACTTTAGATTTAGAGTCAGTTCTATGCAAATAAGGAGGACACTGAAGTTCCGGTCCACTGGCAAAACAGCAAGATCTGGAAGTACCTACAAATGCATGCCTTTTATATAAAAGTTTGTGCTTATAAATGCAGGCAATTCGGACATGTTTAATGCAGTAAAACACCTATAGGAAAATACAGTAGTTGTATTAGGGTAACAGGTGCTCATGAGATGACGGGTTTTTCCAGTCTCAGGGACTGCTGGTATCTTTAGTGACTTAGCTGTATCTGCTTCGGTAAATTTATGCTCCCACTAGCATAGAATTCTCTGTTACGAACAAAAATGAGGAAGAAGCTAGCCACAGTAGAAAGAAGGAAGGGCAAAAAGGGGAATTGGTGTGAAATTGGTGAGAACAGTAAAGGGTAGCTGACCAGACAGTAGAATTCATCGTGCCAGGGAATTCGGTGCTGGCCTCGCTCACCACTGTGGTTTCCTGAGGAATCCCATCTGTCTGTGCTACTTCACTGTTGACTCCAGTAAATCCCAAATCCCTAGGTCTACCCAAAAAAAAAAAAAGCCTGTCTGCTAAATCCCAATACCATATCCCAGACTATGAGAATATCCCACACATTTCCCACACTCTAGGCAGTGTATATAAAAAAGCAATGACTGTGTCCCTCTTGAAATTGACTCCTATTGCAGTCTCAAGTATAGGACCTCCCCCTTGGCCAGTATTTCTCCATGACACCTTCCTCTCCTTCAGCCATGATTTCTTGCCAGTCACAAGACATGTAAATTGTTCTTCCTTGCTTAAAAAGTGGCATATCCTTCAATACGCAACTGAAATAGCCACATTCCTATAAAACCTTGGCTAATCTGCATAGGAAGCAAGAGAGACAAGCTGGTGTGTGAGTGACAGCCACGTAGCAAACTAATGAGTATCTGTTACTGATGATGCTGACGGTCCAAGTTCTTTATGAACATTCACCCTCGAGGTCCAGGGCCACCACATACAGATGTGGCAGGTGCTTTAGGTGAAAAGTGCAGCTGACGTTCTGCATCCCGCTCACAGAGCCAAGCAAGCCCTCGGAGGTTGGGTCCAGTCCCACTTGAAGCGTGGCTTTCTTGTGATTCACACAAGTGCGGCCTGTGAGCTAGTGACAACCTTGGTGAATTCAGTGATAGCACCCGCAGTTTGCAGGTGAGGAAACCAAACCTTAGAGAGAGGTCGCTAACTTGTCCTTACAGATCGTGAAGTAATGATAGCGGAATTGGACCCAGGGTCTACCTGAGTCCAGAATTCATGCTTTCTCTGCCACCCATGCTCCTCTCTCAGGTGGAATTCCTTCTGCTGCACCTCAGTGTCTAAAGCACCTTGTACCTACCTCTAATACCGTACTTTACTTGGTACGTAATTACTAGTTGACATGTCCACCCACCCCGCATGCTGTGAGCTCTTGCAGGACAGGTCTGGGTCTTCTTTGCATCCTTAGGATCCAGCAGAGGACCTGGTACTTTGTGGGTATTAGTAATTGTCGACAAGGTTGAAGCAAATCCCAAGGATGCAAGGTAGATGCTCTTTCACTTATGCTGATCAGGTGGACTCCTTCATAACCCTAAGGACCCACCCCGAGCTCCTTCCTTAGCACCTAACAGTGTGGCACAAAACAAATCTCTTTCCTCGGCTACAGCATTCTCTACAGCTGTGACTGATCAAACCAACAAGATGAGTGCAGTTGGCAAAGGTATCAAAAAAGAATAAAGTACAGTTCTAATACTGTAACTAATAACATTTTACAGTATTGTCCTATGTAATTTCCCTGACCCTCTTTATTTGGTTATCTGCCCAATTTACATACTTGACACTTGATTTATTAAGTATGTTGCCTGGTTTCACTGTCTTGTCAATCAGAGTCTGAGGCTATTTATTTGATTTGCTTCACCAATAAGTTTGAATTATCAAAACCGCTGTTAGTTTTATGCAAGCTTGGTTTTTTATTATTTTATAATATAACTCTTCAGTTCTGTTTGAATTATTATGTGCAAATTCCCAGGCACAGCCATATATTACTTCATATTTTCCGTTTTTTAAAAAACAAAAGTTTACCTCAATGCAAATTATGAAGTTTCCTTGCAAGAAAAGTCTTAAGGCATTGTTTATAGAGGAGGGAAATTGCCCTTATTCACTTAAAATAGCTGTTTAGGACTTTGCTTTTTATTCAGCAAATGATAGAGGAAGTATTTTCATGAAAATATGCATCCTCTTTTCCTGTCCATATACTGTTTTAATTGTCTTTTAACCCTTCCAAAAGGCAGAATCCCTTCATCCCTGCCGTTCAGCTCACCCTTTTCTTTGTCAGGTTGCTATTTCAAAAACGATTGGGGTTTTATGCCCTTTGTAATCTTCTTTAACTCTTTGCTAAAAGGATTCTTTTCTACCCTATCAGCACTGAGGTTATTTATCAAAGTGTTTCATTTTGCAGCTACCTCAAGGCTAAAAATACTGGCGCTCACAATTCCAAGATGGCTATCCCACAGAATGCTATAATGACCAATTTATGAGAAAGGCAGTAGGAAGCAAAGGGGAAGGAAGGCATCATTGTTTCATACCCTTTTTTTCTTTTAGCATTCAAAATTAATAAAAACACGCATTATTATAAGCCAGATGTTGGAAGGATCTCTGACCGAATAAATCCACAGTGAATGGGGTAGGAGTGAAACATGTGGCAGGAGATCAAGGGACTCGTGCTCATGAAAGAATGCTTATATTTATTATTACAATTTTACGATGACCTCTTGATAAAATGTTCTACTCTTTAGGGAAAATTCAGCATGCTTATTTCAAAGACAGTGTTTCCATTCTCTGCCCCTAACAAACCTACTGATTTGGGGATTTAATGAATCCAAAGTAGTCTAAGTTTAAAATAGAATATTTATAGCATTTGCCAGAGAACAAAATGGAACCTTCATTTCTACTGAGAATTCTAAGTATCCTTATGTATAATTGTTAGTCAAGGAAGAACATCAAGGTGAAAATCAATTATAAGAGAAAGTGAGAGACAGCTATCAACTTATTGGACGCATGCTTTTCGTTTTTCATAAGGAATGGCTTTTAAATGTATGTCCATTTATTATTTTATAGCTGATTTAAGTATTTGGAAACAAGAACATTTGTTTCATAAATCACCAAAGACATGTTCCTTCCTTAGTTTTAGGATAGTCTCCAGGCTTCTTTTCATGTTCCCCAGTGTAGTCACCTGAATTACAAGTATGGCCAATGTTTATTTGCCTACCTCTAAATGTATTATCTTTGTCCCCCTCTTAGCAAGACAGTTGCTCTTCCAGAATGGACCCATTCGTTTCGCTTATTTATTTAGTTTATTTTTTGTGAACAACATAATGATTCAATAGCTGTATACGTTGCAAAATGATCACCGTAATAGGTCTAGTTAACAACTCTCCCCATACAGAGTTACAAAAGGAGATTTTTTTTTCTTGTCATGAGAACTTTTAAGATCCGCTCTCCTAGAAGCTTCTAAATATGCAGTACAGTCGTATTAATTATAGTAAGCATGCTGTACATTATGTCACCATGACTTATTTTCTAGCTGAAAGTTTATACCTTTTGTCCCCCGTTATCCATTTAGCCCACCTCCCAACCCCTGCTCCTGGCAACCACCAGTCTGTTCTCCTTATCTATGAGTATGCGTTTTTTTAGATTCCACCTATAAGTGAGACCATATGGTATTTGTCTTTCTCTAATTGACTTATTTAGCATAATGCTGTCAAGGTCCATCCATGTTATCACAAATGGCAAGATTTCATTCTTTTTTATGGCTAAATCATATTCCACTGTACGTAATGACTGTGTGTGTGTGTGCGTGCACGCGCATGTGTGTACACCACATCTTCTATATCTATTCACCCATTCACACTTGGGTTGTTTACATGTCTTGGTCATTATAAGTAAGGCTGCAGTGAACATGGGAGTGTTCTCATTTTCTTTAGATAAATACCCAGAAGTGAAATTGCTGGATCATAGGGTATTTCATTTTTATGAAATGATTCCATTTTGACCTCATTTAGGAGGGTAAGGAAAATTAATTTAGCCAACTGTCACCTTTTACTCCAAATTTTGCTTTTCCTTAAATCATGATGACTGTGACACATCAATAGTTTTTATCTCTGCTCGTGCCATTTCCCTTATTTGTCTGTGTGTGTGGACACCTCGACCAAGTGGGTGAACTTGGTCTCCCACACCAAGCTCTGCCGATTCCCATGACAATCCAGTATGGGTCTCAAGTTTTTTCTTAACCCACCAGCTCTTATGTTTGGCCCTGTAGTTTGAGTCAAAATCCAAAAAGAAACCTTTAGTAACTAAAAATGATGGAGGAGTGAGGCCTGACCACAGCGGCGGCTGCTAGACTACTTCCTGGCATAGAACCCTACAGCAGGGATGTCCTGATATTTTTTTTTTTTTTTTGTAGAGTCTTGGGAACAGCTAGTGATTTTAGACTGGAAGAGGAGCTGGTTGTTTTGCCTTTCACAAGCAGCTGCCTTCAAGGTTCATATTTTGAAAGAGGAGGGGAAAAGAAGTGTAGTAGGTCTGCCACCCTGAATATAGAGATGCATTGAAATTGAAATTACTTTTGAAATATATTTCCACAAAGACTAACTGGCAATGAGATGAATGTTTGTGTGTGAGACAGAGTATGGAAGGAATGTTAATTTGCTTCTTGCTGTTTAACTCAGAAATAAATTTTGCAGCGTATTCCCCTAGTGAACCCCATTGCTTTTTGTGAACTGTTCTCCTGTTATATATACGATGGGCCTCTTGAGAAAGTAAGTCGTAGACAGTAGGGTACATACCTGATTGACAGCAAGAGATCAATCCACTAACCTGTTTCAAATTATGAGGCAGTTGTACAAAGGAATGTTGACTGGCTATGAATCAAAACACCATTCAGAGAGAGTGTTTTGGACTTTGAGTCAGAAACAGGTGGTCAAAGGGCCAAGGCCGGGGTGTTACTTAATTTCAGCTATTGTTCACAGATGTATTGACATAAGACAGTGGGTTTAAAATAGCCTATTTGACAAATGTGTTTAATTTTTTATAAATATTACTCATTTACATATGCTTATTAAAACATGAGCTAAATCTTCCTGTGTCTTTGAAACAGTAAATGGTGACCCCTTGTATTGGCTCGTGCACGCCTCTGTCTTTGCTCTTGGTTTGGGTGGCTCTTAGATGAGCCTGCCCATCTCCTGAGAGCAGGGAGAAAAACCATGTGTTCAGCTTCCTCTTTCACACTGAACTTGGTAAACCTGGTCCTAAGACGCACAGAGATCATAGATATTGTCATCTTAGAGAAGAAAGAAGGGGCAGCTGCAAGTTTCATGCCTCTCAGAAGTGATAGCCTGAGCCGGCTGGAACCTGGCAAACTTTTCACCTCTTCTCTTTCCGAGGCTGTAATAGTGACGCAGTAACTCTGGGGCGAGAGTGAGTGCTTCTGAAGCTTTGCCCGGTTATGGGGGAACTTCCTGGGGCATGAGCAGTGAAGGGCTGGGAGTGCAGGAGGGAACATATCTTATTAAAATGATTATACTTATTAGCATTTCATATTGTTTTTATTTAGGAAACTCTAGAAGCAAACCAAATTTCACATTCTGGGTTTGGGTCAGGGGTTGGGGGAGTTCGAAAGAAAGATTGCTGTTCAGAATTCTGGATTAGTCACTCTTCTGCCAAAAGCCTACCTTCATCTTGTTGATTACTAAGACTTGGAAGAATTAAAATGGGTTTACTCTCAAGTGGTAGTCAGTATATGTGATAGAAAGGAAAGTTGCAAAACATGCTCTTTTTGATATGACGTGCACCATAAGAAAAGTATTATGTATGTAACTGGATGTGAAAGCATTCATCATTCATAATGTGACTTTTCTGTATTACATTAAAACTGTTTTCTTTATCTAAAGACTATGACCAAATAACACATGCTTCTTGCTGTAAGTTTCCAATAATTCCAGTAAGTGGTTTTCTAAAATTTTCATATGTAAAACTTTGTTGTTATAGTTAATAGTTACAATTTTTAAATTGTTATAGTTCTCTCATACCAAACAGATTATATCAAATAAAAAGGAAACTACCATTATCATTGCCACTCAGATATCACTAACAAACAGCTTAGTTCTCAGTCTCTGCTCAAAGAATTTATAAGCAGTACCCAGAAGGTTTCAGAGGTATATCTGTGGTGCTCACTTCACCACATCTCCTAAAATTGGAACAATACAGAAAAGATTAACTTGGCTCCTACCCAAGTATGAGATGCAAATTTATGAAGCATCCCGTATTTTTTTTATTTCACTTATAACTAGAGGATGACTAGAGGCATCTAGAGTAATAAATTCACAGAGACTGAAAGTAGAATAATAGTTGTCAGGTCCTGAGGGAAGGTGGGAACGGGGAGTTCGGGTTTAATGGCGCAGAGTTTCAGTTTGGGGAGATAAAAATAAGTTCTGGAAAAAAGATGGTGGTGATGGTTTCACAACACTGTAACGCATTTAATGCCAATGAGCTGTACACTTAAAAATGGTTAAAATAGTAAGGTTTTTTTGTTTTTTGTTTTTTTAAAGATTTTTATTTATTTGTCAGAGAGAGAGCACAAGCAGGGGGAGCAGCAGAGGGAGAGGGAGAAGCAGGCTCCTCACTGAGCAAGGAGCCCGATGCGGGACTCGATCCCAGGACCCTGGGATCATGACCTGAGCGGAAGGCAGACGCTTAATGACTGAGCCACCCAGGCGTCCCAGTAAGATTTATGTTTATGTGTTTTTTACCACCATAAAAGAAAAGGACACATGCATATCATTTGCTCTCGTGAAGAGCAAAGGGATACAAGAATTAACCAGAGATGTTGGATCTTAATGAGTATTGATTAAACACCTACCGTTTTCCAGATTCTGTGCTCAGATATATTGCATTTGTGGGGCACAAGCTTTCCTACTTAGAATCTGCCTGGGGAGACTTCGGGGAAATGCAGTTGGGAAGGAGGCTGCACTCATTAAGCTGAGGGATGTTGATTGCCACGTCTCTTGGTATTGGGTAGAAGCATCTGACAGCCATTCCTTACTTGCACCATCACTCACTGAAGATTATTAGAGAAGGGAACCTTAGCTTTCAGCTGGCTCACCTGCATCGTTTTATAGGCTCAGAGCAACCAGGATGTGCCGTGTCGTACATCTGGTCAGTAAGACTGAAGACCGACTCCACTCTCATGTCTCTGTATCCACTGGTATTTGTTCTGTGTCCCTGCTAAGGCCAAGCTAAACAAAACTGGGTGCAGGGAGCTATTTTTCAGCTTTAAAAAAAAAAAAAAAAGATTTTATTTATTTATTTGACAGAAAGAGAGAGGGAGCACAAGCAGGGGGAGCATCAGGAAGAGGGATAAGGAGAAGCAGGCTCCCCACTGAGCAGGGAGCCCGACACGGGGCTCGATCCCAGGACCCCGGGATCATGACCTGAGCCGAAGGCAGATTCTTTAACCAACTGAACCACCCAGGCGCCCCTTCCACAACTTTTCTTTGAAAACAGCCCCTTTTAGCAGATATGACTCAGTAAAGATAGTTCCGAAGCTCAAAGACTCAACACCCTTGAATACTTAAGTCAGCATTGGGGCGTTTATAAAGGACATAAAAATCAGCTGCATTGTTCATTTTGCAGGATTTTTTTGTCACATTTGTACTCTCTGTTTGCTTAGAAATCACAGACCAGCATATGAAAAATGACAACTGCCATCCCTTCTCGTATATGATTGCCATTAGATTTTTTTCCGCGCAGGACGAGCACAGATTTCTCGGAAAGCATAAGGTAATAATCCGTAGCCAGGGCTTAATCATTTGTGAGGGATCCGACAGAAAGGTTTTAGCTCTGTGAATGTCAGCGGCTGAAGCCCTTCAAATCATACACCTCATTAGGCTGTCTCCCAAGCCAGGGCGGGGATCATGTTCACGACTGTGCGAGCACAGTTCATGGGTTGCCACTCAAATGTACCTAGAAGAAGGAATAGAAGAGGAAAGAAAAAGATTTTATGGGTCTTTTTTGTACGTTTATCTTCTGTACTTGGGTGCTATGGGCTCTCTTAAAGACTCATTTGGTCCTCAAACTAACCGTGGATAGCCAAAGCAGATGATACTATGTCCTTTTGTTCTGCACGAGCCTGATGTTCCAGTAAAGCTGATAGCACACCTCCGGCCCCGGATACATTTACTGATCCTGTTCCATCCGTCTGCAGCACCCACGCCTAGTCTTGGCCTATTGGGATCCTCTTCCTCCTTCAAAACCCTAACTCTCATGTCCTCTCCCTTTTTAAATCTTTGATTAACACAAAGCACCCGCCCTCTGATCATATATTTCACATATAACGTGTGTCTACTATTGCTTTGATGTGTACATATCAACTAATAGCCACATCCTAAGTATAAGCTCTTTGAGGGTATGAATCAAATCTCATGCATTTGTGTCTCCTGAAGGAGATTTTTAAGTATAAGTAATTACAAATGCCTGTCTTTAAGGAATTCTTCGGTTAGAACAGTCCTTGGACCAGCAGCAGCAACATCCCCGGCGAATTGTTAGAAATGCACATTCTCTGGTCCCACCCCTGACCTTCTGAACCAGCAACACCAGGGTGGGGTCAGCGATCTGTCTTTCAGCAAGCTGTCCAGGTGACTCTGATGCATGCTAACCTTTGGGAACTACTGGTTTAGAGTGTATTTAACTTAATGAGCAGTGAATAAATGGTGAGGATCTATCCTGGCACACCAGTGAGCCAGTCGTATTACCTACACAGTTACATTCTAAATCCACATGATGAAAACTAGATGCCACAAAAAAAAATGTTTAAGATGAAAACCTAAATGAATCTTTCTATCTGACTAATGCATTGAATACAACAGCTCCAATTCACAGGAAGAAATACAGAATTGCTGAGCAGTCATCGATGATGCACAACTGCTCATGATTAAATAGTACAAAAGCGTGGGGGCAGAGGGAGAGGGAAAGAGAGAATCTCAAGCAGACTCCGGCCCAGCACGGGCCTCAGTCTCACAACCCTGAGATCATGACCTGAGCCAAAACCAAGAGTCGGATGCCCAACCGACTGAGCCACCTAGGCACCCCTGTTTATATTTTTTGATCAGCGTTACTACCTTTAAAATAACTATAAAGAAAGGACAAATGATATACAAGACTCAAGATCCCCTTGTCAGCCAACTCTTTATATTTCTCTCATTTTGGGGTTCAGGGCCCCTAAAGTTACAAGGAACTAGCAATATGTGATGTTGGCTGGAAATGCAACATTCCAAGAAACTAGGTGGAAATGGTCTAAGCCACCAGTCTAAATAATCAGTGAACGTGTTAGCTCATCTCTGTTTTCTTCTCCCAGGATTTTATGTAAGTTCTGTGGTCACCCTAGAGCTCTCAGTTTCTCTGTAATTCTGGTAAAAAGGAAGGAAATAACTTTCTAATACACTATTGCTATCCTCTCTATTTATTGGGGTAGTTGATGTCAGTCAAAATGAGTTCCGGAAGTTCTTAGCAATTTTTTTTTTTAATATTGAGAATAAACACTTGGAGCAAACCAACCAAATTTAAGTGTTTTGAGGATAGTAACAATGACAGGAAGAGCCCCTCAATTTTCTGCTAAGCATCAAACTGAACAGTTTCCAAACTCCTGTTGGCAATGTCAGTTATCATGAGGGAAAGAGAAAAAGGAAGCTGTTTCAAGAAATATCTTAAGTGGGCGCCTGGGTGGCTCAGTTGGTTAAGCGACTGCCCCCAGCTCAGGTCATGATCCTGGAGTCCCTGGATCGAGTCCCGCATCGGGCTCCCTGCTCGGCGGGGAGCCTGCTTCTCCCTCTGACCCTCCCCCCTCTCATGTGCTCTCTCTCTCATTCTCTCTGTCTCAAATAAATAAATAAAATCTTTAAAAAAAAAAAAAAAGAAAGAAATATCTTAAGTTTCCTTTAGCTATAAGAGAAATGACGGCAAGGCTGTCTGTGAATTTACTAAACCACAGTTATCAAAAAAGGAGGGGTCCTAAACAGCCTCTCTGTTGATTATCATGGAGTCCGTATGTAAGTCAGATGTTGTGTGATGATATGAAAGAGAGTTTGCTTTCTAGATCTCTTTGATGGTATGGACCTGCATCCACACTGTTGTCTATACCTCTTCAAAGGAACAGAAAAGTGGAATCAAACCTCTCAATTTTCGGACTAAGGATTTTGGGTGACTTAGTGGCTTGATCAAAATTAGCATCCGTGAATGTGCTATAAAAATAGCCAAGGCCCAAGGGGTTCAGTATGTCTTGCCAGAGCCCTTCGGAAATCAGAGCAGGTCTTCATGTACGTGGGTGTGAACAAATACGCTTTTTAAAAGAATAGTCCCATTAGGACAGAATTGGGAGCCCTCTGTGGGAGATTAGGTCTGAGTGTGCTGGTTTTCTGTAAGGCCTTGTGCATCTGGGCTGGAGCTTGAAGTCATTGGAACAGCCCACTAATAGAGCAGGCTAGTGTGGTGAGCTGAGTGACCAATGGCTCCTAGCTTGAGCTTTCCTCACTGTTTTGCAGGATTGCTGCAGCTTTGTGCCATCAGCCAATAAACAGAAAAGACTACCTGGCATTTGCTGATGTCGTCAGTCTGGTTGCTGTAAGCCTTTGAAGAGCATCTGAGTTCATCCAACACACTCCCCATGGAAATTGTTATTCTGAAAGCCATAGGTTCTTAATGTATTCTTGGGGCCAATCGAAGCTCAGTAATATGGAGGAATTCTTGTGGAAAATACACATTCCTGGGCCCCATCTCTGACCTTCAGAAAGCTGCATTTTGCTTACCTCCCCAGGTGATTCTTAAATATTTAGAAGTCTTGCTTATGTGAAATAGCAAAAATGTAAGGATTCTTACAGCCTTAGATTACAGTTTGTGTTGGTCTTGAACATGGAAGAACGGCCATTGTTGTCACTGAAAATTAATATATCCTAGTAAATAGGCCACGTGGATTTCTAATGCTGTGATTATAAAATGTGAAAGTGAGGCATTACTAACCTCAAAGTTCAGATTCATTGAGAATTTGTTTAGGTGTGACAGAGCTGATGGTCTTATTTATCCAAACTAAGACTTCTTATTAGCTATGAAAAAGGATTGCCATAAACTGCTTATTAATGTTGATTAACTCTATCTAAAAGGAATAAGTAATACAAGCGTAGAGCAGGCTGCAGTCAGAAAACGTCATCTTTCGTAACGTTTTCCCCCGTTTAATTTCTTTTTGTGTTCCTTCCCGAAATTGTGAATCTACTACTCTATCAGAACCTTTTCTTCCCTCTGTAGATTCTTCATTTGCTGTTATTGATGGTGACATTTTACTTAAGTTATCCGTTTAGGCTCTCTTCAAATTCAAAGTGATAATTATTTTAATAAGGAGTGAAAGGGAAAATTGACAAAATACGCTCAGAGTTGTCAGCATTGGAGATGACAAACAGTAAAAGCTTAATCTTGGAGGATTGTCAGAGAGCTTAGCATTAGCTCAGATTGTCAGAGAGCTTAATGTGTCTTTCTCAGGGAATTGACAGAAAAATTACCAAGAAAGGGTATGCTGAGCACCACCTCCAGGTGCCAAACCTGAGAGGCGACTCACTCTGTTAAGCAGTGGTATACGTGTTTTGCAGGTTACACAGGAAAGCAAATTATATTCCTTTGTTTCTTAAAGTATCTTGTGTGGTGACTGGGCATAGAAATCACATACCATCTCCTCATTTTCCGCAAAGAGAAGAGACCACATACCTGGAAATGTCCCGGACACATAGGGAAATTGTCACTTGGCCCTTTCTCTCCACCTGCAGTGAAGAAAGGTAGCAGAGGGGAGTATGTGAGAACTTTCTTAGCAAATGGCCATAAAAAAATAAAGAAAATTGAAAAGCTCCAAAGGTCAAATGTACTTTCAAACCCTGAACTGAGTTATCTCTGAAATAAATCACTTCCTTGTCACCTCTATGTAAGGTATAGTATAAGAGATTCCCCTGGGGACCCCTTGATAATTTATACTACTTCTCTCATCTTTGGCTATCATCTCTCTTAAAAAAACACAAAAAGAAAAAGAAACAAAAGTGCCTTGGAGAAAGTTGTTTTGACCTTTGCTTTTTCTTTTATCTGGCTGTGATGAGGTGAGTGTCTTAGTGAGTTCAAGCTTCCATAACAAAACTCCACAGACCAGGTGGCTTAAGCAGCAGAAATGGTTTTTGGTTTTTGGTTTTTTGGTTTTTTGGTTTTTGTTTTTTTCCACAGTTCTGGAAACTGGAAATCCAAGATCAGGTCTTTACTAGTTTAGGGTCTCCTGAAGTCTCTCTCCTTGGCTTGTGGATGGCTGCCTTCTTGCTCTGTCCCTACATGGCCTTTTCTCTGACAGAGTGAGAGAGATCTTTGGTGTCTCTTCCTCTTCTAAAGGACACCAATCCTATTAGAACAGGGCCTCACCCTTATGACCTCATTTAACCTTAATGACCTTAAAGGCCCTGTCTCCAAATACAGTCACACTGGGGATTAAGGCTTCAACATATGATTTGGGGTGGGGGGTGGGGGGGGAGCGGGAAGCATGGTTCAGTCTGTAACATTTGACTAACCCATGCTTTTGGATATATCCAATGTATGCTCCCTCTTCAGCTTTCCTCAATCCTCAGCTTCTTAGTTAACATGGGTTCCTTATCTTCAGAAACTCAGGGGAGACCATGGAAGATATTTTTCCTGCTTCCGTACCCTAAATCTTTGGAACTAGGTTCCCTTTGGCGGCCTCCACTCCCCCTTTATGAACTTCAAATAGAAGATCTCTTTGGTATGTAAAAAGCATACACTTCACTTGGAAAGATTTGGTGGGGTTTTAACATTTGTTTTTCACTAATTTATCCACAATTTTGTCTCTGAGTGACTAAAGCCAAGTATTCCCCATGTGAAAGCGGAAGGAGAGACCAGCTAGTGTAACAAAGTACGTAGCATGATACAGTCCATAACTGGGTTTTGGAAGGCATATTTTCCTCCTGTCTTGACCCACAAGGTCACAGAGAACTTTGAAGTTGCTATTAAACATGCTACTTTATAAAATATTCTATTCCACTCATCTATATGTCATACAAGAATAAAGAAAAACTTTTAAGCTACAGAATCTTTTTTTCAAGATCCAGCTGGTCAAATGTGAATTTTAAATTGAGACTGATAAGCTCAGCGCTGTAGATGGACTCCAGCTGTCCCAGCTTCTCTCAGTTTAGTTGCCGAATGGAGGTATGGTGGCAGACTCTGTTTTGTCATTAGAGATGGTAGTATTTTCGTTACGCTGATGAAACCTGCCAGGCATTTGCCACACATTACGCTGCCAGGGACAGCTCAGCTTCTGGCTTGTTAGAGAGGATATGGCATAACCTTTGTGTTTCCAGGGTATTTGAAACTGAAACCCTTCCACTTCCTCACTGAGCTTAAGAGTTGACACTGGTATCCAAAATTCCTTTGGCCTTATCTGGGTAAGGCATGCAGTCATTGATGGTCAAGAAAGGAAAGTGGTTGGTGTCTTCTGTAGATGGGAAGAGAGTTGCTGAAATGAAGGAGCCATCAGGTCACCATTGAACCACATGCTGCTATTCAGGGGGGAAGCATCTCTGAACTAATTAGATGAGACTGTTAGATGATAGAGTTCTTTATTCTTCTTCCCAGTCTACCTATCCTGGTGTTCAGTAAAGGGCTCAGGAAGAAACCACATTCTATTCCGATGTGATGATTATAGCCAGAAATGGTTATCATATTTGCAAACGGTTAATATTCATTTATATAGGTGGTGTTTTGGTTTCCTAGGGCTGCCATCACTAATTACGACAAACTGGGTGGCCTAAAACAACAGAAATGTATTGTTTCATCATTCTGGAGGCCAGAAGTCAAAATCAAGGTGTCCACAAGGTCATGCGCTCTCTGAAGGCTCTAGGGTAGAATCTCTTCCATTCCTTTCGCTTGCTTCTGGTGTCGCTGACCATCCTGGATATTGTTTGGCTCGTAGATTCTCCAGTCTCTGCCTTTGCCTTCACATTAGCATTCTCCCTTTGTCTCTGTCTCTGTGTGTCTCCTCCGAAATGATCAAGAGCTCATCTGAACTCCAGTAGGGTCTCCCCTACTTCCATATTGGCTTGAGGGCCTGTCTTATTCCAGTATGATCTCGTCTTTACCTGAATATATCTGCAGAGACCCTCTCCATATCAAGTCATTTTCATAGGTACTGGGGATGAGGGCTTCAAGATATCTTTAAGGAAAACATAATTCAACCCATACCAAGCAGTTTTATTTTTTCTTTCCCCTGATTTTGATGAATCCAAAATACTGTCCAAGTTTCTTTCTAAAACACTATCAAATTTAAGTCAAAGGGCTGCGTGTCTTGAATTTATGACCTCTTCATTTAAAAAAAATAATTTCCATATTTAATTGGTTCAAATTATGAAAGGCTTTAAATGCTTTCCATTTGCTTGAGGCTGATTAATGGGTAAATTTGTAAACCGTGGTTGTTTTAATTAACCATGGATAATTAATGTTTACTGCGCTTGGAAGATGAAAAGACGTGTATAAATGCACCATAATGTGAATCATTTTTTAATTTGTGGTTGAAGCTCAAAATATATTCAAATAAAGATTGCTTACATCACACTAAGAAAAGAAAAGCTATTGGAACACTATGGGAGTTAGTATAGAGGACTCTAAATTTTAAAGTGAATGAATTACATATTTTAGAAGATGGCCATGTTTTAATATTATGTATCCAGAGAAAGGTAGTTACATTTTTAAATCTGATTATGTAAAGAGTAGCAATCTCAGACCAAACTGATAACTTTTCATAAAATGTGTCATAATTTGAGGTGAAGTTTCTTTTTTGTTTTTGTTTTGTTTTAGTTCTGAGAGCACAGTGGAGGACAGGAAAGGTTTAACTATGCTGAGATGAAAATAACTTTTTTTTTTAAAGAGGGAGAGGTTGGGGGGAGAGGGGCAAAGGGAGATGGAGAAAGAGAATCTTTTTTTTTTTTTTTAAGAATTATTTATTTGACAGAGAAAGTATAAACAGGGGGAGTGACAGACTCCCCGCTGAGCAAGGAGCGCGATGCGGGACTCAATCCCAGGACCCTAGGATCATGACCTGAGCCGAAGGCAGACGCTTAACTGACTGAGCCACCCAGGTGCCCTGAGAAAGAGAATCTTAAGCAGGCTCCCCACCCGGCACGGAGCCTGACATGGGGCTTAATCTCAGAACCCTGAGATCATGACCTGAGCCAAAATCAGAGTTGAACAGTTACCCAGGTGAGCCACCCAGATGCCCTGAAAATAACATTTTTAAGCAATTTTTTTTTAAAAGGAAATTACTAGCATTCCATGTAAATTTTCAACAGGAAAAGCATCAGGACCTTGGATGAGGTCTAGTGCTGGGTCTAGGAAGTGTGGAGATTAGAAACCGTTTAAGAAGGAAATAGCGGGGCAAGGTTTCCCATGTGGGGCTGCAAGCTGTACATCATGGAAGGCGGTTGTCTCAGGCAGGTGGGAAAGTGGCCATCTGGGCTAATTTTCCAACATGCTCAAGAGAATCCACCTGGTACCAGGATTCATGGTTCACTAGGTAACTTGAAAGCAGAGCTGGCCCATCTCACTTCATCATTGTCTAAAAGGAAAGCATATCCGAAGTTAAATGAGCAAAAACGTTGGGTCTACTTTATGTTTCATCTCCTACACAATTTTCTCTTTGTTCTTTGCAGAATAAACAAATGAGGTTGATTTTTTTTTTTTAAACATCTAATGGATGTTGATATGGAAGTAATGTAAGGGGGAAAAAGACCTATAACCATCTATTTGGATAAGAAATAGGTTGCTCCTTGTAGTTCTTAACAATAGCTACCTACCTGATGTTATTGTCAAGCACTCCAGTTCGACACTGTAAAGGATTTTTAGCTGGGACATTGTGGGTGGGTGGCATGTTTATTATCCAACAGAATTCAGTATACGATAAACCCCTTTTGGGGATTCTAGTATGGGCTTTTCCCCCAAAACACCTGCAAAATTCTGCTACAATCTGGAGAATTCCCATTTTCCTATCAATGCTTCCCCTTGGGCTGTGTCCACATGGACATGAGCTCTCGAGGCTTACATTTCAAGTGGCCATGATATGTTGGGATATCGCAAACATGTCTGAGGAGAACTTGTCTTTCTCCCCCACATCTGCTCTTCTGATAGACACAGCTCCAGTCAAGAATAAAAATATGAGGGGCGCCTGGGTGGCTCAGTCAGTTAATGTCTGCCTTCAGCTCAGGTCGTGTTCTCCAGGGTCCTGGGGTCGAGCCCTGCATCAGGCTTCCCGATCAGCAAGGATCCTGCTTCTCTCTCTCTCTCTGTCTCTCTCCCCCCCCCCCTCTGCCCCTCCCCACCCTCCTCTCTCTCTCTCATATAAATAAATAAAATCTTAAAAAAAAAAGAATAAAAATATTCATAACTCCCCCCAGTAGCTCCTCAGCCCCGTCCCATTCACAACCTCTGCCTCCCCTCCCCCATCAGAATAGCACTGTTCTTCCTTGTATCACTTCCTTAAAAATCTTTCTGGTTTTATTATTCTAGTGTACAGCCTGCCCCCGTTTTTAATGTTGACATGTCTCTGAAGTATCTTATAATCCCCAGGTGTCCCCTCCATGCCTTTCTTTTCTTTACAGTTTACCTGTAAATGAACTGCAGGTATCGGCAGAGCCTAGAGAATTCCCATATTCTGGATTTTATGCATTGTACACACCTAGTCAGCATGTTCCTCTCCTCTCTTTGTTCCACAAACCAAAGCCCCTGGCTTCTATTTAAGCTGCTTCCTTTATACTTCCCTTGTGACAAAAAGCCCCAACCTTTGGGCAGTAGCCCCTTCTCTATCCCTCAGTGCGAGCACTTGAATCTCCCAGGACAGCAGTCTCTCCTCTGGAGCAACAACACTCACGGTCTCCCGCCGGAAAATCCGCTTTTTTCTTTCTCGTTCTGTCCGTCCCCCTTCCCGTAGCACCTGTAGGGAATTACTTTTGTGCCCATCTTTCCTGTAGGCCATGAGCTCTGAGTATAAAGAAATTGCCTTGGGGCGCCTGGGTGGCTCAGATGGTTAAGCCTCTGCCTTCGGCTCAGGTCATGATCCAAGGGTCCTGGGATCGAGTCCCGCATCGGGCTCCCTGCTAGGCGGGGAGCCTGCTTCTCCTTCTGCCTCTCTCTCTCTCTCATGAATAAATAAATAAAACATTTAAAAAAAAAAAAAAGAAAAAAATTGCCTTAGCTATTTCCTGCAGTGGCCTGAAAGAGGATGGGATTGCTCAACAGGTAGTAAATGAACGAGCTCATTAATTAATGATAAAATGCTTTTAGTGTTCTTGGCTTCCGATTATCTTCCTTCAGGTGAGTTCTTTCAGCTTCCCCACTCCTCTGCACTGTTAACGCTTCCCTAAGACAGACACTTTCCATCTGTCTCCAAGTCCCAGATGCCAAGCATTTTCCATCTCCAGGCTTGGTTTCCCCATATGTTGTTGAGTGATCGTTCGCGTCAGCTAATCGGAAGAGGAAGGACCATTGCTGTTCTAGAAATGTTTAGTACAGAGCGAATTTTGTGTTAAAGAGAACCTAAATAGGTCAGTTTGCAGAAGAACATAGAGGACTAACGTGGGTTTTTTTGATCTGCATAAACATGCATTTCAAATGAGCTATCATGTATACAGACATGCTGTGCTGTCCACAGGAACAGGATCTCTTCCTGCCTCATCTCATGAGACGTGTGTGTGTGTGTGTATTTGCACTGATCTTATCCACACTTGCCTATT